>NC_140253.1:15145361-15315361 GCF_949987555.1 Borostomias antarcticus
TCAAATGGAAGCATTGGTCAATTTCAATGTTCATAAGTGCTTCTCTTTGGGGTAGTCTTAGATGTGTTATGTCTTCCCTTTCCTACTGTTTCCTGAGAACTCAAAAAACAATTTTGTATTCCAATGGACTTGTCCAGACAATTTTGTTTGTCTCATTAAAGTCAACCTGAGATGGGGATAGAAAACTCTTCAACCTGAAGTGCTCAAGTCATTGGCTGCACATCAACCTGAGATGGGGAGAGAACACTCCCCAGCCTAAAGTACCCAAGTCGTTGGCTGCACATTAATACTCTCGCCAACAGGTATGCAAAAGTGGGTGTGGCAGTGGAGTTCCTGAGCATGTTAAAAGGGCAACCTCTTGCCCTGGGCATTACTTCAGAAAAGGGCTCTGGAGGAAGGGAGTCTTGATGGAGTAAACAGTAGGTGATCCTATCAAGGGTAGGCCTAATCAAGCTCTTCTGTGTGAGTGTTGCGATCGGTACCCTAACAATGGCATTGACTTGTCATAACAGAGCAGTAAGTGCAACTTGTTGGGCTAGTTTTACACAACTTGCTCATCTGATTATTGTTACACTACTAATTTCACATGTGTTGCTAAAGGAAACTCACTCAGATCACTTCAAACTCTTCTGTGTGAGTGTTGCGATCGGTACCCTAACAATGGCATTGACTTATGCTTGGCAATGCAGTAAGTGCTACTTGTTGGGGTAGTTTTACGTGACTTTTTCATCTCCTTGTCATCACACAAGTCCGGTTCTGGATGTGCCACTGAAGGGACCATACTAAGATCACCTCACATAGAAGCATTGTTTGATTTCATTGTTCCTAAGTGCTTCTCTTTGGGGTCATCTAATCTGTGTATATTCTACTTTGTCATACACATTCCTCATAATTGAATTGGTATTTTTGTAATCAAATGACCTTAACATCTTCATTACGAATTATACTTCAACTTTAGCTACTCTCTTTTCCCAAATCATAGAAAGTGCTATTAAGTTGGGGTATCATTCTGTAGTGAGCGGCACCCAGTACGTTTAGTAAACTTGACTTGCAGACGAAATACCACGGTGGCAACTCTAACAGGAGCATTTCCCTAAGTGTAGTGCAGTAAGAGCTTTTTGTTGGGGTAGCTGTCTAATGGTAGCATTCTTCTCTACATGTATCTACATTTGGATAAAACTGTAAGATAACCCAGCTTTTCTCTGTGTTGTGATCAATACCCTAACAATGGCATTGACTTGTCATTACAGAGCAGTAAGTGCAATTTGTTGGGCTAGTTTTACACAACTTGCTCATCTGATTATTGTTACACTTCTAATTTGACATGTGTTGCTGAAGGAAACTCACTCAGATCACTTCAAATGGAAGCATTGGTCAATTTCAATGTTCATAAGTGCTTCTCTTTGGGGTAGTCTTAGATGTGTTATGTCTTCCCTTTCCTACTGTTTCCTGAGAACTCAAAAAACAATTTTGTATCCCAATGGGCTTGTCCAGACAATTTTGTTTGTTCATTAAAGTCAACCTGAGATGGGGATAGAAAACTCTTCAACCTGAAGTGCTCAAGTCATTGGCTGCACATCAACCTGAGATGGGGAGAGAACACTCCCCAGCCTAAAGTACCCAAGTCGTTGGCTGCACATTAATACTCTCGCCAACAGGTATGCAAAAGTGGGTGTGGCAGTGGAGTTCCTGAGCATGTTAAAAGGGCAACCTCTTGCCCTGGGCATTACTTCAGAAAAAGGCTCTGGAGGAAGGGAGTCTTGATGGAGTAAACAGTAGGTGATCCTATCAAGGGTAGGCCTAATCAAGCTCTTCTGTGTGAGTGTTGCGATCGGTACCCTAACAATGGCATTGACTTGTGCTTGGCAATGCAGTAAGTGCTACTTGTTGGGGTAGTTTTACGTGACTTTTTCATCTCCTTGTCATCACACAAGTCCGGTTCTGGATGTGCCACTGAAGGGACCATACTAAGATCACCTCACATAGAAGCATTGTTTGATTTCATTGTTCCTAAGTGCTTCTCTTTGGGGTCATCTAATCTGTGTATATTCTACTTTGTCATACACATTCCTCATAATTGAATTGGTATTTTTGTAATCAAATGACCTTAACATCTTCATTACGAATTATACTTCAACTTTAGCTACTCTCTTTTCCCAAATCATAGAAAGTGCTATTAAGTTGGGGTATCATTCTGTAGTGAGCGGCACCCAGTACGTTTAGTAAACTTGACTTTGCAGACGAAATACCACGGTGGCAACTCTAACAGGAGCATTTCCCTAAGTGTACTGCAGTAAGAGCTTTTTGTTGGGGTAGCTGTCTAATGGTAGCATTCTTCTCTACATGTATCTACATTTGGATAAAACTGTAAGATAACCCAGCTTTTCTCTGTGTTGTGATCAATACCCTAACAATGGCATTGACTTGTCATTACAGAGCAGTAAGTGCAACTTGTTGGGCTAGTTTTACACAACTTGCTCATCTGATTATTGTTACACTTCTAATTTGACATGTGTTGCTGAAGGAAACTCACTCAGATCACTTCAAATGGAAGCATTGGTCAATTTCAATGTTCATAAGTGCTTCTCTTTGGGGTAGTCTTAGATGTGTTATGTCTTCCCTTTCCTACTGTTTCCTGAGAACTCAAAAAACAATTTTGTATTCCAATGGGCTTGTCCAGACAATTTTGTTTGTCTCATTAAAGTCAACCTGAGATGGGGATAGAAAACTCTTCAACCTGAAGTGCTCAAGTCATTGGCTGCACATCAACCTGAGATGGGGAGAGAACACTCCCCAGCCTAAAGTACCCAAGTCGTTGGCTGCACATTAATACTCTCGCCAACAGGTATGCAAAAGTGGGTGTGGCAGTGGAGTTCCTGAGCATGTTAAAAGGGCAACCTCTTGCCCTGGGCATTACTTCAGAAAAGGGCTCTGGAGGAAGGGAGTCTTGATGGAGTAAACAGTAGGTGATCCTAACAAGGGTAGGCCTAATCAAGCTCTTCTGTGTGAGTGTTGCGATCGGTACCCTAACAATGGCATTGACTTGTGCTTGGCAATGCAGTAAGTGCTACTTGTTGGGGTAGTTTTACGTGACTTTTTCATCTCCTCGTCATCACACAAGTCCGGTTCTGGATGTGCCACTGAAGGGACCATACTAAGATCACCTCACATAGAAGCATTGTTTGATTTCATTGTTCCTAAGTGCTTCTCTTTGGGGTCATCTAATCTGTGTCTATTCTACTTTGTCATACACATTCCTCATAATTGAATTGGTATTTTTGTAATCAAATGACCTTAACATCTTCATTACGAATTATACTTCAACTTTAGCTACTCTCTTTTCCCAAATCATAGAAAGTGCTATTAAGTTGGGGTATCATTCTGTAGTGAGCGGCACCCAGTACGTTTAGTAAACTTGACTTTGCAGACGAAATACCACGGTGGCAACTCTAACAGGAGCATTTCCCTAAGTGTACTGCAGTAAGAGCTTTTTGTTGGGGTAGCTGTCTAATGGTAGCATTCTTCTCTACATGTATCTACATTTGGATAAAACTGTAAGATAACCCAGCTTTTCTCTGTGTTGTGATCAATACCCTAACAATGGCATTGACTTGTCATTACAGAGCAGTAAGTGCAACTTGTTGGGCTAGTTTTACACAACTTGCTCATCTGATTATTGTTACACTTCTAATTTGACGTGTTGCTGAAGGAAACTCACTCAGATCACTTCAAATGGAAGCATTGGTCAATTTCAATGTTCATAAGTGCTTCTCTTTGGGGTAGTCTTAGATGTGTTATGTCTTCCCTTTCCTACTGTTTCCTGAGAACTCAAAAAACAATTTTGTATTCCAATGGGCTTGTCCAGACAATTTTGTTTGTCTCATTAAAGTCAACCTGAGATGGGGATAGAAAACTCTTCAACCTGAAGTGCTCAAGTCATTGGCTGCACATCAACCTGAGATGGGGAGAGAACACTCCCCAGCCTAAAGTACCCAAGTCCTTGGCTGCACATTAATACTCTCGCCAAACAGGTATGCAAAAGTGGGTGTGGCAGTGGAGTTCCTGAGCATGTTAAAAGGGCAACCTCTTGCCCTGGGCATTACTTCAGAAAAGGGCTCTGGAGGAAGGGAGTCTTGATGGAGTAAACAGTAGGTGATCCTAACAAGGGTAGGCCTAATCAAGCTCTTCTGTGTGAGTGTTGCGATCGGTACCCTAACAATGGCATTGACTTGTGCTTGGCAATGCAGTAAGTGCTACTTGTTGGGGTAGTTTTACGTGACTTTTTCATCTCCTCGTCATCACACAAGTCCGGTTCCGGATGTGCCACTGAAGGGACCATACTAAGATCACCTCACATAGAAGCATTGTTTGATTTCATTGTTCCTAAGTGCTTCTCTTTGGGGTCATCTAATCTGTGTCTATTCTACTTTGTCATACACATTCCTCATAATTGAATTGGTATTTTTGTAATCAAATGACCTTAACATCTTCATTACGAATTATACTTCAACTTTAGCTACTCTCTTTTCCCAAATCATAGAAAGTGCTATTAAGTTGGGGTATCATTCTGTAGTGAGCGGCACCCAGTACGTTTAGTAAACTTGACTTGCAGACGAAATACCACGGTGGCAACTCTAACAGGAGCATTTCCCTAAGTGTAGTGCAGTAAGTGCTTTTTGTTGGGGTAGCTGTCTAATGGTAGCATTCTTCTCTACATGTATCTACATTTGGATAAAACTGTAAGATAACCCAGCTTTTCTCTGTGTTGTGATCAATACCCTAACAATGGCATTGACTTGTCATAACAGAGCAGGAAGTGCAACTTGTTGGGCTAGTTTTACACAACTTGCTCATCTGATTATTGTTACACTACTAATTTGACATGTGTTGCTAAAGGAAACTCACTCAGATCACTTCAAATGGAAGCATTGGTCAATTTCAATGTTCATAAGTGCTTCTCTTTGGGGTAGTCTTAGATGTGTTATGTCTTCCCTTTCCTACTGTTTCCTGAGAACTCAAAACAATTTTGTATTCCAATGGGCTTGTCCAGACAATTTTGTTTGTCTCATTAAAGTCAACCTGAGATGGGGATAGAAAACTCTTCAACCTGAAGTGCTCAAGTCATTGGCTGCACATCAACATGAGATGGGGAGAGAACACTCCCCAGCCTAAAGTACCCAAGTCGTTGGCTGCACATTAATACTCTCGCCAACAGGTATGCAAAAGTGGGTGTGGCAGTGGAGATCCTGAGCATGTTAAAAGGGCAACCTCTTGCCCTGGGCATTACTTCAGAAAAGGGCTCTGGAGGAAGGGAGTCTTGATGGAGTAAACAGTAGGTGATCCTATCAAGGGTAGGCCTAATCAAGCTCTTCTGTGTGAGTGTTGCGATCGGTACCCTAACAATGGCATTGACTTGTCATAACAGAGCAGTAAGTGCAACTTGTTGGGCTAGTTTTACACAACTTGCTCATCTGATTATTGTTACACTACTAATTTCACATGTGTTGCTAAAGGAAACTCACTCAGATCACTTCAAACTCTTCTGTGTGAGTGTTGCGATCGGTACCCTAACAATGGCATTGACTTGTGCTTGGCAATGCAGTAAGTGCTACTTGTTGGGGTAGTTTTACGTGACTTTTTCATCTCCTTGTCATCACACAAGTCCGGTTCTGGATGTGCCACTGAAGGGACCATACTAAGATCACCTCACATAGAAGCATTGTTTGATTTCATTGTTCCTAAGTGCTTCTCTTTGGGGTCATCTAATCTGTGTATATTCTACTTTGTCATACACATTCCTCATAATTGAATTGGTATTTTTGTAATCAAATGACCTTAACATCTTCATTACGAATTATACTTCAACTTTAGCTACTCTCTTTTCCCAAATCATAGAAAGTGCTATTAAGTTGGGGTATCATTCTGTAGTGAGCGGCACCCAGTACGTTTAGTAAACTTGACTTGCAGACGAAATACCACGGTGGCAACTCTAACAGGAGCATTTCCCTAAGTGTAGTGCAGTAAGAGCTTTTTGTTGGGGTAGCTGTCTAATGGTAGCATTCTTCTCTACATGTATCTACATTTGGATAAAACTGTAAGATAACCCAGCTTTTCTCTGTGTTGTGATCAATACCCTAACAATGGCATTGACTTGTCATTACAGAGCAGTAAGTGCAATTTGTTGGGCTAGTTTTACACAACTTGCTCATCTGATTATTGTTACACTTCTAATTTGACATGTGTTGCTGAAGGAAACTCACTCAGATCACTTCAAATGGAAGCATTGGTCAATTTCAATGTTCATAAGTGCTTCTCTTTGGGGTAGTCTTAGATGTGTTATGTCTTCCCTTTCCTACTGTTTCCTGAGAACTCAAAAAACAATTTTGTATCCCAATGGGCTTGTCCAGACAATTTTGTTTGTTCATTAAAGTCAACCTGAGATGGGGATAGAAAACTCTTCAACCTGAAGTGCTCAAGTCATTGGCTGCACATCAACCTGAGATGGGGAGAGAACACTCCCCAGCCTAAAGTACCCAAGTCGTTGGCTGCACATTAATACTCTCGCCAACAGGTATGCAAAAGTGGGTGTGGCAGTGGAGTTCCTGAGCATGTTAAAAGGGCAACCTCTTGCCCTGGGCATTACTTCAGAAAAAGGCTCTGGAGGAAGGGAGTCTTGATGGAGTAAACAGTAGGTGATCCTATCAAGGGTAGGCCTAATCAAGCTCTTCTGTGTGAGTGTTGCGATCGGTACCCTAACAATGGCATTGACTTGTGCTTGGCAATGCAGTAAGTGCTACTTGTTGGGGTAGTTTTACGTGACTTTTTCATCTCCTTGTCATCACACAAGTCCGGTTCTGGATGTGCCACTGAAGGGACCATACTAAGATCACCTCACATAGAAGCATTGTTTGATTTCATTGTTCCTAAGTGCTTCTCTTTGGGGTCATCTAATCTGTGTATATTCTACTTTGTCATACACATTCCTCATAATTGAATTGGTATTTTTGTAATCAAATGACCTTAACATCTTCATTACGAATTATACTTCAACTTTAGCTACTCTCTTTTCCCAAATCATAGAAAGTGCTATTAAGTTGGGGTATCATTCTGTAGTGAGCGGCACCCAGTACGTTTAGTAAACTTGACTTTGCAGACGAAATACCACGGTGGCAACTCTAACAGGAGCATTTCCCTAAGTGTACTGCAGTAAGAGCTTTTTGTTGGGGTAGCTGTCTAATGGTAGCATTCTTCTCTACATGTATCTACATTTGGATAAAACTGTAAGATAACCCAGCTTTTCTCTGTGTTGTGATCAATACCCTAACAATGGCATTGACTTGTCATAACAGAGCAGTAAGTGCAACTTGTTGGGCTAGTTTTACACAACTTGCTCATCTGATTATTGTTACACTTCTAATTTGACATGTGTTGCTGAAGGAAACTCACTCAGATCACTTCAAATGGAAGCATTGGTCAATTTCAATGTTCATAAGTGCTTCTCTTTGGGGTAGTCTTAGATGTGTTATGTCTTCCATTTCCTACTGTTTCCTGAGAACTCAAAAAACAATTTTGTATTCCAATGGGCTTGTCCAGACAATTTTGTTTGTCTCATTAAAGTCAACCTGAGATGGGGATAGAAAACTCTTCAACCTGAAGTGCTCAAGTCATTGGCTGCACATCAACCTGAGATGGGGAGAGAACACTCCCCAGCCAAACGTACCCAAGTCGTTGGCTGCACATTAATACTCTCGCCAACAGGTATGCAAAAGTGGGTGTGGCAGTGGAGTTCCTGAGCATGTTAAAAGGGCAACCTCTTGCCCTGGGCATTACTTCAGAAAAGGGCTCTGGAGGAAGGGAGTCTTGATGGAGTAAACAGTAGGTGATCCTATCAAGGGTAGGCCTAATCAAGCTCTTCTGTGTGAGTGTTGCGATCGGTACCCTAACAATGGCATTGACTTGTGCTTGGCAATGCAGTAAGTGCTACTTGTTGGGGTAGTTTTACGTGACTTTTTCATCTCCTCGTCATCACACAAGTCCGGTTCTGGATGTGCCACTGAAGGGACCATACTAAGATCACCTCACATAGAAGCATTGTTTGATTTCATTGTTCCTAAGTGCTTCTCTTTGGGGTCATCTAATCTGTGTATATTCTACTTTGTCATACACATTCCTCATAATTGAATTGGTATTTTTGTAATCAAATGACCTTAACATCTTCATTACGAATTATACTTCAACTTTAGCTACTCTCTTTTCCCAAATCATAGAAAGTGCTATTAAGTTGGGGTATCATTCTGTAGTGAGCGGCACCCAGTACGTTTAGTAAACTTGACTTTGCAGACGAAATACCACGGTGGCAACTCTAACAGGAGCATTTCCCTAAGTCTAGCGCAGTAAGTGCTTTTTGTTGGGGTAGCTGTCTAATGGTAGCATTCTTCTCTACATGTATCTACATTTGGATAAAACTGTAAGATAACCCAGCTTTTCTCTGTGTTGTGATCAGTACCCTAACAATGGCATTGACTTGTCATTACAGAGCAGTAAGTGGAACTTGTTGGGGTAGTTTAACACAACTTGCTCATCTGATTATTGTTACACTTCTAATTTGACATGTGTTGTTGAAGGAAACTCACTCAGATCACTTCAAATGGAAGCATTGGTCAATTTCAATGTTTATAAGTGCTTCTCTTTGGGGTAGTCTTAGATGTGTTATGTCTTCCCTTTCCTACTGTTTCCTGAGAACTCAAAAAACAATTTTGTATTCCAATGGGCTTGTCCAGACAATTTTGTTTGTCTCATTAAAGTCAACCTGAGATGGGGATAGAAAACTCTTCAACCTGAAGTGCTCAAGTCATTGGCTGCACATCAACCTGAGATGGGGAGAGAACACTCCCCAGCCTAAAGTACCCAAGTCGTTGGCTGCACATTAATACTCTCGCCAACAGGTATGCAAAAGTGGGTGTGGCAGTGGAGTCCCTGAGCATGTTAAAAGGGCAACCTCTTGCCCTGGGCATTACTTCAGAAAAGGGCTCTGGAGGAAGGGAGTCTTGATGGAGTAAACAGTAGGTGATCCTATCAAGGGTAGGCCTAATCAAGCTCTTCTGTGTGAGTGTTGCGATCGGTACCCTAACAATGGCATTGACTTGTGCTTGGCAATGCAGTAAGTGCTACTTGTTGGGGTAGTTTTACGTGACTTTTTCATCTCCTCGTCATCACACAAGTCCGGTTCTGGATGTGCCACTGAAGGGACCATACTAAGATCACCTCACATAGAAGCATTGTTTGATTTCATTGTTCCTAAGTGCTTCTCTTTGGGGTCATCTAATCTGTGTATATTCTACTTTGTCATACACATTCCTCATAATTGAATTGGTATTTTTGTAATCAAATGACCTTAACATCTTCATTACGAATTATACTTCAACTTTAGCTACTCTCTTTTCCCAAATCATAGAAAGTGCTATTAAGTTGGGGTATCATTCTGTAGTGAGCGGCACCCAGTATGTTTAGTAAACTTGACTTGCAGACGAAATACCACGGTGGCAACTCTAACAGGAGCATTTCCCTAAGTGTAGTGCAGTAAGAGCTTTTTGTTGGGGTAGCTGTCTAATGGTAGCATTTTTCTCTACATGTATCTACATTTGGATAAAACTGTAAGATAACCCAGCTTTTCTCTGTGTTGTGATCAATACCCTAACAATGGCGTTGACTTGTCATTACAGAGCAGTAAGTGCAACTTGTTGGGCTAGTTTTACACAACTTGCTCATCTGATTATTGTTACACTTCTAATTTGACATGTGTTGCTGAAGGAAACTCACTCAGATCACTTCAAATGGAAGCATTGGTCAATTTCAATGTTCATAAGTGCTTCTCTTTGGGGTAGTCTTAGATGTGTTATGTCTTCCCTTTCCTACTGTTTCCTGAGAACTCAAAAAACAATTTTGTATCCCAATGGGCTTGTCCAGACAATTTTGTTTGTCTCATTAAAGTCAACCTGAGATGGGGATAGAAAACTCTTCAACCTGAAGTGCTCAAGTCATTGGCTGCACATCAACCTGAGATGGGGAGAGAACACTCCCCAGCCTAAAGTACCCAAGTCGTTGGCTGCACATTAATACTCTCGCCAACAGGTATGCAAAAGTGGGTGTGGCAGTGGAGTTCCCTGAGCATGTTAAAAGGGCAACCTCTTGCCCTGGGCATTACTTCAGAAAAGGGCTCTGGAGGAAGGGAGTCTTGATGGAGTAAACAGTAGGTGATCCTATCAAGGGTAGGCCTAATCAAGCTCTTCTGTGTGAGTGTTGCGATCGGTACCCTAACAATGGCATTGACTTGTGCTTGGCAATGCAGTAAGTGCTACTTGTTGGGGTAGTTTTACGTGACTTATTCATCTCCTCGTCATCACACAAGTCCGGTTCTGGATGTGCCACTGAAGGGACCATACTAAGATCACCTCACATAGAAGCATTGTTTGATTTCATTGTTCCTAAGTGCTTCTCTTTGGGGTCATCTAATCTGTGTATATTCTACTTTGTCATACACATTCCTCATAATTGAATTGGTATTTTTGTAATCAAATGACCTTAACATCTTCATTACGAATTATACTTCAACTTTAGCTACTCTCTTTTCCCAAATCATAGAAAGTGCTATTAAGTTGGGGTATCATTCTGTAGTGAGCGGCACCCAGTACGTTTAGTAAACTTGACTTGCAGACGAATTACCACGGTGGCAACTCTAACAGGAGCATTTCCCTAAGTGTAGTGCAGTAAGTGCTTTTTGTTGGGGTAGCTGTCTAATGGTAGCATTCTTCTCTACATGTATCTACATTTGGATAAAACTGTAAGATAACCCAGCTTTTCTCTGTGTTGTGATCAATACCCTAACAATGGCATTGACTTGTCATAACAGAGCAGTAAGTGCAACTGGTTGGGCTAGTTTTACACAACTTGCTCATCTGATTATTGTTACACTACTAATTTGCCATGTGTTGCTAAAGGAAACTCACTCAGATCACTTCAAATGGAAGCATTGGTCAATTTCAATGTTCATAAGTGCTTCTCTTTGGGGTAGTCTTAGATGTGTTATGTCTTCCCTTTCCTACTGTTTCCTGAGAACTCAAAAAACAATTTTGTATTCCAATGGGCTTGTCCAGACAATTTTGTTTGTCTCATTAAAGTCAACCTGAGACGGGGATAGAAAACTCTTCAACCTGAAGTGCTCAAGTCATTGGCTGCACATCAACCTGAGATGGGGAGAGAACACTTGATGGAGGGAGTCTTGATGGAGTAAACAGTAGGTGATCCTATCAAGGGTAGGCCTAATCAAGCTCTTCTGTGTGAGTGTTGCGATCGGTACCCTAACAATGGCATTGACTTGTGCTTGGCAATGCAGTAAGTGCTACTTGTTGGGGTAGTTTTACGTGACTTTTTCATCTCCTCGTCATCACACAAGTCCGGTTCCGGATGTGCCACTGAAGGGACCATACTAAGATCACCTCACATAGAAGCATTGTTTGATTTCATTGTTCCTAAGTGCTTCTCTTTGGGGTCATCTAATCTGTGTATATTCTACTTTGTCATACACATTCCTCATAATTGAATTGGTATTTTTGTAATCAAATGACCTTAACATCTTCATTACGAATTATACTTCAACTTTAGCTACTCTCTTTTCCCAAATCATAGAAAGTGCTATTAAGTTGGGGTATCATTCTGTAGTGAGCGTCACCCAGTACGTTTAGTAAACTTGACTTTGCAGACGAAATACCACGGTGGCAACTCTAACAGGAGCATTTCCCTAAGTGTAGTGCAGTAAGATCTTTTTGTTGGGGTAGCTGTCTAATGGTAGCATTTTTCTCTACATGTATCTACATTTGGATAAAACTGTAAGATAACCCAGCTTTTCTCTGTGTTGTGATCAATACCCTAACAATGGCGTTGACTTGTCATTACAGAGCAGTAAGTGCAACTTGTTGGGCTAGTTTTACACAACTTGCTCATCTGATTATTGTTACACTTCTAATTTCACATGTGTTGCTGAAGGAAACTCACTCAGATCACTTCAAATGGAAGCATTGGTCAATTTCAATGTTCATAAGTGCTTCTCTTTGGGGTAGTCTTAGATGTGTTATGTCTTCCCTTTCCTACTGTTTCCTGAGAACTCAAAAAACAATTTTGTATTCCAATGGGCTTGTCCAGACAATTTTGTTTGTCTCATTAAAGTCAACCTGAGATGGGGATAGAAAACTCTTCAACCTGAAGTGCTCAAGTCATTGGCTGCACATCAACCTGAGATGGGGAGAGAACACTTGATGGAGGGAGTCTTGATGGAGTAAACAGTAGGTGATCCTATCAAGGGTAGGCCTAATCAAGCTCTTCTGTGTGAGTGTTGCGATCGGTACCCTAACAATGGCATTGACTTGTGCTTGGCAATGCAGTAAGTGCTACTTGTTGGGGTAGTTTTACGTGACTTTTTCATCTCCTCGTCATCACACAAGTCCGGTTCTGGATGTGCCACTGAAGGGACCATACTAAGATCACCTCACATAGAAGCATTGTTTGATTTCATTGTTCCTAAGTGCTTCTCTTTGGGGTCATCTAATCTGTGTATATTCTACTTTGTCATACACATTCCTCATAATTGAATTGGTATTTTTGTAATCAAATGACCTTAACATCTTCATTACGAATTATACTTCAACTTTAGCTACTCTCTTTTCCCAAATCATAGGAAGTGCTATTAAGTTGGGGTATCATTCTGTAGTGAGCGTCACCCAGTACGTTTAGTAAACTTGACTTTGCAGACGAAATACCACGGTGGCAACTCTAACAGGAGCATTTCCCTAAGTGTAGTGCAGTAAGAGCTTTTTGTTGGGGTAGCTGTCTAATGGTAGCATTTTTCTCTACATGTATCTACATTTGGATAAAACTGTAAGATAACCCAGCTTTTCTCTGTGTTGTGATCAATACCCTAACAATGGCGTTGACTTGTCATTACAGAGCAGTAAGTGCAACTTGTTGGGCTAGTTTTACACAACTTGCTCATCTGATTATTGTTACACTTCTAATTTGACATGTGTTGCTGAAGGAAACTCACTCAGATCACTTCAAATGGAAGCATTGGTCAATTTCAATGTTCATAAGTGCTTCTCTTTGGGGTAGTCTTAGATGTGTTATGTCTTCCCTTTCCTACTGTTTCCTGAGAACTCAAAAAACAATTTTGTATTCCAATGGGCTTGTCCAGACAATTTTGTTTGTCTCATTAAAGTCAACCTGAGATGGGGATAGAAAACTCTTCAACCTGAAGTGCTCAAGTCATTGGCTGCACATCAACCTGAGATGGGGAGAGAACACTCCCCAGCCTAAAGTACCCAAGTCGTTGGCTGCACATTAATACTCTCGCCAACAGGTATGCAAAAGTGGGTGTGGCAGTGGAGTTCCTGAGCATGTTAAAAGGGCAACCTCTTGCCCTGGGCATTACTTCAGAAAAGGGCTCTGGAGGAAGGGAGTCTTGATGGAGTAAACAGTAGGTGATCCTAACAAGGGTAGGCCTAATCAAGCTCTTCTGTGTGAGTGTTGCGATCGGTACCCTAACAATGGCATTGACTTGTGCTTGGCAATGCAGTAAGTGCTACTTGTTGGGGTAGTTTTACGTGACTTTTTCATCTCCTCGTCATCACACAAGTCCGGTTCCGGATGTGCCACTGAAGGGACCATACTAAGATCACCTCACATAGAAGCATTGTTTGATTTCATTGTTCCTAAGTGCTTCTCTTTGGGGTCATCTAATCTGTGTATATTCTACTTTGTCATACACATTCCTCATAATTGAATTGGTATTTTTGTAATCAAATGACCTTAACATCTTCATTACGAATTATACTTCAACTTTAGCTACTCTCTTTTCCCAAATCATAGAAAGTGCTATTAAGTTGGGGTATCATTCTGTAGTGAGCGTCACCCAGTACGTTTAGTAAACTTGACTTTGCAGACGAAATACCACGGTGGCAACTCTAACAGGAGCATTTCCCTAAGTGTAGTGCAGTAAGAGCTTTTTGTTGGGGTAGCTGTCTAATGGTAGCATTCTTCTCTACATGTATCTACATTTGGATAAAACTGTAAGATAACCCAGCTTTTCTCTGTGTTGTGATCAATACCCTAACAATGGCATTGACTTGTCATAACAGAGCAGTAAGTGCAACTTGTTGGGCTAGTTTTACACAACTTGCTCATCTGATTATTGTTACACTTCTAATTTGACATGTGTTGCTGAAGGAAACTCACTCAGATCACTTCAAATGGAAGCATTGGACAATTTCAATGTTCATAAGTGCTTCTCTTTGGGGTAGTCTTAGATGTGTTATGTCTTCCATTTCCTACTGTTTCCTGAGAACTCAAAAAACAATTTTGTATTCCAATGGGCTTGTCCAGACAATCTTGTTTGTCTCATTAAAGTCAACCTGAGATGGGGATAGAAAACTCTTCAACCTGAAGTGCTCAAGTCATTGGCTGCACATCAACCTGAGATGGGGAGAGAACACTCTCCAGCCTAAAGTACCCAAGTCCTTGGCTGCACATTAATACTCTCGCCAAACAGGTATGCAAAAGTGGGTGTGGCAGTGGAGTTCCTGAGCATGTTAAAAGGGCAACCTCTTGCCCTGGGCATTACTTCAGAAAAGGGCTCTGGAGGAAGGGAGTCTTGATGGAGTAAACAGTAGGTGATCCTAACAAGGGTAGGCCTAATCAAGCTCTTCTGTGTGAGTGTTGCGATCGGTACCCTAACAATGGCATTGACTTGTGCTTGGCAATGCAGTAAGTGCTACTTGTTGGGGTAGTTTTACGTGACTTTTTCATCTCCTCGTCATCACACAAGTCCGGTTCCGGATGTGCCACTGAAGGGACCATACTAAGATCACCTCACATAGAAGCATTGTTTGATTTCATTGTTCCTAAGTGCTTCTCTTTGGGGTCATCTAATCTGTGTCTATTCTACTTTGTCATACACATTCCTCATAATTGAATTGGTATTTTTGTAATCAAATGACCTTAACATCTTCATTACGAATTATACTTCAACTTTAGCTACTCTCTTTTCCCAAATCATAGAAAGTGCTATTAAGTTGGGGTATCAATCTGTAGTGAGCGGCACCCAGTACGTTTAGTAAACTTGACTTGCAGACGAAATACCACGGTGGCAACTCTAACAGGAGCATTTCCCTAAGTGTAGTGCAGTAAGTGCTTTTTGTTGGGGTAGCTGTCTAATGGTAGCATTCTTCTCTACATGTATCTACATTTGGATAAAACTGTAAGATAACCCAGCTTTTCTCTGTGTTGTGATCAATACCCTAACAATGGCATTGACTTGTCATAACAGAGCAGGAAGTGCAACTTGTTGGGCTAGTTTTACACAACTTGCTCATCTGATTATTGTTACACTACTAATTTGACATGTGTTGCTAAAGGAAACTCACTCAGATCACTTCAAATGGAAGCATTGGTCAATTTCAATGTTCATAAGTGCTTCTCTTTGGGGTAGTCTTAGATGTGTTATGTCTTCCCTTTCCTACTGTTTCCTGAGAACTCAAAAAACAATTTTGTATTCCAATGGGCTTGTCCAGACAATTTTGTTTGTCTCATTAAAGTCAACCTGAGATGGGGATAGAAAACTCTTCAACCTGAAGTGCTCAAGTCATTGGCTGCACATCAACCTGAGATGGGGAGAGAACACTCCCCAGCCTAAAGTACCCAAGTCGTTGGCTGCACATTAATACTCTCGCCAACAGGTATGCAAAAGTGGGTGTGGCAGTGGAGTTCCTGAGCATGTTAAAAGGGCAACCTCTTGCCCTGGGCATTACTTCAGAAAAGGGCTCTGGAGGAAGGGAGTCTTGATGGAGTAAACAGTAGGTGATCCTATCAAGGGTAGGCCTAATCAAGCTCTTCTGTGTGAGTGTTGCGATCGGTACCCTAACAATGGCATTGACTTGTGCTTGGCAATGCAGTAAGTGCTACTTGTTGGGGTAGTTTTACGTGACTTTTTCATCTCCTCGTCATCACACAAGTCCGGTTCTGGATGTGCCACTGAAGGGACCATACTAAGATCACCTCACATAGAAGCATTGTTTGATTTCATTGTTCCTAAGTGCTTCTCTTTGGGGTCATCTAATCTGTGTATATTCTACTTTGTCATACACATTCCTCATAATTGAATTGGTATTTTTGTAATCAAATGACCTTAACATCTTCATTACGAATTATACTTCAACTTTAGCTACTCTCTTTTCCCAAATCATAGAAAGTGCTATTAAGTTGGGGTATCATTCTGTAGTGAGCGTCACCCAGTACGTTTAGTAAACTTGACTTTGCAGACGAAATACCACGGTGGCAACTCTAACAGGAGCATTTCCCTAAGTGTAGTGCAGTAAGAGCTTTTTGTTGGGGTAGCTGTCTAATGGTAGCATTTTTCTCTACATGTATCTACATTTGGATAAAACTGTAAGATAACCCAGCTTTTCTCTGTGTTGTGATCAATACCCTAACAATGGCGTTGACTTGTCATTACAGAGCAGTAAGTGCAACTTGTTGGGCTAGTTTTACACAACTTGCTCATCTGATTATTGTTACACTTCTAATTTGACATGTGTTGCTGAAGGAAACTCACTCAGATCACTTCAAATGGAAGCATTGGTCAATTTCAATGTTCATAAGTGCTTCTCTTTGGGGTAGTCTTAGATGTGTTATGTCTTCCCTTTCCTACTGTTTCCTGAGAACTCAAAAAACAATTTTGTATTCCATTGGGCTTGTCCAGACAATTTTGTTTGTCTCATTAAAGTCAACCTGAGATGGGGATAGAAAACTCTTCAACCTGAAGTGCTCAAGTCATTGGCTGCACATCAACCTGAGATGGGGAGAGAACACTCCCCAGCCTAAAGTACCCAAGTCGTTGGCTGCACATTAATACTCTCGCCAACAGGTATGCAAAAGTGGGTGTGGCAGTGGAGTTCCCTGAGCATGTTAAAAGGGCAACCTCTTGCCCTGGGCATTACTTCAGAAAAGGGCTCTGGAGGAAGGGAGTCTTGATGGAGTAAACAGTAGGTGATCCTATCAAGGGTAGGCCTAATCAAGCTCTTCTGTGTGAGTGTTGCGATCGGTACCCTAACAATGGCATTGACTTGTGCTTGGCAATGCAGTAAGTGCTACTTGTTGGGGTAGTTTTACGTGACTTATTCATCTCCTCGTCATCACACAAGTCCGGTTCTGGATGTGCCACTGAAGGGACCATACTAAGATCACCTCACATAGAAGCATTGTTTGATTTCATTGTTCCTAAGTGCTTCTCTTTGGGGTCATCTAATCTGTGTATATTCTACTTTGTCATACACATTCCTCATAATTGAATTGGTATTTTTGTAATCAAATGACCTTAACATCTTCATTACGAATTATACTTCAACTTTAGCTACTCTCTTTTCCCAAATCATAGAAAGTGCTATTAAGTTGGGGTATCATTCTGTAGTGAGCGGCACCCAGTACGTTTAGTAAACTTGACTTGCAGACGAATTACCACGGTGGCAACTCTAACAGGAGCATTTCCCTAAGTGTAGTGCAGTAAGTGCTTTTTGTTGGGGTAGCTGTCTAATGGTAGCATTCTTCTCTACATGTATCTACATTTGGATAAAACTGTAAGATAACCCAGCTTTTCTCTGTGTTGTGATCAATACCCTAACAATGGCATTGACTTGTCATAACAGAGCAGTAAGTGCAACTTGATGGGCTAGTTTTACACAACTTGCTCATCTGATTATTGTTACACTACTAATTTGCCATGTGTTGCTAAAGGAAACTCACTCAGATCACTTCAAATGGAAGCATTGGTCAATTTCAATGTTCATAAGTGCTTCTCTTTGGGGTAGTCTTAGATGTGTTATGTCTTCCCTTTCCTACTGTTTCCTGAGAACTCAAAAAACAATTTTGTATTCCAATGGGCTTGTCCAGACAATTTTGTTTGTCTCATTAAAGTCAACCTGAGACGGGGATAGAAAACTCTTCAACCTGAAGTGCTCAAGTCATTGGCTGCACATCAACCTGAGATGGGGAGAGAACACTTGATGGAGGGAGTCTTGATGGAGTAAACAGTAGGTGATCCTATCAAGGGTAGGCCTAATCAAGCTCTTCTGTGTGAGTGTTGCGATCGGTACCCTAACAATGGCATTGACTTGTGCTTGGCAATGCAGTAAGTGCTACTTGTTGGGGTAGTTTTACGTGACTTTTTCATCTCCTCGTCATCACACAAGTCCGGTTCCGGATGTGCCACTGAAGGGACCATACTAAGATCACCTCACATAGAAGCATTGTTTGATTTCATTGTTCCTAAGTGCTTCTCTTTGGGGTCATCTAATCTGTGTATATTCTACTTTGTCATACACATTCCTCATAATTGAATTGGTATTTTTGTAATCAAATGACCTTAACATCTTCATTACGAATTATACTTCAACTTTAGCTACTCTCTTTTCCCAAATCATAGAAAGTGCTATTAAGTTGGGGTATCATTCTGTAGTGAGCGTCACCCAGTACGTTTAGTAAACTTGACTTTGCAGACGAAATACCACGGTGGCAACTCTAACAGGAGCATTTCCCTAAGTGTAGTGCAGTAAGATCTTTTTGTTGGGGTAGCTGTCTAATGGTAACATTTTTCTCTACATGTATCTACATTTGGATAAAACTGTAAGATAACCCAGCTTTTCTCTGTGTTGTGATCAATACCCTAACAATGGCGTTGACTTGTCATTACAGAGCAGTAAGTGCAACTTGTTGGGCTAGTTTTACACAACTTGCTCATCTGATTATTGTTACACTTCTAATTTCACATGTGTTGCTGAAGGAAACTCACTCAGATCACTTCAAATGGAAGCATTGGTCAATTTCAATGTTCATAAGTGCTTCTCTTTGGGGTAGTCTTAGATGTGTTATGTCTTCCCTTTCCTACTGTTTCCTGAGAACTCAAAAAACAATTTTGTATTCCAATGGGCTTGTCCAGACAATTTTGTTTGTCTCATTAAAGTCAACCTGAGATGGGGATAGAAAACTCTTCAACCTGAAGTGCTCAAGTCATTGGCTGCACATCAACCTGAGATGGGGAGAGAACACTTGATGGAGGGAGTCTTGATGGAGTAAACAGTAGGTGATCCTATCAAGGGTAGGCCTAATCAAGCTCTTCTGTGTGAGTGTTGCGATCGGTACCCTAACAATGGCATTGACTTGTGCTTGGCAATGCAGTAAGTGCTACTTGTTGGGGTAGTTTTACGTGACTTTTTCATCTCCTCGTCATCACACAAGTCCGGTTCCGGATGTGCCACTGAAGGGACCATACTAAGATCACCTCACATAGAAGCATTGTTTGATTTCATTGTTCCTAAGTGCTTCTCTTTGGGGTCATCTAATCTGTGTATATTCTACTTTGTCATACACATTCCTCATAATTGAATTGGTATTTTTGTAATCAAATGACCTTAACATCTTCATTACGAATTATACTTCAACTTTAGCTACTCTCTTTTCCCAAATCATAGAAAGTGCTATTAAGTTGGGGTATCATTCTGTAGTGAGCGTCACCCAGTACGTTTAGTAAACTTGACTTTGCAGACGAAATACCACGGTGGCAACTCTAACAGGAGCATTTCCCTAAGTGTAGTGCAGTAAGAGCTTTTTGTTGGGGTAACTGTCTAATGGTAGCATTTTTCTCTACATGTATCTACATTTGGATAAAACTGTAAGATAACCCAGCTTTTCTCTGTGTTGTGATCAATACCCTAACAATGGCGTTGACTTGTCATTACAGAGCAGTAAGTGCAACTTGTTGGGCTAGTTTTACACAACTTGCTCATCTGATTATTGTTACACTTCTAATTTGACATGTGTTGCTGAAGGAAACTCACTCAGATCACTTCAAATGGAAGCATTGGTCAATTTCAATGTTCATAAGTGCTTCTCTTTGGGGTAGTCTTAGATGTGTTATGTCTTCCCTTTCCTACTGTTTCCTGAGAACTCAAAAAACAATTTTGTATTCCAATGGGCTTGTCCAGACAATTTTGTTTGTCTCATTAAAGTCAACCTGAGATGGGGATAGAAAACTCTTCAACCTGAAGTGCTCAAGTCATTGGCTGCACATCAACCTGAGATGGGGAGAGAACACTCCCCAGCCTAAAGTACCCAAGTCGTTGGCTGCACATTAATACTCTCGCCAACAGGTATGCAAAAGTGGGTGTGGCAGTGGAGTTCCTGAGCATGTTAAAAGGGCAACCTCTTGCCCTGGGCCTTACTTCAGAAAAGGACTCTGGGGGAAGGGAGTCTTGATGGAGTAAACAGTAGGTGATCCTAACAAGGGTAGGCCTAATCAAGCTCTTCTGTGTGAGTGTTGCGATCGGTACCCTAACAATGGCATTGACTTGTGCTTGGCAATGCAGTAAGTGCTACTTGTTGGGGTAGTTTTACGTGACTTTTTCATCTCCTCGTCATCACACAAGTCCGGTTCCGGATGTGCCACTGAAGGGACCATACTAAGATCACCTCACATAGAAGCATTGTTTGATTTCATTGTTCCTAAGTGCTTCTCTTTGGGGTCATCTAATCTGTGTATATTCTACTTTGTCATACACATTCCTCATAATTGAATTGGTATTTTTGTAATCAAATGACCTTAACATATTCATTACGAATTATACTTCAACTTTAGCTACTCTCTTTTCCAAAATCATAGAAAGTGCTATTAAGTTGGGGTATCATTCTGTAGTGAGCGTCACCCAGTACGTTTAGTAAACTTGACTTTGCAGACGAAATACCACGGTGGCAACTCTAACAGGAGCATTTCCCTAAGTGTAGTGCAGTAAGAGCTTTTTGTTGGGGTAGCTGTCTAATGGTAGCATGCTTCTCTACATGTATCTACATTTGGATAAAACTGTAAGATAACCCAGCTTTTCTCTGTGTTGTGATCAATACCCTAACAATGGCATTGACTTGTCATAACAGAGCAGTAAGTGCAACTTGTTGGGCTAGTTTTACACAACTTGCTCATCTGATTATTGTTACACTTCTAATTTGACATGTGTTGCTGAAGGAAACTCACTCAGATCACTTCAAATGGAAGCATTGGTCAATTTCAATGTTCATAAGTGCTTCTCTTTGGGGTAGTCTTAGATGTGTTATGTCTTCCCTTTCCTACTGTTTCCTGAGAACTCAAAAAACAATTTTGTATTCCAATGGGCTTGTCCAGACAATTTTGTTTGTCTCATTAAAGTCAACCTGAGATGGGGATAGAAAACTCTTCAACCTGAAGTGCTCAAGTCATTGGCTGCACATCAACCTGAGATGGGGAGAGAACACTCCCCAGCCTAAAGTACCCAAGTCGTTGGCTGCACATTAATACTCTCGCCAACAGGTATGCAAAAGTGGGTGTGGCAGTGGAGTTCCTGAGCATGTTAAAAGGGCAACCTCTTGCCCTGGGCATTACTTCAGAAAAGGGCTCTGGAGGAAGGGAGTCTTGATGGAGTAAACAGTAGGTGATCCTATCAAGGGTAGGCCTAATCAAGCTCTTCT
Organism: Borostomias antarcticus; assembly: GCF_949987555.1. Lineage (NCBI taxonomy): Eukaryota > Metazoa > Chordata > Actinopteri > Stomiiformes > Stomiidae > Borostomias > Borostomias antarcticus. The sequence goes on from NC_140253.1 coordinate 15,166,953, forward strand.
GTGTGAGTGTTGCGATCGGTACCCTAACAATGGCATTGACTTGTGCTTGGCAATGCAGTAAGTGCTACTTGTTGGGGTAGTTTTACGTGACTTTTTCATCTCCTCGTCATCACACAAGTCCGGTTCCGGATGTGCCACTGAAGGGACCATACTAAGATCACCTCACATAGAAGCATTGTTTGATTTCATTGTTCCTAAGTGCTTCTCTTTGGGGTCATCTAATCTGTGTATATTCTACTTTGTCATACACATTCCTCATAATTGAATTGGTATTTTTGTAATCAAATGACCTTAACATCTTCATTACGAATTATACTTCAACTTTAGCTACTCTCTTTTCCCAAATCATAGAAAGTGCTATTAAGTTGGGGTATCATTCTGTAGTGAGCGTCACCCAGTACGTTTAGTAAACTTGACTTTGCAGACGAAATACCACGGTGGCAACTCTAACAGGAGCATTTCCCTAAGTGTAGTGCAGTAAGAGCTTTTTGTTGGGGTAGCTGTCTAATGGTAGCATTTTTCTCTACATGTATCTACATTTGGATAAAACTGTAAGATAACCCAGCTTTTCTCTGTGTTGTGATCAATACCCTAACAATGGCGTTGACTTGTCATTACAGAGCAGTAAGTGCAACTTGTTGGGCTAGTTTTACACAACTTGCTCATCTGATTATTGTTACACTTCTAATTTGACATGTGTTGCTGAAGGAAACTCACTCAGATCACTTCAAATGGAAGCATTGGTCAATTTCAATGTTCATAAGTGCTTCTCTTTGGGGTAGTCTTAGATGTGTTATGTCTTCCCTTTCCTACTGTTTCCTGAGAACTCAAAAAACAATTTTGTATTCCATTGGGCTTGTCCAGACAATTTTGTTTGTCTCATTAAAGTCAACCTGAGATGGGGATAGAAAACTCTTCAACCTGAAGTGCTCAAGTCATTGGCTGCACATCAACCTGAGATGGGGAGAGAACACTCCCCAGCCTAAAGTACCCAAGTCGTTGGCTGCACATTAATACTCTCGCCAACAGGTATGCAAAAGTGGGTGTGGCAGTGGAGTTCCCTGAGCATGTTAAAAGGGCAACCTCTTGCCCTGGGCATTACTTCAGAAAAGGGCTCTGGAGGAAGGGAGTCTTGATGGAGTAAACAGTAGGTGATCCTATCAAGGGTAGGCCTAATCAAGCTCTTCTGTGTGAGTGTTGCGATCGGTACCCTAACAATGGCATTGACTTGTGCTTGGCAATGCAGTAAGTGCTACTTGTTGGGGTAGTTTTACGTGACTTATTCATCTCCTCGTCATCACACAAGTCCGGTTCTGGATGTGCCACTGAAGGGACCATACTAAGATCACCTCACATAGAAGCATTGTTTGATTTCATTGTTCCTAAGTGCTTCTCTTTGGGGTCATCTAATCTGTGTATATTCTACTTTGTCATACACATTCCTCATAATTGAATTGGTATTTTTGTAATCAAATGACCTTAACATCTTCATTACGAATTATACTTCAACTTTAGCTACTCTCTTTTCCCAAATCATAGAAAGTGCTATTAAGTTGGGGTATCATTCTGTAGTGAGCGGCACCCAGTACGTTTAGTAAACTTGACTTGCAGACGAATTACCACGGTGGCAACTCTAACAGGAGCATTTCCCTAAGTGTAGTGCAGTAAGTGCTTTTTGTTGGGGTAGCTGTCTAATGGTAGCATTCTTCTCTACATGTATCTACATTTGGATAAAACTGTAAGATAACCCAGCTTTTCTCTGTGTTGTGATCAATACCCTAACAATGGCATTGACTTGTCATAACAGAGCAGTAAGTGCAACTTGATGGGCTAGTTTTACACAACTTGCTCATCTGATTATTGTTACACTACTAATTTGCCATGTGTTGCTAAAGGAAACTCACTCAGATCACTTCAAATGGAAGCATTGGTCAATTTCAATGTTCATAAGTGCTTCTCTTTGGGGTAGTCTTAGATGTGTTATGTCTTCCCTTTCCTACTGTTTCCTGAGAACTCAAAAAACAATTTTGTATTCCAATGGGCTTGTCCAGACAATTTTGTTTGTCTCATTAAAGTCAACCTGAGACGGGGATAGAAAACTCTTCAACCTGAAGTGCTCAAGTCATTGGCTGCACATCAACCTGAGATGGGGAGAGAACACTTGATGGAGGGAGTCTTGATGGAGTAAACAGTAGGTGATCCTATCAAGGGTAGGCCTAATCAAGCTCTTCTGTGTGAGTGTTGCGATCGGTACCCTAACAATGGCATTGACTTGTGCTTGGCAATGCAGTAAGTGCTACTTGTTGGGGTAGTTTTACGTGACTTTTTCATCTCCTCGTCATCACACAAGTCCGGTTCCGGATGTGCCACTGAAGGGACCATACTAAGATCACCTCACATAGAAGCATTGTTTGATTTCATTGTTCCTAAGTGCTTCTCTTTGGGGTCATCTAATCTGTGTATATTCTACTTTGTCATACACATTCCTCATAATTGAATTGGTATTTTTGTAATCAAATGACCTTAACATCTTCATTACGAATTATACTTCAACTTTAGCTACTCTCTTTTCCCAAATCATAGAAAGTGCTATTAAGTTGGGGTATCATTCTGTAGTGAGCGTCACCCAGTACGTTTAGTAAACTTGACTTTGCAGACGAAATACCACGGTGGCAACTCTAACAGGAGCATTTCCCTAAGTGTAGTGCAGTAAGATCTTTTTGTTGGGGTAGCTGTCTAATGGTAGCATTTTTCTCTACATGTATCTACATTTGGATAAAACTGTAAGATAACCCAGCTTTTCTCTGTGTTGTGATCAATACCCTAACAATGGCGTTGACTTGTCATTACAGAGCAGTAAGTGCAACTTGTTGGGCTAGTTTTACACAACTTGCTCATCTGATTATTGTTACACTTCTAATTTCACATGTGTTGCTGAAGGAAACTCACTCAGATCACTTCAAATGGAAGCATTGGTCAATTTCAATGTTCATAAGTGCTTCTCTTTGGGGTAGTCTTAGATGTGTTATGTCTTCCCTTTCCTACTGTTTCCTGAGAACTCAAAAAACAATTTTGTATTCCAATGGGCTTGTCCAGACAATTTTGTTTGTCTCATTAAAGTCAACCTGAGATGGGGATAGAAAACTCTTCAACCTGAAGTGCTCAAGTCATTGGCTGCACATCAACCTGAGATGGGGAGAGAACACTTGATGGAGGGAGTCTTGATGGAGTAAACAGTAGGTGATCCTATCAAGGGTAGGCCTAATCAAGCTCTTCTGTGTGAGTGTTGCGATCGGTACCCTAACAATGGCATTGACTTGTGCTTGGCAATGCAGTAAGTGCTACTTGTTGGGGTAGTTTTACGTGACTTTTTCATCTCCTCGTCATCACACAAGTCCGGTTCTGGATGTGCCACTGAAGGGACCATACTAAGATCACCTCACATAGAAGCATTGTTTGATTTCATTGTTCCTAAGTGCTTCTCTTTGGGGTCATCTAATCTGTGTATATTCTACTTTGTCATACACATTCCTCATAATTGAATTGGTATTTTTGTAATCAAATGACCTTAACATCTTCATTACGAATTATACTTCAACTTTAGCTACTCTCTTTTCCCAAATCATAGAAAGTGCTATTAAGTTGGGGTATCATTCTGTAGTGAGCGTCACCCAGTACGTTTAGTAAACTTGACTTTGCAGACGAAATACCACGGTGGCAACTCTAACAGGAGCATTTCCCTAAGTGTAGTGCAGTAAGAGCTTTTTGTTGGGGTAGCTGTCTAATGGTAGCATTTTTCTCTACATGTATCTACATTTGGATAAAACTGTAAGATAACCCAGCTTTTCTCTGTGTTGTGATCAATACCCTAACAATGGCGTTGACTTGTCATTACAGAGCAGTAAGTGCAACTTGTTGGGCTAGTTTTACACAACTTGCTCATCTGATTATTGTTACACTTCTAATTTGACATGTGTTGCTGAAGGAAACTCACTCAGATCACTTCAAATGGAAGCATTGGTCAATTTCAATGTTCATAAGTGCTTCTCTTTGGGGTAGTCTTAGATGTGTTATGTCTTCCCTTTCCTACTGTTTCCTGAGAACTCAAAAAACAATTTTGTATTCCAATGGGCTTGTCCAGACAATTTTGTTTGTCTCATTAAAGTCAACCTGAGATGGGGATAGAAAACTCTTCAACCTGAAGTGCTCAAGTCATTGGCTGCACATCAACCTGAGAACCTAACACTCCCCAGCCTAAAGTACCCAAGTCGTTGGCTGCACATTAATACTCTTGCCAACAGGTATGCAAAAGTGGGTGTGGCAGTGGAGTTCCTGAGCATGTTAAAAGGGCAACCTGTTGCCCTGGGCATTACTTCAGAAAAAGGCTCTGGAGGAAGGGAGTCTTGATGGAGTAAACAGTAGGTGATCCTATCAAGGGTAGGTCTAATCAAGCTCTTCTGTGTGAGTGTTGCGATCGGTACCCTAACAATGGCATTGACTTGTACTTGGCAATGCAGTAAGTGCTACTTGTTGGGGTAGTTTTACGTGACTTTTTCATCTCCTCGTCATCACACAAGTCCGGTTCTGGATGTGCCACTGAAGGGACCATACTAAGATCACCTCACAAAGAAGCATTGTTTGATTTCATTGTTCCTAAGTGCTTCTCTTTGGGGTCATCTAATCTGTGTCTATTCTACTTTGTCATACACATTCCTCATAATTGAATTGGTATTTTTGTAATCAAATGACCTTAACATCTTCATTACGAATTATACTTCAACTTTAGCTACTCTCTTTTCCCAAATCATAGAAAGTGCTATTAAGTTGGGGTATCATTCTGTAGTGAGCGGCACCCAGTAAGTTTAGTAAACTTGACTTTGCAGACGAAATGCCACGGTGGCAACTCTAACAGGAACATTTCCCTAAGTGTAGTGCAGTAAGTGCTTTTTGTTGGGGTAGCTGTCTAATGGTAGCATTCTTCTCTACATGTATCTACATTTGGATAAAACTGTAAGATAACCCAGCTTTTCTCTGTGTTGTGATCAATACCCTAACAATGGCGATGACTTGTCATTACAGAGCAGTAAGTGCAACTTGTTGGGCAAGTTTTACACAACTTGCTCATCTGATTATTGTTACACTTCTAATTTGACATGTGTTGCTCAAGGAAATTCACTCAGATCACTTCAAATGGAAGCATTGGTCAATTTCAATGTTCATAAGTGCTTCTCTTTGGGGTAGTCTTAGATGTGTTATGTCTTCCCTTTCCTACTGTTTCCTGAGAACTCAAAAAACAATTTTGTATCCCAATGGGCTTGTCCAAACAATTTTGTTTGTCTCATTAAAGTCAACCTGAGATGGGGATAGAAAACTCTTCAACCTGAAGTGCTCAAGTCATTGGCTGCACATCAACCTGAGATGGGGAGAGAACACTCCCCAGCCTAAAGTACCCAAGTCGTTGGCTGCACATTAATACTCTTGCCAACAGGTATGCAAAAGTGGGTGTGGCAGTGGAGTTCCTGAGCATGTTAAAAGGGCAACCTCTTGCCCTGGGCATTACTTCAGAAAAGGGCTCTGGAGGAAGGGAGTCTTGATGGAGTAAACAGTAGGTGATCCTATCAAGGGTAGGCCTAATCAAGCTCTTCTGTGTGAGTGTTGCGATCGGTACCCTAACAATGGCATTGACTTGTGCTTGGCAATGCAGTAAGTGCTACTTGTTGGGGTAGTTTTACGTGACTTTTTCATCTCCTCGTCATCACACAAGTCCGGTTCTGGATGTGCCACTGAAGGGACCATACTAAGATCACCTCACATAGAAGCATTGTTTGATTTCATTGTTCCTAAGTGCTTCTCTTTGGGGTCATCTAATCTGTGTATATTCTACTTTGTCATACACATTCCTCATAATTAAATTGGTATTTTTGTAATCAAATGACCTTAACATCTTCATTACGAATTATACTTTAACTTTAGCTACTCTCTTTTCCCAAATCATAGAAAGTGCTATTAAGTTGGGGCATCATTCTGTAGTGAGCGGCACCCAGTACGTTTAGTAAACTTGACTTTGCAGACGAAATACCACGGTGGCAACTCTAACAGGAGCATTTCCCTAAGTGTAGTGCAGTAAGTGCTTTTTGTTGGGGTAGCTGTCTAATGGTAGCATTCTTCTCTACATGTATCTACATTTGGATAAAACTGTAAGATAACCCAGCTTTTCTCTGTGTTGTGATCAATACCCTAACAATGGCGTTGACTTGTCATTACAGAGCAGTAAGTGCAACTTGTTGGGCAAGTTTTACACAACTTGCTCATCTGATTATTGTTACACTTCTAATTTGACATGTGTTGCTGAAGGAAACTCACTCAGATCACTTCAAATGGAAGCATTGGTCAATTTCAATGTTCATAAGTGCTTCTCTTTGGGGTAGTCTTAGATGTGTTATGTCTTCTCTTTCCTACTGTTTCCTGAGAACTCAAAAAACAATTTTGTATCCCAATGGGCTTGTCCAGACAATTTTGTTTGTCTCATTAAAGTCAACCTGAGATGGGGATAGAAAACTCTTCAACCTGAAGTGCTCAAGTCATTGGCTGCACATCAACCTGAGATGGGGAGAGAACACTCCCCAGCCTAAAGTACCCAAGTCGTTGGCTGCACATTAATACTCTCGCCAACAGGTATGCAAAAGTGGGTGTGGCAGTGGAGTTCCTGAGCATGTTAAAAGGGCAACCTGTTGCCCTGGGCATTACTTCAGAAAAAGGCTCTGGAGGAAGGGAGTCTTGATGGAGTAAACAGTAGGTGATCCTATCAAGGGTAGGCCTAATCAAGCTCTTCTGTGTGAGTGTTGCGATCGGTACCCTAACAATGGCATTGACTTGTCATAACAGAGCAGTAAGTGCAACTTGTTGGGCTAGTTTTACACAACTTGCTCATCTGATTATTGTTACACTACTAATTTCACATGTGTTGCTAAAGGAAACTCACTCAGATCACTTCAAACTCTTCTGTGTGAGTGTTGCGATCGGTACCCTAACAATGGCATTGACTTGTGCTTGGCAATGCAGTAAGTGCTACTTGTTGGGGTAGTTTTACGTGACTTTTTCATCTCCTTGTCATCACACAAGTCCGGTTCTGGATGTGCCACTGAAGGGACCATACTAAGATCACCTCACATAGAAGCATTGTTTGATTTCATTGTTCCTAAGTGCTTCTCTTTGGGGTCATCTAATCTGTGTATATTCTACTTTGTCATACACATTCCTCATAATTGAATTGGTATTTTTGTAATCAAATGACCTTAACATCTTCATTACGAATTATACTTCAACTTTAGCTACTCTCTTTTCCCAAATCATAGAAAGTGCTATTAAGTTGGGGTATCATTCTGTAGTGAGCGGCACCCAGTACGTTTAGTAAACTTGACTTGCAGACGAAATACCACGGTGGCAACTCTAACAGGAGCATTTCCCTAAGTGTAGTGCAGTAAGAGCTTTTTGTTGGGGTAGCTGTCTAATGGTAGCATTCTTCTCTACATGTATCTACATTTGGATAAAACTGTAAGATAACCCAGCTTTTCTCTGTGTTGTGATCAATACCCTAACAATGGCATTGACTTGTCATTACAGAGCAGTAAGTGCAATTTGTTGGGCTAGTTTTACACAACTTGCTCATCTGATTATTGTTACACTTCTAATTTGACATGTGTTGCTGAAGGAAACTCACTCAGATCACTTCAAATGGAAGCATTGGTCAATTTCAATGTTCATAAGTGCTTCTCTTTGGGGTAGTCTTAGATGTGTTATGTCTTCCCTTTCCTACTGTTTCCTGAGAACTCAAAAAACAATTTTGTATCCCAATGGGCTTGTCCAGACAATTTTGTTTGTTCATTAAAGTCAACCTGAGATGGGGATAGAAAACTCTTCAACCTGAAGTGCTCAAGTCATTGGCTGCACATCAACCTGAGATGGGGAGAGAACACTCCCCAGCCTAAAGTACCCAAGTCGTTGGCTGCACATTAATACTCTCGCCAACAGGTATGCAAAAGTGGGTGTGGCAGTGGAGTTCCTGAGCATGTTAAAAGGGCAACCTCTTGCCCTGGGCATTACTTCAGAAAAAGGCTCTGGAGGAAGGGAGTCTTGATGGAGTAAACAGTAGGTGATCCTATCAAGGGTAGGCCTAATCAAGCTCTTCTGTGTGAGTGTTGCGATCGGTACCCTAACAATGGCATTGACTTGTGCTTGGCAATGCAGTAAGTGCTACTTGTTGGGGTAGTTTTACGTGACTTTTTCATCTCCTTGTCATCACACAAGTCCGGTTCTGGATGTGCCACTGAAGGGACCATACTAAGATCACCTCACATAGAAGCATTGTTTGATTTCATTGTTCCTAAGTGCTTCTCTTTGGGGTCATCTAATCTGTGTATATTCTACTTTGTCATACACATTCCTCATAATTGAATTGGTATTTTTGTAATCAAATGACCTTAACATCTTCATTACGAATTATACTTCAACTTTAGCTACTCTCTTTTCCCAAATCATAGAAAGTGCTATTAAGTTGGGGTATCATTCTGTAGTGAGCGGCACCCAGTACGTTTAGTAAACTTGACTTTGCAGACGAAATACCACGGTGGCAACTCTAACAGGAGCATTTCCCTAAGTGTACTGCAGTAAGAGCTTTTTGTTGGGGTAGCTGTCTAATGGTAGCATTCTTCTCTACATGTATCTACATTTGGATAAAACTGTAAGATAACCCAGCTTTTCTCTGTGTTGTGATCAATACCCTAACAATGGCATTGACTTGTCATAACAGAGCAGTAAGTGCAACTTGTTGGGCTAGTTTTACACAACTTGCTCATCTGATTATTGTTACACTTCTAATTTGACATGTGTTGCTGAAGGAAACTCACTCAGATCACTTCAAATGGAAGCATTGGTCAATTTCAATGTTCATAAGTGCTTCTCTTTGGGGTAGTCTTAGATGTGTTATGTCTTCCATTTCCTACTGTTTCCTGAGAACTCAAAAAACAATTTTGTATTCCAATGGGCTTGTCCAGACAATTTTGTTTGTCTCATTAAAGTCAACCTGAGATGGGGATAGAAAACTCTTCAACCTGAAGTGCTCAAGTCATTGGCTGCACATCAACCTGAGATGGGGAGAGAACACTCCCCAGCCAAACGTACCCAAGTCGTTGGCTGCACATTAATACTCTCGCCAACAGGTATGCAAAAGTGGGTGTGGCAGTGGAGTTCCTGAGCATGTTAAAAGGGCAACCTCTTGCCCTGGGCATTACTTCAGAAAAGGGCTCTGGAGGAAGGGAGTCTTGATGGAGTAAACAGTAGGTGATCCTATCAAGGGTAGGCCTAATCAAGCTCTTCTGTGTGAGTGTTGCGATCGGTACCCTAACAATGGCATTGACTTGTGCTTGGCAATGCAGTAAGTGCTACTTGTTGGGGTAGTTTTACGTGACTTTTTCATCTCCTCGTCATCACACAAGTCCGGTTCTGGATGTGCCACTGAAGGGACCATACTAAGATCACCTCACATAGAAGCATTGTTTGATTTCATTGTTCCTAAGTGCTTCTCTTTGGGGTCATCTAATCTGTGTATATTCTACTTTGTCATACACATTCCTCATAATTGAATTGGTATTTTTGTAATCAAATGACCTTAACATCTTCATTACGAATTATACTTCAACTTTAGCTACTCTCTTTTCCCAAATCATAGAAAGTGCTATTAAGTTGGGGTATCATTCTGTAGTGAGCGTCACCCAGTACGTTTAGTAAACTTGACTTTGCAGACGAAATACCACGGTGGCAACTCTAACAGGAGCATTTCCCTAAGTGTAGTGCAGTAAGAGCTTTTTGTTGGGGTAGCTGTCTAATGGTAGCATTTTTCTCTACATGTATCTACATTTGGATAAAACTGTAAGATAACCCAGCTTTTCTCTGTGTTGTGATCAATACCCTAACAATGGCGTTGACTTGTCATTACAGAGCAGTAAGTGCAACTTGTTGGGCTAGTTTTACACAACTTGCTCATCTGATTATTGTTACACTTCTAATTTGACATGTGTTGCTGAAGGAAACTCACTCAGATCACTTCAAATGGAAGCATTGGTCAATTTCAATGTTCATAAGTGCTTCTCTTTGGGGTAGTCTTAGATGTGTTATGTCTTCCCTTTCCTACTGTTTCCTGAGAACTCAAAAAACAATTTTGTATTCCAATGGGCTTGTCCAGACAATTTTGTTTGTCTCATTAAAGTCAACCTGAGATGGGGATAGAAAACTCTTCAACCTGAAGTGCTCAAGTCATTGGCTGCACATCAACCTGAGAACCTAACACTCCCCAGCCTAAAGTACCCAAGTCGTTGGCTGCACATTAATACTCTTGCCAACAGGTATGCAAAAGTGGGTGTGGCAGTGGAGTTCCTGAGCATGTTAAAAGGGCAACCTGTTGCCCTGGGCATTACTTCAGAAAAAGGCTCTGGAGGAAGGGAGTCTTGATGGAGTAAACAGTAGGTGATCCTATCAAGGGTAGGTCTAATCAAGCTCTTCTGTGTGAGTGTTGCGATCGGTACCCTAACAATGGCATTGACTTGTACTTGGCAATGCAGTAAGTGCTACTTGTTGGGGTAGTTTTACGTGACTTTTTCATCTCCTCGTCATCACACAAGTCCGGTTCTGGATGTGCCACTGAAGGGACCATACTAAGATCACCTCACAAAGAAGCATTGTTTGATTTCATTGTTCCTAAGTGCTTCTCTTTGGGGTCATCTAATCTGTGTCTATTCTACTTTGTCATACACATTCCTCATAATTGAATTGGTATTTTTGTAATCAAATGACCTTAACATCTTCATTACGAATTATACTTCAACTTTAGCTACTCTCTTTTCCCAAATCATAGAAAGTGCTATTAAGTTGGGGTATCATTCTGTAGTGAGCGGCACCCAGTAAGTTTAGTAAACTTGACTTTGCAGACGAAATGCCACGGTGGCAACTCTAACAGGAACATTTCCCTAAGTGTAGTGCAGTAAGTGCTTTTTGTTGGGGTAGCTGTCTAATGGTAGCATTCTTCTCTACATGTATCTACATTTGGATAAAACTGTAAGATAACCCAGCTTTTCTCTGTGTTGTGATCAATACCCTAACAATGGCGATGACTTGTCATTACAGAGCAGTAAGTGCAACTTGTTGGGCAAGTTTTACACAACTTGCTCATCTGATTATTGTTACACTTCTAATTTGACATGTGTTGCTCAAGGAAATTCACTCAGATCACTTCAAATGGAAGCATTGGTCAATTTCAATGTTCATAAGTGCTTCTCTTTGGGGTAGTCTTAGATGTGTTATGTCTTCCCTTTCCTACTGTTTCCTGAGAACTCAAAAAACAATTTTGTATCCCAATGGGCTTGTCCAAACAATTTTGTTTGTCTCATTAAAGTCAACCTGAGATGGGGATAGAAAACTCTTCAACCTGAAGTGCTCAAGTCATTGGCTGCACATCAACCTGAGATGGGGAGAGAACACTCCCCAGCCTAAAGTACCCAAGTCGTTGGCTGCACATTAATACTCTTGCCAACAGGTATGCAAAAGTGGGTGTGGCAGTGGAGTTCCTGAGCATGTTAAAAGGGCAACCTCTTGCCCTGGGCATTACTTCAGAAAAGGGCTCTGGAGGAAGGGAGTCTTGATGGAGTAAACAGTAGGTGATCCTATCAAGGGTAGGCCTAATCAAGCTCTTCTGTGTGAGTGTTGCGATCGGTACCCTAACAATGGCATTGACTTGTGCTTGGCAATGCAGTAAGTGCTACTTGTTGGGGTAGTTTTACGTGACTTTTTCATCTCCTCGTCATCACACAAGTCCGGTTCTGGATGTGCCACTGAAGGGACCATACTAAGATCACCTCACATAGAAGCATTGTTTGATTTCATTGTTCCTAAGTGCTTCTCTTTGGGGTCATCTAATCTGTGTATATTCTACTTTGTCATACACATTCCTCATAATTAAATTGGTATTTTTGTAATCAAATGACCTTAACATCTTCATTACGAATTATACTTTAACTTTAGCTACTCTCTTTTCCCAAATCATAGAAAGTGCTATTAAGTTGGGGCATCATTCTGTAGTGAGCGGCACCCAGTACGTTTAGTAAACTTGACTTTGCAGACGAAATACCACGGTGGCAACTCTAACAGGAGCATTTCCCTAAGTGTAGTGCAGTAAGTGCTTTTTGTTGGGGTAGCTGTCTAATGGTAGCATTCTTCTCTACATGTATCTACATTTGGATAAAACTGTAAGATAACCCAGCTTTTCTCTGTGTTGTGATCAATACCCTAACAATGGCGTTGACTTGTCATTACAGAGCAGTAAGTGCAACTTGTTGGGCAAGTTTTACACAACTTGCTCATCTGATTATTGTTACACTTCTAATTTGACATGTGTTGCTGAAGGAAACTCACTCAGATCACTTCAAATGGAAGCATTGGTCAATTTCAATGTTCATAAGTGCTTCTCTTTGGGGTAGTCTTAGATGTGTTATGTCTTCTCTTTCCTACTGTTTCCTGAGAACTCAAAAAACAATTTTGTATCCCAATGGGCTTGTCCAGACAATTTTGTTTGTCTCATTAAAGTCAACCTGAGATGGGGATAGAAAACTCTTCAACCTGAAGTGCTCAAGTCATTGGCTGCACATCAACCTGAGATGGGGAGAGAACACTCCCCAGCCTAAAGTACCCAAGTCGTTGGCTGCACATTAATACTCTCGCCAACAGGTATGCAAAAGTGGGTGTGGCAGTGGAGTTCCTGAGCATGTTAAAAGGGCAACCTGTTGCCCTGGGCATTACTTCAGAAAAAGGCTCTGGAGGAAGGGAGTCTTGATGGAGTAAACAGTAGGTGATCCTATCAAGGGTAGGCCTAATCAAGCTCTTCTGTGTGAGTGTTGCGATCGGTACCCTAACAATGGCATTGACTTGTCATAACAGAGCAGTAAGTGCAACTTGTTGGGCTAGTTTTACACAACTTGCTCATCTGATTATTGTTACACTACTAATTTCACATGTGTTGCTAAAGGAAACTCACTCAGATCACTTCAAACTCTTCTGTGTGAGTGTTGCGATCGGTACCCTAACAATGGCATTGACTTGTGCTTGGCAATGCAGTAAGTGCTACTTGTTGGGGTAGTTTTACGTGACTTTTTCATCTCCTTGTCATCACACAAGTCCGGTTCTGGATGTGCCACTGAAGGGACCATACTAAGATCACCTCACATAGAAGCATTGTTTGATTTCATTGTTCCTAAGTGCTTCTCTTTGGGGTCATCTAATCTGTGTATATTCTACTTTGTCATACACATTCCTCATAATTGAATTGGTATTTTTGTAATCAAATGACCTTAACATCTTCATTACGAATTATACTTCAACTTTAGCTACTCTCTTTTCCCAAATCATAGAAAGTGCTATTAAGTTGGGGTATCATTCTGTAGTGAGCGGCACCCAGTACGTTTAGTAAACTTGACTTGCAGACGAAATACCACGGTGGCAACTCTAACAGGAGCATTTCCCTAAGTGTAGTGCAGTAAGAGCTTTTTGTTGGGGTAGCTGTCTAATGGTAGCATTCTTCTCTACATGTATCTACATTTGGATAAAACTGTAAGATAACCCAGCTTTTCTCTGTGTTGTGATCAATACCCTAACAATGGCATTGACTTGTCATTACAGAGCAGTAAGTGCAATTTGTTGGGCTAGTTTTACACAACTTGCTCATCTGATTATTGTTACACTTCTAATTTGACATGTGTTGCTGAAGGAAACTCACTCAGATCACTTCAAATGGAAGCATTGGTCAATTTCAATGTTCATAAGTGCTTCTCTTTGGGGTAGTCTTAGATGTGTTATGTCTTCCCTTTCCTACTGTTTCCTGAGAACTCAAAAAACAATTTTGTATCCCAATGGGCTTGTCCAGACAATTTTGTTTGTTCATTAAAGTCAACCTGAGATGGGGATAGAAAACTCTTCAACCTGAAGTGCTCAAGTCATTGGCTGCACATCAACCTGAGATGGGGAGAGAACACTCCCCAGCCTAAAGTACCCAAGTCGTTGGCTGCACATTAATACTCTCGCCAACAGGTATGCAAAAGTGGGTGTGGCAGTGGAGTTCCTGAGCATGTTAAAAGGGCAACCTCTTGCCCTGGGCATTACTTCAGAAAAAGGCTCTGGAGGAAGGGAGTCTTGATGGAGTAAACAGTAGGTGATCCTATCAAGGGTAGGCCTAATCAAGCTCTTCTGTGTGAGTGTTGCGATCGGTACCCTAACAATGGCATTGACTTGTGCTTGGCAATGCAGTAAGTGCTACTTGTTGGGGTAGTTTTACGTGACTTTTTCATCTCCTTGTCATCACACAAGTCCGGTTCTGGATGTGCCACTGAAGGGACCATACTAAGATCACCTCACATAGAAGCATTGTTTGATTTCATTGTTCCTAAGTGCTTCTCTTTGGGGTCATCTAATCTGTGTATATTCTACTTTGTCATACACATTCCTCATAATTGAATTGGTATTTTTGTAATCAAATGACCTTAACATCTTCATTACGAATTATACTTCAACTTTAGCTACTCTCTTTTCCCAAATCATAGAAAGTGCTATTAAGTTGGGGTATCATTCTGTAGTGAGCGGCACCCAGTACGTTTAGTAAACTTGACTTTGCAGACGAAATACCACGGTGGCAACTCTAACAGGAGCATTTCCCTAAGTGTACTGCAGTAAGAGCTTTTTGTTGGGGTAGCTGTCTAATGGTAGCATTCTTCTCTACATGTATCTACATTTGGATAAAACTGTAAGATAACCCAGCTTTTCTCTGTGTTGTGATCAATACCCTAACAATGGCATTGACTTGTCATAACAGAGCAGTAAGTGCAACTTGTTGGGCTAGTTTTACACAACTTGCTCATCTGATTATTGTTACACTTCTAATTTGACATGTGTTGCTGAAGGAAACTCACTCAGATCACTTCAAATGGAAGCATTGGTCAATTTCAATGTTCATAAGTGCTTCTCTTTGGGGTAGTCTTAGATGTGTTATGTCTTCCATTTCCTACTGTTTCCTGAGAACTCAAAAAACAATTTTGTATTCCAATGGGCTTGTCCAGACAATTTTGTTTGTCTCATTAAAGTCAACCTGAGATGGGGATAGAAAACTCTTCAACCTGAAGTGCTCAAGTCATTGGCTGCACATCAACCTGAGATGGGGAGAGAACACTCCCCAGCCAAACGTACCCAAGTCGTTGGCTGCACATTAATACTCTCGCCAACAGGTATGCAAAAGTGGGTGTGGCAGTGGAGTTCCTGAGCATGTTAAAAGGGCAACCTCTTGCCCTGGGCATTACTTCAGAAAAGGGCTCTGGAGGAAGGGAGTCTTGATGGAGTAAACAGTAGGTGATCCTATCAAGGGTAGGCCTAATCAAGCTCTTCTGTGTGAGTGTTGCGATCGGTACCCTAACAATGGCATTGACTTGTGCTTGGCAATGCAGTAAGTGCTACTTGTTGGGGTAGTTTTACGTGACTTTTTCATCTCCTCGTCATCACACAAGTCCGGTTCTGGATGTGCCACTGAAGGGACCATACTAAGATCACCTCACATAGAAGCATTGTTTGATTTCATTGTTCCTAAGTGCTTCTCTTTGGGGTCATCTAATCTGTGTATATTCTACTTTGTCATACACATTCCTCATAATTGAATTGGTATTTTTGTAATCAAATGACCTTAACATCTTCATTACGAATTATACTTCAACTTTAGCTACTCTCTTTTCCCAAATCATAGAAAGTGCTATTAAGTTGGGGTAGCATTCTGTAGTGAGCGGCACCCAGTACGTTTAGTAAACTTGACTTTGCAGACGAAATACCACGGTGGCAACTCTAACAGGAGCATTTCCCTAAGTCTAGCGCAGTAAGTGCTTTTTGTTGGGGTAGCTGTCTAATGGTAGCATTCTTCTCTACATGTATCTACATTTGGATAAAACTGTAAGATAACCCAGCTTTTCTCTGTGTTGTGATCAGTACCCTAACAATGGCATTGACTTGTCATTACAGAGCAGTAAGTGGAACTTGTTGGGGTAGTTTAACACAACTTGCTCATCTGATTATTGTTACACTTCTAATTTGACATGTGTTGTTGAAGGAAACTCACTCAGATCACTTCAAATGGAAGCATTGGTCAATTTCAATGTTTATAAGTGCTTCTCTTTGGGGTAGTCTTAGATGTGTTATGTCTTCCCTTTCCTACTGTTTCCTGAGAACTCAAAAAACAATTTTGTATTCCAATGGGCTTGTCCAGACAATTTTGTTTGTCTCATTAAAGTCAACCTGAGATGGGGATAGAAAACTCTTCAACCTGAAGTGCTCAAGTCATTGGCTGCACATCAACCTGAGATGGGGAGAGAACACTCCCCAGCCTAAAGTACCCAAGTCGTTGGCTGCACATTAATACTCTCGCCAACAGGTATGCAAAAGTGGGTGTGGCAGTGGAGTCCCTGAGCATGTTAAAAGGGCAACCTCTTGCCCTGGGCATTACTTCAGAAAAGGGCTCTGGAGGAAGGGAGTCTTGATGGAGTAAACAGTAGGTGATCCTATCAAGGGTAGGCCTAATCAAGCTCTTCTGTGTGAGTGTTGCGATCGGTACCCTAACAATGGCATTGACTTGTGCTTGGCAATGCAGTAAGTGCTACTTGTTGGGGTAGTTTTACGTGACTTTTTCATCTCCTCGTCATCACACAAGTCCGGTTCTGGATGTGCCACTGAAGGGACCATACTAAGATCACCTCACATAGAAGCATTGTTTGATTTCATTGTTCCTAAGTGCTTCTCTTTGGGGTCATCTAATCTGTGTATATTCTACTTTGTCATACACATTCCTCATAATTGAATTGGTATTTTTGTAATCAAATGACCTTAACATCTTCATTACGAATTATACTTCAACTTTAGCTACTCTCTTTTCCCAAATCATAGAAAGTGCTATTAAGTTGGGGTATCATTCTGTAGTGAGCGGCACCCAGTATGTTTAGTAAACTTGACTTGCAGACGAAATACCACGGTGGCAACTCTAACAGGAGCATTTCCCTAAGTGTAGTGCAGTAAGAGCTTTTTGTTGGGGTAGCTGTCTAATGGTAGCATTTTTCTCTACATGTATCTACATTTGGATAAAACTGTAAGATAACCCAGCTTTTCTCTGTGTTGTGATCAATACCCTAACAATGGCGTTGACTTGTCATTACAGAGCAGTAAGTGCAACTTGTTGGGCTAGTTTTACACAACTTGCTCATCTGATTATTGTTACACTTCTAATTTGACATGTGTTGCTGAAGGAAACTCACTCAGATCACTTCAAATGGAAGCATTGGTCAATTTCAATGTTCATAAGTGCTTCTCTTTGGGGTAGTCTTAGATGTGTTATGTCTTCCCTTTCCTACTGTTTCCTGAGAACTCAAAAAACAATTTTGTATCCCAATGGGCTTGTCCAGACAATTTTGTTTGTCTCATTAAAGTCAACCTGAGATGGGGATAGAAAACTCTTCAACCTGAAGTGCTCAAGTCATTGGCTGCACATCAACCTGAGATGGGGAGAGAACACTCCCCAGCCTAAAGTACCCAAGTCGTTGGCTGCACATTAATACTCTCGCCAACAGGTATGCAAAAGTGGGTGTGGCAGTGGAGTTCCCTGAGCATGTTAAAAGGGCAACCTCTTGCCCTGGGCATTACTTCAGAAAAGGGCTCTGGAGGAAGGGAGTCTTGATGGAGTAAACAGTAGGTGATCCTATCAAGGGTAGGCCTAATCAAGCTCTTCTGTGTGAGTGTTGCGATCGGTACCCTAACAATGGCATTGACTTGTGCTTGGCAATGCAGTAAGTGCTACTTGTTGGGGTAGTTTTACGTGACTTATTCATCTCCTCGTCATCACACAAGTCCGGTTCTGGATGTGCCACTGAAGGGACCATACTAAGATCACCTCACATAGAAGCATTGTTTGATTTCATTGTTCCTAAGTGCTTCTCTTTGGGGTCATCTAATCTGTGTATATTCTACTTTGTCATACACATTCCTCATAATTGAATTGGTATTTTTGTAATCAAATGACCTTAACATCTTCATTACGAATTATACTTCAACTTTAGCTACTCTCTTTTCCCAAATCATAGAAAGTGCTATTAAGTTGGGGTATCATTCTGTAGTGAGTGGCACCCAGTACGTTTAGTAAACTTGACTTGCAGACGAATTACCACGGTGGCAACTCTAACAGGAGCATTTCCCTAAGTGTAGTGCAGTAAGTGCTTTTTGTTGGGGTAGCTGTCTAATGGTAGCATTCTTCTCTACATGTATCTACATTTGGATAAAACTGTAAGATAACCCAGCTTTTCTCTGTGTTGTGATCAATACCCTAACAATGGCATTGACTTGTCATAACAGAGCAGTAAGTGCAACTGGTTGGGCTAGTTTTACACAACTTGCTCATCTGATTATTGTTACACTACTAATTTGCCATGTGTTGCTAAAGGAAACTCACTCAGATCACTTCAAATGGAAGCATTGGTCAATTTCAATGTTCATAAGTGCTTCTCTTTGGGGTAGTCTTAGATGTGTTATGTCTTCCCTTTCCTACTGTTTCCTGAGAACTCAAAAAACAATTTTGTATTCCAATGGGCTTGTCCAGACAATTTTGTTTGTCTCATTAAAGTCAACCTGAGACGGGGATAGAAAACTCTTCAACCTGAAGTGCTCAAGTCATTGGCTGCACATCAACCTGAGATGGGGAGAGAACACTTGATGGAGGGAGTCTTGATGGAGTAAACAGTAGGTGATCCTATCAAGGGTAGGCCTAATCAAGCTCTTCTGTGTGAGTGTTGCGATCGGTACCCTAACAATGGCATTGACTTGTGCTTGGCAATGCAGTAAGTGCTACTTGTTGGGGTAGTTTTACGTGACTTTTTCATCTCCTCGTCATCACACAAGTCCGGTTCCGGATGTGCCACTGAAGGGACCATACTAAGATCACCTCACATAGAAGCATTGTTTGATTTCATTGTTCCTAAGTGCTTCTCTTTGGGGTCATCTAATCTGTGTATATTCTACTTTGTCATACACATTCCTCATAATTGAATTGGTATTTTTGTAATCAAATGACCTTAACATCTTCATTACGAATTATACTTCAACTTTAGCTACTCTCTTTTCCCAAATCATAGAAAGTGCTATTAAGTTGGGGTATCATTCTGTAGTGAGCGTCACCCAGTACGTTTAGTAAACTTGACTTTGCAGACGAAATACCACGGTGGCAACTCTAACAGGAGCATTTCCCTAAGTGTAGTGCAGTAAGATCTTTTTGTTGGGGTAGCTGTCTAATGGTAGCATTTTTCTCTACATGTATCTACATTTGGATAAAACTGTAAGATAACCCAGCTTTTCTCTGTGTTGTGATCAATACCCTAACAATGGCGTTGACTTGTCATTACAGAGCAGTAAGTGCAACTTGTTGGGCTAGTTTTACACAACTTGCTCATCTGATTATTGTTACACTTCTAATTTCACATGTGTTGCTGAAGGAAACTCACTCAGATCACTTCAAATGGAAGCATTGGTCAATTTCAATGTTCATAAGTGCTTCTCTTTGGGGTAGTCTTAGATGTGTTATGTCTTCCCTTTCCTACTGTTTCCTGAGAACTCAAAAAACAATTTTGTATTCCAATGGGCTTGTCCAGACAATTTTGTTTGTCTCATTAAAGTCAACCTGAGATGGGGATAGAAAACTCTTCAACCTGAAGTGCTCAAGTCATTGGCTGCACATCAACCTGAGATGGGGAGAGAACACTTGATGGAGGGAGTCTTGATGGAGTAAACAGTAGGTGATCCTATCAAGGGTAGGCCTAATCAAGGTCTTCTGTGTGAGTGTTGCGATCGGTACCCTAACAATGGCATTGACTTGTGCTTGGCAATGCAGTAAGTGCTACTTGTTGGGGTAGTTTTACGTGACTTTTTCATCTCCTCGTCATCACACAAGTCCGGTTCTGGATGTGCCACTGAAGGGACCATACTAAGATCACCTCACATAGAAGCATTGTTTGATTTCATTGTTCCTAAGTGCTTCTCTTTGGGGTCATCTAATCTGTGTATATTCTACTTTGTCATACACATTCCTCATAATTGAATTGGTATTTTTGTAATCAAATGACCTTAACATCTTCATTACGAATTATACTTCAACTTTAGCTACTCTCTTTTCCCAAATCATAGAAAGTGCTATTAAGTTGGGGTATCATTCTGTAGTGAGCGTCACCCAGTACGTTTAGTAAACTTGACTTTGCAGACGAAATACCACGGTGGCAACTCTAACAGGAGCATTTCCCTAAGTGTAGTGCAGTAAGAGCTTTTTGTTGGGGTAGCTGTCTAATGGTAGCATTTTTCTCTACATGTATCTACATTTGGATAAAACTGTAAGATAACCCAGCTTTTCTCTGTGTTGTGATCAATACCCTAACAATGGCGTTGACTTGTCATTACAGAGCAGTAAGTGCAACTTGTTGGGCTAGTTTTACACAACTTGCTCATCTGATTATTGTTACACTTCTAATTTGACATGTGTTGCTGAAGGAAACTCACTCAGATCACTTCAAATGGAAGCATTGGTCAATTTCAATGTTCATAAGTGCTTCTCTTTGGGGTAGTCTTAGATGTGTTATGTCTTCCCTTTCCTACTGTTTCCTGAGAACTCAAAAAACAATTTTGTATTCCAATGGGCTTGTCCAGACAATTTTGTTTGTCTCATTAAAGTCAACCTGAGATGGGGATAGAAAACTCTTCAACCTGAAGTGCTCAAGTCATTGGCTGCACATCAACCTGAGATGGGGAGAGAACACTCCCCAGCCTAAAGTACCCAAGTCGTTGGCTGCACATTAATACTCTCGCCAACAGGTATGCAAAAGTGGGTGTGGCAGTGGAGTTCCTGAGCATGTTAAAAGGGCAACCTCTTGCCCTGGGCATTACTTCAGAAAAGGGCTCTGGAGGAAGGGAGTCTTGATGGAGTAAACAGTAGGTGATCCTAACAAGGGTAGGCCTAATCAAGCTCTTCTGTGTGAGTGTTGCGATCGGTACCCTAACAATGGCATTGACTTGTGCTTGGCAATGCAGTAAGTGCTACTTGTTGGGGTAGTTTTACGTGACTTTTTCATCTCCTCGTCATCACACAAGTCCGGTTCCGGATGTGCCACTGAAGGGACCATACTAAGATCACCTCACATAGAAGCATTGTTTGATTTCATTGTTCCTAAGTGCTTCTCTTTGGGGTCATCTAATCTGTGTATATTCTACTTTGTCATACACATTCCTCATAATTGAATTGGTATTTTTGTAATCAAATGACCTTAACATCTTCATTACGAATTATACTTCAACTTTAGCTACTCTCTTTTCCCAAATCATAGAAAGTGCTATTAAGTTGGGGTATCATTCTGTAGTGAGCGTCACCCAGTACGTTTAGTAAACTTGACTTTGCAGACGAAATACCACGGTGGCAACTCTAACAGGAGCATTTCCCTAAGTGTAGTGCAGTAAGAGCTTTTTGTTGGGGTAGCTGTCTAATGGTAGCATTCTTCTCTACATGTATCTACATTTGGATAAAACTGTAAGATAACCCAGCTTTTCTCTGTGTTGTGATCAATACCCTAACAATGGCATTGACTTGTCATAACAGAGCAGTAAGTGCAACTTGTTGGGCTAGTTTTACACAACTTGCTCATCTGATTATTGTTACACTTCTAATTTGACATGTGTTGCTGAAGGAAACTCACTCAGATCACTTCAAATGGAAGCATTGGACAATTTCAATGTTCATAAGTGCTTCTCTTTGGGGTAGTCTTAGATGTGTTATGTCTTCCATTTCCTACTGTTTCCTGAGAACTCAAAAAACAATTTTGTATTCCAATGGGCTTGTCCAGACAATTTTGTTTGTCTCATTAAAGTCAACCTGAGATGGGGATAGAAAACTCTTCAACCTGAAGTGCTCAAGTCATTGGCTGCACATCAACCTGAGATGGGGAGAGAACACTCTCCAGCCTAAAGTACCCAAGTCCTTGGCTGCACATTAATACTCTCGCCAAACAGGTATGCAAAAGTGGGTGTGGCAGTGGAGTTCCTGAGCATGTTAAAAGGGCAACCTCTTGCCCTGGGCATTACTTCAGAAAAGGGCTCTGGAGGAAGGGAGTCTTGATGGAGTAAACAGTAGGTGATCCTAACAAGGGTAGGCCTAATCAAGCTCTTCTGTGTGAGTGTTGCGATCGGTACCCTAACAATGGCATTGACTTGTGCTTGGCAATGCAGTAAGTGCTACTTGTTGGGGTAGTTTTACGTGACTTTTTCATCTCCTCGTCATCACACAAGTCCGGTTCCGGATGTGCCACTGAAGGGACCATACTAAGATCACCTCACATAGAAGCATTGTTTGATTTCATTGTTCCTAAGTGCTTCTCTTTGGGGTCATCTAATCTGTGTCTATTCTACTTTGTCATACACATTCCTCATAATTGAATTGGTATTTTTGTAATCAAATGACCTTAACATCTTCATTACGAATTATACTTCAACTTTAGCTACTCTCTTTTCCCAAATCATAGAAAGTGCTATTAAGTTGGGGTATCAATCTGTAGTGAGCGGCACCCAGTACGTTTAGTAAACTTGACTTGCAGACGAAATACCACGGTGGCAACTCTAACAGGAGCATTTCCCTAAGTGTAGTGCAGTAAGTGCTTTTTGTTGGGGTAGCTGTCTAATGGTAGCATTCTTCTCTACATGTATCTACATTTGGATAAAACTGTAAGATAACCCAGCTTTTCTCTGTGTTGTGATCAATACCCTAACAATGGCATTGACTTGTCATAACAGAGCAGGAAGTGCAACTTGTTGGGCTAGTTTTACACAACTTGCTCATCTGATTATTGTTACACTACTAATTTGACATGTGTTGCTAAAGGAAACTCACTCAGATCACTTCAAATGGAAGCATTGGTCAATTTCAATGTTCATAAGTGCTTCTCTTTGGGGTAGTCTTAGATGTGTTATGTCTTCCCTTTCCTACTGTTTCCTGAGAACTCAAAAAACAATTTTGTATTCCAATGGGCTTGTCCAGACAATTTTGTTTGTCTCATTAAAGTCAACCTGAGATGGGGATAGAAAACTCTTCAACCTGAAGTGCTCAAGTCATTGGCTGCACATCAACCTGAGATGGGGAGAGAACACTCCCCAGCCTAAAGTACCCAAGTCGTTGGCTGCACATTAATACTCTCGCCAACAGGTATGCAAAAGTGGGTGTGGCAGTGGAGTTCCTGAGCATGTTAAAAGGGCAACCTCTTGCCCTGGGCATTACTTCAGAAAAGGGCTCTGGAGGAAGGGAGTCTTGATGGAGTAAACAGTAGGTGATCCTATCAAGGGTAGGCCTAATCAAGCTCTTCTGTGTGAGTGTTGCGATCGGTACCCTAACAATGGCATTGACTTGTGCTTGGCAATGCAGTAAGTGCTACTTGTTGGGGTAGTTTTACGTGACTTTTTCATCTCCTCGTCATCACACAAGTCCGGTTCTGGATGTGCCACTGAAGGGACCATACTAAGATCACCTCACATAGAAGCATTGTTTGATTTCATTGTTCCTAAGTGCTTCTCTTTGGGGTCATCTAATCTGTGTATATTCTACTTTGTCATACACATTCCTCATAATTGAATTGGTATTTTTGTAATCAAATGACCTTAACATCTTCATTACGAATTATACTTCAACTTTAGCTACTCTCTTTTCCCAAATCATAGAAAGTGCTATTAAGTTGGGGTATCATTCTGTAGTGAGCGTCACCCAGTACGTTTAGTAAACTTGACTTTGCAGACGAAATACCACGGTGGCAACTCTAACAGGAGCATTTCCCTAAGTGTAGTGCAGTAAGAGCTTTTTGTTGGGGTAGCTGTCTAATGGTAGCATTTTTCTCTACATGTATCTACATTTGGATAAAACTGTAAGATAACCCAGCTTTTCTCTGTGTTGTGATCAATACCCTAACAATGGCGTTGACTTGTCATTACAGAGCAGTAAGTGCAACTTGTTGGGCTAGTTTTACACAACTTGCTCATCTGATTATTGTTACACTTCTAATTTGACATGTGTTGCTGAAGGAAACTCACTCAGATCACTTCAAATGGAAGCATTGGTCAATTTCAATGTTCATAAGTGCTTCTCTTTGGGGTAGTCTTAGATGTGTTATGTCTTCCCTTTCCTACTGTTTCCTGAGAACTCAAAAAACAATTTTGTATTCCATTGGGCTTGTCCAGACAATTTTGTTTGTCTCATTAAAGTCAACCTGAGATGGGGATAGAAAACTCTTCAACCTGAAGTGCTCAAGTCATTGGCTGCACATCAACCTGAGATGGGGAGAGAACACTCCCCAGCCTAAAGTACCCAAGTCGTTGGCTGCACATTAATACTCTCGCCAACAGGTATGCAAAAGTGGGTGTGGCAGTGGAGTTCCCTGAGCATGTTAAAAGGGCAACCTCTTGCCCTGGGCATTACTTCAGAAAAGGGCTCTGGAGGAAGGGAGTCTTGATGGAGTAAACAGTAGGTGATCCTATCAAGGGTAGGCCTAATCAAGCTCTTCTGTGTGAGTGTTGCGATCGGTACCCTAACAATGGCATTGACTTGTGCTTGGCAATGCAGTAAGTGCTACTTGTTGGGGTAGTTTTACGTGACTTATTCATCTCCTCGTCATCACACAAGTCCGGTTCTGGATGTGCCACTGAAGGGACCATACTAAGATCACCTCACATAGAAGCATTGTTTGATTTCATTGTTCCTAAGTGCTTCTCTTTGGGGTCATCTAATCTGTGTATATTCTACTTTGTCATACACATTCCTCATAATTGAATTGGTATTTTTGTAATCAAATGACCTTAACATCTTCATTACGAATTATACTTCAACTTTAGCTACTCTCTTTTCCCAAATCATAGAAAGTGCTATTAAGTTGGGGTATCATTCTGTAGTGAGCGGCACCCAGTACGTTTAGTAAACTTGACTTGCAGACGAATTACCACGGTGGCAACTCTAACAGGAGCATTTCCCTAAGTGTAGTGCAGTAAGTGCTTTTTGTTGGGGTAGCTGTCTAATGGTAGCATTCTTCTCTACATGTATCTACATTTGGATAAAACTGTAAGATAACCCAGCTTTTCTCTGTGTTGTGATCAATACCCTAACAATGGCATTGACTTGTCATAACAGAGCAGTAAGTGCAACTTGATGGGCTAGTTTTACACAACTTGCTCATCTGATTATTGTTACACTACTAATTTGCCATGTGTTGCTAAAGGAAACTCACTCAGATCACTTCAAATGGAAGCATTGGTCAATTTCAATGTTCATAAGTGCTTCTCTTTGGGGTAGTCTTAGATGTGTTATGTCTTCCCTTTCCTACTGTTTCCTGAGAACTCAAAAAACAATTTTGTATTCCAATGGGCTTGTCCAGACAATTTTGTTTGTCTCATTAAAGTCAACCTGAGACGGGGATAGAAAACTCTTCAACCTGAAGTGCTCAAGTCATTGGCTGCACATCAACCTGAGATGGGGAGAGAACACTTGATGGAGGGAGTCTTGATGGAGTAAACAGTAGGTGATCCTATCAAGGGTAGGCCTAATCAAGCTCTTCTGTGTGAGTGTTGCGATCGGTACCCTAACAATGGCATTGACTTGTGCTTGGCAATGCAGTAAGTGCTACTTGTTGGGGTAGTTTTACGTGACTTTTTCATCTCCTCGTCATCACACAAGTCCGGTTCCGGATGTGCCACTGAAGGGACCATACTAAGATCACCTCACATAGAAGCATTGTTTGATTTCATTGTTCCTAAGTGCTTCTCTTTGGGGTCATCTAATCTGTGTATATTCTACTTTGTCATACACATTCCTCATAATTGAATTGGTATTTTTGTAATCAAATGACCTTAACATCTTCATTACGAATTATACTTCAACTTTAGCTACTCTCTTTTCCCAAATCATAGAAAGTGCTATTAAGTTGGGGTATCATTCTGTAGTGAGCGTCACCCAGTACGTTTAGTAAACTTGACTTTGCAGACGAAATACCACGGTGGCAACTCTAACAGGAGCATTTCCCTAAGTGTAGTGCAGTAAGATCTTTTTGTTGGGGTAGCTGTCTAATGGTAACATTTTTCTCTACATGTATCTACATTTGGATAAAACTGTAAGATAACCCAGCTTTTCTCTGTGTTGTGATCAATACCCTAACAATGGCGTTGACTTGTCATTACAGAGCAGTAAGTGCAACTTGTTGGGCTAGTTTTACACAACTTGCTCATCTGATTATTGTTACACTTCTAATTTCACATGTGTTGCTGAAGGAAACTCACTCAGATCACTTCAAATGGAAGCATTGGTCAATTTCAATGTTCATAAGTGCTTCTCTTTGGGGTAGTCTTAGATGTGTTATGTCTTCCCTTTCCTACTGTTTCCTGAGAACTCAAAAAACAATTTTGTATTCCAATGGGCTTGTCCAGACAATTTTGTTTGTCTCATTAAAGTCAACCTGAGATGGGGATAGAAAACTCTTCAACCTGAAGTGCTCAAGTCATTGGCTGCACATCAACCTGAGATGGGGAGAGAACACTTGATGGAGGGAGTCTTGATGGAGTAAACAGTAGGTGATCCTATCAAGGGTAGGCCTAATCAAGCTCTTCTGTGTGAGTGTTGCGATCGGTACCCTAACAATGGCATTGACTTGTGCTTGGCAATGCAGTAAGTGCTACTTGTTGGGGTAGTTTTACGTGACTTTTTCATCTCCTCGTCATCACACAAGTCCGGTTCCGGATGTGCCACTGAAGGGACCATACTAAGATCACCTCACATAGAAGCATTGTTTGATTTCATTGTTCCTAAGTGCTTCTCTTTGGGGTCATCTAATCTGTGTATATTCTACTTTGTCATACACATTCCTCATAATTGAATTGGTATTTTTGTAATCAAATGACCTTAACATCTTCATTACGAATTATACTTCAACTTTAGCTACTCTCTTTTCCCAAATCATAGAAAGTGCTATTAAGTTGGGGTATCATTCTGTAGTGAGCGTCACCCAGTACGTTTAGTAAACTTGACTTTGCAGACGAAATACCACGGTGGCAACTCTAACAGGAGCATTTCCCTAAGTGTAGTGCAGTAAGAGCTTTTTGTTGGGGTAGCTGTCTAATGGTAGCATTTTTCTCTACATGTATCTACATTTGGATAAAACTGTAAGATAACCCAGCTTTTCTCTGTGTTGTGATCAATACCCTAACAATGGCGTTGACTTGTCATTACAGAGCAGTAAGTGCAACTTGTTGGGCTAGTTTTACACAACTTGCTCATCTGATTATTGTTACACTTCTAATTTGACATGTGTTGCTGAAGGAAACTCACTCAGATCACTTCAAATGGAAGCATTGGTCAATTTCAATGTTCATAAGTGCTTCTCTTTGGGGTAGTCTTAGATGTGTTATGTCTTCCCTTTCCTACTGTTTCCTGAGAACTCAAAAAACAATTTTGTATTCCATTGGGCTTGTCCAGACAATTTTGTTTGTCTCATTAAAGTCAACCTGAGATGGGGATAGAAAACTCTTCAACCTGAAGTGCTCAAGTCATTGGCTGCACATCAACCTGAGATGGGGAGAGAACACTCCCCAGCCTAAAGTACCCAAGTCGTTGGCTGCACATTAATACTCTCGCCAACAGGTATGCAAAAGTGGGTGTGGCAGTGGAGTTCCCTGAGCATGTTAAAAGGGCAACCTCTTGCCCTGGGCATTACTTCAGAAAAGGGCTCTGGAGGAAGGGAGTCTTGATGGAGTAAACAGTAGGTGATCCTATCAAGGGTAGGCCTAATCAAGCTCTTCTGTGTGAGTGTTGCGATCGGTACCCTAACAATGGCATTGACTTGTGCTTGGCAATGCAGTAAGTGCTACTTGTTGGGGTAGTTTTACGTGACTTATTCATCTCCTCGTCATCACACAAGTCCGGTTCTGGATGTGCCACTGAAGGGACCATACTAAGATCACCTCACATAGAAGCATTGTTTGATTTCATTGTTCCTAAGTGCTTCTCTTTGGGGTCATCTAATCTGTGTATATTCTACTTTGTCATACACATTCCTCATAATTGAATTGGTATTTTTGTAATCAAATGACCTTAACATCTTCATTACGAATTATACTTCAACTTTAGCTACTCTCTTTTCCCAAATCATAGAAAGTGCTATTAAGTTGGGGTATCATTCTGTAGTGAGCGGCACCCAGTACGTTTAGTAAACTTGACTTGCAGACGAATTACCACGGTGGCAACTCTAACAGGAGCATTTCCCTAAGTGTAGTGCAGTAAGTGCTTTTTGTTGGGGTAGCTGTCTAATGGTAGCATTCTTCTCTACATGTATCTACATTTGGATAAAACTGTAAGATAACCCAGCTTTTCTCTGTGTTGTGATCAATACCCTAACAATGGCATTGACTTGTCATAACAGAGCAGTAAGTGCAACTTGATGGGCTAGTTTTACACAACTTGCTCATCTGATTATTGTTACACTACTAATTTGCCATGTGTTGCTAAAGGAAACTCACTCAGATCACTTCAAATGGAAGCATTGGTCAATTTCAATGTTCATAAGTGCTTCTCTTTGGGGTAGTCTTAGATGTGTTATGTCTTCCCTTTCCTACTGTTTCCTGAGAACTCAAAAAACAATTTTGTATTCCAATGGGCTTGTCCAGACAATTTTGTTTGTCTCATTAAAGTCAACCTGAGACGGGGATAGAAAACTCTTCAACCTGAAGTGCTCAAGTCATTGGCTGCACATCAACCTGAGATGGGGAGAGAACACTTGATGGAGGGAGTCTTGATGGAGTAAACAGTAGGTGATCCTATCAAGGGTAGGCCTAATCAAGCTCTTCTGTGTGAGTGTTGCGATCGGTACCCTAACAATGGCATTGACTTGTGCTTGGCAATGCAGTAAGTGCTACTTGTTGGGGTAGTTTTACGTGACTTTTTCATCTCCTCGTCATCACACAAGTCCGGTTCCGGATGTGCCACTGAAGGGACCATACTAAGATCACCTCACATAGAAGCATTGTTTGATTTCATTGTTCCTAAGTGCTTCTCTTTGGGGTCATCTAATCTGTGTATATTCTACTTTGTCATACACATTCCTCATAATTGAATTGGTATTTTTGTAATCAAATGACCTTAACATCTTCATTACGAATTATACTTCAACTTTAGCTACTCTCTTTTCCCAAATCATAGAAAGTGCTATTAAGTTGGGGTATCATTCTGTAGTGAGCGTCACCCAGTACGTTTAGTAAACTTGACTTTGCAGACGAAATACCACGGTGGCAACTCTAACAGGAGCATTTCCCTAAGTGTAGTGCAGTAAGATCTTTTTGTTGGGGTAGCTGTCTAATGGTAACATTTTTCTCTACATGTATCTACATTTGGATAAAACTGTAAGATAACCCAGCTTTTCTCTGTGTTGTGATCAATACCCTAACAATGGCGTTGACTTGTCATTACAGAGCAGTAAGTGCAACTTGTTGGGCTAGTTTTACACAACTTGCTCATCTGATTATTGTTACACTTCTAATTTCACATGTGTTGCTGAAGGAAACTCACTCAGATCACTTCAAATGGAAGCATTGGTCAATTTCAATGTTCATAAGTGCTTCTCTTTGGGGTAGTCTTAGATGTGTTATGTCTTCCCTTTCCTACTGTTTCCTGAGAACTCAAAAAACAATTTTGTATTCCAATGGGCTTGTCCAGACAATTTTGTTTGTCTCATTAAAGTCAACCTGAGATGGGGATAGAAAACTCTTCAACCTGAAGTGCTCAAGTCATTGGCTGCACATCAACCTGAGATGGGGAGAGAACACTTGATGGAGGGAGTCTTGATGGAGTAAACAGTAGGTGATCCTATCAAGGGTAGGCCTAATCAAGCTCTTCTGTGTGAGTGTTGCGATCGGTACCCTAACAATGGCATTGACTTGTGCTTGGCAATGCAGTAAGTGCTACTTGTTGGGGTAGTTTTACGTGACTTTTTCATCTCCTCGTCATCACACAAGTCCGGTTCCGGATGTGCCACTGAAGGGACCATACTAAGATCACCTCACATAGAAGCATTGTTTGATTTCATTGTTCCTAAGTGCTTCTCTTTGGGGTCATCTAATCTGTGTATATTCTACTTTGTCATACACATTCCTCATAATTGAATTGGTATTTTTGTAATCAAATGACCTTAACATCTTCATTACGAATTATACTTCAACTTTAGCTACTCTCTTTTCCCAAATCATAGAAAGTGCTATTAAGTTGGGGTATCATTCTGTAGTGAGCGTCACCCAGTACGTTTAGTAAACTTGACTTTGCAGACGAAATACCACGGTGGCAACTCTAACAGGAGCATTTCCCTAAGTGTAGTGCAGTAAGAGCTTTTTGTTGGGGTAACTGTCTAATGGTAGCATTTTTCTCTACATGTATCTACATTTGGATAAAACTGTAAGATAACCCAGCTTTTCTCTGTGTTGTGATCAATACCCTAACAATGGCGTTGACTTGTCATTACAGAGCAGTAAGTGCAACTTGTTGGGCTAGTTTTACACAACTTGCTCATCTGATTATTGTTACACTTCTAATTTGACATGTGTTGCTGAAGGAAACTCACTCAGATCACTTCAAATGGAAGCATTGGTCAATTTCAATGTTCATAAGTGCTTCTCTTTGGGGTAGTCTTAGATGTGTTATGTCTTCCCTTTCCTACTGTTTCCTGAGAACTCAAAAAACAATTTTGTATTCCAATGGGCTTGTCCAGACAATTTTGTTTGTCTCATTAAAGTCAACCTGAGATGGGGATAGAAAACTCTTCAACCTGAAGTGCTCAAGTCATTGGCTGCACATCAACCTGAGATGGGGAGAGAACACTCCCCAGCCTAAAGTACCCAAGTCGTTGGCTGCACATTAATACTCTCGCCAACAGGTATGCAAAAGTGGGTGTGGCAGTGGAGTTCCTGAGCATGTTAAAAGGGCAACCTCTTGCCCTGGGCCTTACTTCAGAAAAGGACTCTGGGGGAAGGGAGTCTTGATGGAGTAAACAGTAGGTGATCCTAACAAGGGTAGGCCTAATCAAGCTCTTCTGTGTGAGTGTTGCGATCGGTACCCTAACAATGGCATTGACTTGTGCTTGGCAATGCAGTAAGTGCTACTTGTTGGGGTAGTTTTACGTGACTTTTTCATCTCCTCGTCATCACACAAGTCCGGTTCCGGATGTGCCACTGAAGGGACCATACTAAGATCACCTCACATAGAAGCATTGTTTGATTTCATTGTTCCTAAGTGCTTCTCTTTGGGGTCATCTAATCTGTGTATATTCTACTTTGTCATACACATTCCTCATAATTGAATTGGTATTTTTGTAATCAAATGACCTTAACATATTCATTACGAATTATACTTCAACTTTAGCTACTCTCTTTTCCAAAATCATAGAAAGTGCTATTAAGTTGGGGTATCATTCTGTAGTGAGCGTCACCCAGTACGTTTAGTAAACTTGACTTTGCAGACGAAATACCACGGTGGCAACTCTAACAGGAGCATTTCCCTAAGTGTAGTGCAGTAAGAGCTTTTTGTTGGGGTAGCTGTCTAATGGTAGCATGCTTCTCTACATGTATCTACATTTGGATAAAACTGTAAGATAACCCAGCTTTTCTCTGTGTTGTGATCAATACCCTAACAATGGCATTGACTTGTCATAACAGAGCAGTAAGTGCAACTTGTTGGGCTAGTTTTACACAACTTGCTCATCTGATTATTGTTACACTTCTAATTTGACATGTGTTGCTGAAGGAAACTCACTCAGATCACTTCAAATGGAAGCATTGGTCAATTTCAATGTTCATAAGTGCTTCTCTTTGGGGTAGTCTTAGATGTGTTATGTCTTCCCTTTCCTACTGTTTCCTGAGAACTCAAAAAACAATTTTGTATTCCAATGGGCTTGTCCAGACAATTTTGTTTGTCTCATTAAAGTCAACCTGAGATGGGGATAGAAAACTCTTCAACCTGAAGTGCTCAAGTCATTGGCTGCACATCAACCTGAGATGGGGAGAGAACACTCCCCAGCCTAAAGTACCCAAGTCGTTGGCTGCACATTAATACTCTCGCCAACAGGTATGCAAAAGTGGGTGTGGCAGTGGAGTTCCTGAGCATGTTAAAAGGGCAACCTCTTGCCCTGGGCATTACTTCAGAAAAGGGCTCTGGAGGAAGGGAGTCTTGATGGAGTAAACAGTAGGTGATCCTATCAAGGGTAGGCCTAATCAAGCTCTTCTGTGTGAGTGTTGCGATCGGTACCCTAACAATGGCATTGACTTGTGCTTGGCAATGCAGTAAGTGCTACTTGTTGGGGTAGTTTTACGTGACTTTTTCATCTCCTCGTCATCACACAAGTCCGGTTCCGGATGTGCCACTGAAGGGACCATACTAAGATCACCTCACATAGAAGCATTGTTTGATTTCATTGTTCCTAAGTGCTTCTCTTTGGGGTCATCTAATCTGTGTATATTCTACTTTGTCATACACATTCCTCATAATTGAATTGGTATTTTTGTAATCAAATGACCTTAACATCTTCATTACGAATTATACTTCAACTTTAGCTACTCTCTTTTCCCAAATCATAGAAAGTGCTATTAAGTTGGGGTATCATTCTGTAGTGAGCGTCACCCAGTACGTTTAGTAAACTTGACTTTGCAGACGAAATACCACGGTGGCAACTCTAACAGGAGCATTTCCCTAAGTGTAGTGCAGTAAGAGCTTTTTGTTGGGGTAGCTGTCTAATGGTAGCATTTTTCTCTACATGTATCTACATTTGGATAAAACTGTAAGATAACCCAGCTTTTCTCTGTGTTGTGATCAATACCCTAACAATGGCGTTGACTTGTCATTACAGAGCAGTAAGTGCAACTTGTTGGGCTAGTTTTACACAACTTGCTCATCTGATTATTGTTACACTTCTAATTTGACATGTGTTGCTGAAGGAAACTCACTCAGATCACTTCAAATGGAAGCATTGGTCAATTTCAATGTTCATAAGTGCTTCTCTTTGGGGTAGTCTTAGATGTGTTATGTCTTCCCTTTCCTACTGTTTCCTGAGAACTCAAAAAACAATTTTGTATTCCATTGGGCTTGTCCAGACAATTTTGTTTGTCTCATTAAAGTCAACCTGAGATGGGGATAGAAAACTCTTCAACCTGAAGTGCTCAAGTCATTGGCTGCACATCAACCTGAGATGGGGAGAGAACACTCCCCAGCCTAAAGTACCCAAGTCGTTGGCTGCACATTAATACTCTCGCCAACAGGTATGCAAAAGTGGGTGTGGCAGTGGAGTTCCCTGAGCATGTTAAAAGGGCAACCTCTTGCCCTGGGCATTACTTCAGAAAAGGGCTCTGGAGGAAGGGAGTCTTGATGGAGTAAACAGTAGGTGATCCTATCAAGGGTAGGCCTAATCAAGCTCTTCTGTGTGAGTGTTGCGATCGGTACCCTAACAATGGCATTGACTTGTGCTTGGCAATGCAGTAAGTGCTACTTGTTGGGGTAGTTTTACGTGACTTATTCATCTCCTCGTCATCACACAAGTCCGGTTCTGGATGTGCCACTGAAGGGACCATACTAAGATCACCTCACATAGAAGCATTGTTTGATTTCATTGTTCCTAAGTGCTTCTCTTTGGGGTCATCTAATCTGTGTATATTCTACTTTGTCATACACATTCCTCATAATTGAATTGGTATTTTTGTAATCAAATGACCTTAACATCTTCATTACGAATTATACTTCAACTTTAGCTACTCTCTTTTCCCAAATCATAGAAAGTGCTATTAAGTTGGGGTATCATTCTGTAGTGAGCGGCACCCAGTACGTTTAGTAAACTTGACTTGCAGACGAATTACCACGGTGGCAACTCTAACAGGAGCATTTCCCTAAGTGTAGTGCAGTAAGTGCTTTTTGTTGGGGTAGCTGTCTAATGGTAGCATTCTTCTCTACATGTATCTACATTTGGATAAAACTGTAAGATAACCCAGCTTTTCTCTGTGTTGTGATCAATACCCTAACAATGGCATTGACTTGTCATAACAGAGCAGTAAGTGCAACTTGATGGGCTAGTTTTACACAACTTGCTCATCTGATTATTGTTACACTACTAATTTGCCATGTGTTGCTAAAGGAAACTCACTCAGATCACTTCAAATGGAAGCATTGGTCAATTTCAATGTTCATAAGTGCTTCTCTTTGGGGTAGTCTTAGATGTGTTATGTCTTCCCTTTCCTACTGTTTCCTGAGAACTCAAAAAACAATTTTGTATTCCAATGGGCTTGTCCAGACAATTTTGTTTGTCTCATTAAAGTCAACCTGAGACGGGGATAGAAAACTCTTCAACCTGAAGTGCTCAAGTCATTGGCTGCACATCAACCTGAGATGGGGAGAGAACACTTGATGGAGGGAGTCTTGATGGAGTAAACAGTAGGTGATCCTATCAAGGGTAGGCCTAATCAAGCTCTTCTGTGTGAGTGTTGCGATCGGTACCCTAACAATGGCATTGACTTGTGCTTGGCAATGCAGTAAGTGCTACTTGTTGGGGTAGTTTTACGTGACTTTTTCATCTCCTCGTCATCACACAAGTCCGGTTCCGGATGTGCCACTGAAGGGACCATACTAAGATCACCTCACATAGAAGCATTGTTTGATTTCATTGTTCCTAAGTGCTTCTCTTTGGGGTCATCTAATCTGTGTATATTCTACTTTGTCATACACATTCCTCATAATTGAATTGGTATTTTTGTAATCAAATGACCTTAACATCTTCATTACGAATTATACTTCAACTTTAGCTACTCTCTTTTCCCAAATCATAGAAAGTGCTATTAAGTTGGGGTATCATTCTGTAGTGAGCGTCACCCAGTACGTTTAGTAAACTTGACTTTGCAGACGAAATACCACGGTGGCAACTCTAACAGGAGCATTTCCCTAAGTGTAGTGCAGTAAGATCTTTTTGTTGGGGTAGCTGTCTAATGGTAGCATTTTTCTCTACATGTATCTACATTTGGATAAAACTGTAAGATAACCCAGCTTTTCTCTGTGTTGTGATCAATACCCTAACAATGGCGTTGACTTGTCATTACAGAGCAGTAAGTGCAACTTGTTGGGCTAGTTTTACACAACTTGCTCATCTGATTATTGTTACACTTCTAATTTCACATGTGTTGCTGAAGGAAACTCACTCAGATCACTTCAAATGGAAGCATTGGTCAATTTCAATGTTCATAAGTGCTTCTCTTTGGGGTAGTCTTAGATGTGTTATGTCTTCCCTTTCCTACTGTTTCCTGAGAACTCAAAAAACAATTTTGTATTCCAATGGGCTTGTCCAGACAATTTTGTTTGTCTCATTAAAGTCAACCTGAGATGGGGATAGAAAACTCTTCAACCTGAAGTGCTCAAGTCATTGGCTGCACATCAACCTGAGATGGGGAGAGAACACTTGATGGAGGGAGTCTTGATGGAGTAAACAGTAGGTGATCCTATCAAGGGTAGGCCTAATCAAGCTCTTCTGTGTGAGTGTTGCGATCGGTACCCTAACAATGGCATTGACTTGTGCTTGGCAATGCAGTAAGTGCTACTTGTTGGGGTAGTTTTACGTGACTTTTTCATCTCCTCGTCATCACACAAGTCCGGTTCTGGATGTGCCACTGAAGGGACCATACTAAGATCACCTCACATAGAAGCATTGTTTGATTTCATTGTTCCTAAGTGCTTCTCTTTGGGGTCATCTAATCTGTGTATATTCTACTTTGTCATACACATTCCTCATAATTGAATTGGTATTTTTGTAATCAAATGACCTTAACATCTTCATTACGAATTATACTTCAACTTTAGCTACTCTCTTTTCCCAAATCATAGAAAGTGCTATTAAGTTGGGGTATCATTCTGTAGTGAGCGTCACCCAGTACGTTTAGTAAACTTGACTTTGCAGACGAAATACCACGGTGGCAACTCTAACAGGAGCATTTCCCTAAGTGTAGTGCAGTAAGAGCTTTTTGTTGGGGTAGCTGTCTAATGGTAGCATTTTTCTCTACATGTATCTACATTTGGATAAAACTGTAAGATAACCCAGCTTTTCTCTGTGTTGTGATCAATACCCTAACAATGGCGTTGACTTGTCATTACAGAGCAGTAAGTGCAACTTGTTGGGCTAGTTTTACACAACTTGCTCATCTGATTATTGTTACACTTCTAATTTGACATGTGTTGCTGAAGGAAACTCACTCAGATCACTTCAAATGGAAGCATTGGTCAATTTCAATGTTCATAAGTGCTTCTCTTTGGGGTAGTCTTAGATGTGTTATGTCTTCCCTTTCCTACTGTTTCCTGAGAACTCAAAAAACAATTTTGTATTCCAATGGGCTTGTCCAGACAATTTTGTTTGTCTCATTAAAGTCAACCTGAGATGGGGATAGAAAACTCTTCAACCTGAAGTGCTCAAGTCATTGGCTGCACATCAACCTGAGAACCTAACACTCCCCAGCCTAAAGTACCCAAGTCGTTGGCTGCACATTAATACTCTTGCCAACAGGTATGCAAAAGTGGGTGTGGCAGTGGAGTTCCTGAGCATGTTAAAAGGGCAACCTGTTGCCCTGGGCATTACTTCAGAAAAAGGCTCTGGAGGAAGGGAGTCTTGATGGAGTAAACAGTAGGTGATCCTATCAAGGGTAGGTCTAATCAAGCTCTTCTGTGTGAGTGTTGCGATCGGTACCCTAACAATGGCATTGACTTGTACTTGGCAATGCAGTAAGTGCTACTTGTTGGGGTAGTTTTACGTGACTTTTTCATCTCCTCGTCATCACACAAGTCCGGTTCTGGATGTGCCACTGAAGGGACCATACTAAGATCACCTCACAAAGAAGCATTGTTTGATTTCATTGTTCCTAAGTGCTTCTCTTTGGGGTCATCTAATCTGTGTCTATTCTACTTTGTCATACACATTCCTCATAATTGAATTGGTATTTTTGTAATCAAATGACCTTAACATCTTCATTACGAATTATACTTCAACTTTAGCTACTCTCTTTTCCCAAATCATAGAAAGTGCTATTAAGTTGGGGTATCATTCTGTAGTGAGCGGCACCCAGTAAGTTTAGTAAACTTGACTTTGCAGACGAAATGCCACGGTGGCAACTCTAACAGGAACATTTCCCTAAGTGTAGTGCAGTAAGTGCTTTTTGTTGGGGTAGCTGTCTAATGGTAGCATTCTTCTCTACATGTATCTACATTTGGATAAAACTGTAAGATAACCCAGCTTTTCTCTGTGTTGTGATCAATACCCTAACAATGGCGATGACTTGTCATTACAGAGCAGTAAGTGCAACTTGTTGGGCAAGTTTTACACAACTTGCTCATCTGATTATTGTTACACTTCTAATTTGACATGTGTTGCTCAAGGAAATTCACTCAGATCACTTCAAATGGAAGCATTGGTCAATTTCAATGTTCATAAGTGCTTCTCTTTGGGGTAGTCTTAGATGTGTTATGTCTTCCCTTTCCTACTGTTTCCTGAGAACTCAAAAAACAATTTTGTATCCCAATGGGCTTGTCCAAACAATTTTGTTTGTCTCATTAAAGTCAACCTGAGATGGGGATAGAAAACTCTTCAACCTGAAGTGCTCAAGTCATTGGCTGCACATCAACCTGAGATGGGGAGAGAACACTCCCCAGCCTAAAGTACCCAAGTCGTTGGCTGCACATTAATACTCTTGCCAACAGGTATGCAAAAGTGGGTGTGGCAGTGGAGTTCCTGAGCATGTTAAAAGGGCAACCTCTTGCCCTGGGCATTACTTCAGAAAAGGGCTCTGGAGGAAGGGAGTCTTGATGGAGTAAACAGTAGGTGATCCTATCAAGGGTAGGCCTAATCAAGCTCTTCTGTGTGAGTGTTGCGATCGGTACCCTAACAATGGCATTGACTTGTGCTTGGCAATGCAGTAAGTGCTACTTGTTGGGGTAGTTTTACGTGACTTTTTCATCTCCTCGTCATCACACAAGTCCGGTTCTGGATGTGCCACTGAAGGGACCATACTAAGATCACCTCACATAGAAGCATTGTTTGATTTCATTGTTCCTAAGTGCTTCTCTTTGGGGTCATCTAATCTGTGTATATTCTACTTTGTCATACACATTCCTCATAATTAAATTGGTATTTTTGTAATCAAATGACCTTAACATCTTCATTACGAATTATACTTTAACTTTAGCTACTCTCTTTTCCCAAATCATAGAAAGTGCTATTAAGTTGGGGCATCATTCTGTAGTGAGCGGCACCCAGTACGTTTAGTAAACTTGACTTTGCAGACGAAATACCACGGTGGCAACTCTAACAGGAGCATTTCCCTAAGTGTAGTGCAGTAAGTGCTTTTTGTTGGGGTAGCTGTCTAATGGTAGCATTCTTCTCTACATGTATCTACATTTGGATAAAACTGTAAGATAACCCAGCTTTTCTCTGTGTTGTGATCAATACCCTAACAATGGCGTTGACTTGTCATTACAGAGCAGTAAGTGCAACTTGTTGGGCAAGTTTTACACAACTTGCTCATCTGATTATTGTTACACTTCTAATTTGACATGTGTTGCTGAAGGAAACTCACTCAGATCACTTCAAATGGAAGCATTGGTCAATTTCAATGTTCATAAGTGCTTCTCTTTGGGGTAGTCTTAGATGTGTTATGTCTTCTCTTTCCTACTGTTTCCTGAGAACTCAAAAAACAATTTTGTATCCCAATGGGCTTGTCCAGACAATTTTGTTTGTCTCATTAAAGTCAACCTGAGATGGGGATAGAAAACTCTTCAACCTGAAGTGCTCAAGTCATTGGCTGCACATCAACCTGAGATGGGGAGAGAACACTCCCCAGCCTAAAGTACCCAAGTCGTTGGCTGCACATTAATACTCTCGCCAACAGGTATGCAAAAGTGGGTGTGGCAGTGGAGTTCCTGAGCATGTTAAAAGGGCAACCTGTTGCCCTGGGCATTACTTCAGAAAAAGGCTCTGGAGGAAGGGAGTCTTGATGGAGTAAACAGTAGGTGATCCTATCAAGGGTAGGCCTAATCAAGCTCTTCTGTGTGAGTGTTGCGATCGGTACCCTAACAATGGCATTGACTTGTGCTTGGCAATGCAGTAAGTGCTACTTGTT
Source organism: Borostomias antarcticus (assembly GCF_949987555.1). Classification (NCBI taxonomy): domain Eukaryota; kingdom Metazoa; phylum Chordata; class Actinopteri; order Stomiiformes; family Stomiidae; genus Borostomias; species Borostomias antarcticus. The sequence continues at coordinate 15,206,286 of NC_140253.1, forward strand.
GGGGTAGTTTTACGTGACTTTTTCATCTCCTCGTCATCACACAAGTCCGGTTCTGGATGTGCCACTGAAGGGACCATACTAAGATCACCTCACATAGAAGCATTGTTTGATTTCATTGTTCCTAAGTGCTTCTCTTTGGGGTCATCTAATCTGTGTATATTCTACTTTGTCATACACATTCCTCATAATTGAATTGGTATTTTTGTAATCAAATGACCTTAACATCTTCATTACGAATTATACTTTAACTTTAGCTACTCTCTTTTCCCAAATCATAGAAAGTGCTATTAAGTTGGGGCATCATTCTGTAGTGAGCGGCACCCAGTACGTTTAGTAAACTTGACTTTGCAGACGAAATACCACGGTGGCAACTCTAACAGGAGCATTTCCCTAAGTGTAGTGCAGTAAGTGCTTTTTGTTGGGGTAGCTGTCTAATGGTAGCATTCTTCTCTACATGTATCTACATTTGGATAAAACTGTAAGATAACCCAGCTTTTCTCTGTGTTGTGATCAATACCCTAACAATGGCGTTGACTTGTCATTACAGAGCAGTAAGTGCAACTTGTTGGGCAAGTTTTACACAACTTGCTCATCTGATTATTGTTACACTTCTAATTTGACATGTGTTGCTGAAGGAAACTCACTCAGATCACTTCAAATGGAAGCATTGGTCAATTTCAATGTTCATAAGTGCTTCTCTTTGGGGTAGTCTTAGATGTGTTATGTCTTCCCTTTCCTACTGTTTCCTGAAAACTCAAAAAACAATTTTGTATCCCAATGGGCTTGTCCAGACAATTTTGTTTGTCTCATTAAAGTCAACCTGAGATGGGGATAGAAAACTCTTCAACCTGAAGTGCTCAAGTCATTGGCTGCACATCAACCTGAGATGGGGAGAGAACACTCCCCAGCCTAAAGTACCCAAGTCGTTGGCTGCACATTAATACTCTTGCCAACAGGTATGCAAAAGTGGGTGTGGCAGTGGAGTTCCTGAGCATGTTAAAAGGGCAACCTCTTGCCCTGGGCATTACTTCAGAAAAGGGCTCTGGAGGAAGGGAGTCTTGATGGAGTAAACAGTAGGTGATCCTATCAAGGGTAGGCCTAATCAAGCTCTTCTGTGTGAGTGTTGCGATCGGTACCCTAACAATGGCATTGACTTGTGCTTGGCAATGCAGTAAGTGCTACTTGTTGGGGTAGTTTTACGTGACTTTTTCATCTCCTCGTCATCACACAAGTCCGGTTCTGGATGTGCCACTGAAGGGACCATACTAAGATCACCTCACATAGAAGCATTGTTTGATTTCATTGTTCCTAAGTGCTTCTCTTTGGGGTCATCTAATCTGTGTATATTCTACTTTGTCATACACATTCCTCATAATTAAATTGGTATTTTTGTAATCAAATGACCTTAACATCTTCATTACGAATTATACTTTAACTTTAGCTACTCTCTTTTCCCAAATCATAGAAAGTGCTATTAAGTTGGGGCATCATTCTGTAGTGAGCGGCACCCAGTACGTTTAGTAAACTTGACTTTGCAGACGAAATACCACGGTGGCAACTCTAACAGGAGCATTTCCCTAAGTGTAGTGCAGTAAGTGCTTTTTGTTGGGGTAGCTGTCTAATGGTAGCATTCTTCTCTACATGTATCTACATTTGGATAAAACTGTAAGATAACCCAGCTTTTCTCTGTGTTGTGATCAATACCCTAACAATGGCGTTGACTTGTCATTACAGAGCAGTAAGTGCAAGTTGTTGGGCTAGTTTTACACAACTTGCTCATCTGATTATTGTTACACTTCTAATTTGACATGTGTTGCTGAAGGAAACTCACTCAGATCACTTCAAATGGAAGCATTGGTCAATTTCAATGTTCATAAGTGCTTCTCTTTGGGGTAGTCTTAGATGTGTTATGTCTTCCCTTTCCTACTGTTTCCTGAGAACTCAAAAAACAATTTTGTATTCCAATGGGCTTGTCCAGACAATTTTGTTTGTCTTATTAAAGTCAACCTGAGATGGGGATAGAAAACTCTTCAACCTGAAGTGCTCAAGTCATTGGCTGCACATCAACCTGAGATGGGGAGAGAACACTCCCCAGCCTAAAGTACCCAAGTCGTTGGCTGCACATTAATACTCTCGCCAACAGGTATGCAAAAGTGGGTGTGGCAGTGGAGTTCCTGAGCATGTTAAAAGGGCAACCTCTTGCCCTGGGCATTACTTCAGAAAAAGGCTCTGGAGGAAGGGAGTCTTGATGGAGTAAACAGTAGGTGATCCTATCAAGGGTAGGCCTAATCAAGCTCTTCTGTGTGAGTGTTGCGATCGGTACCCTAACAATGGCATTGACTTGTACTTGGCAATGCAGTAAGTGCTACTTGTTGGGGTAGTTTTACGTGACTTTTTCATCTCCTCGTCATCACACAAGTCCGGTTCTGGATGTGCCACTGAAGGGACCATACTAAGATCACCTCACATAGAAGCATTGTTTGATTTCATTGTTCCTAAGTGCTTCTCTTTGGGGTCATCTAATCTGTGTATATTCTACTTTGTCATACACATTCCTCATAATTGAATTGGTATTTTTGTAATCAAATGACCTTAACATCTTCATTACGAATTATACTTCAACTTTAGCTACTCTCTTTTCCCAAATCATAGAAAGTGCTATTAAGTTGGGGTATCATTCTGTAGTGAGCGGCACCCAGTACGTTTACTAAACTTGACTTTGCAGACGAAATACCACGGAGATCACTTCAAATGGAAGCATTGGTCAATTTCAATGTTCATAAGTGCTTCTCTTTGGGGTAGTCTTAGATGTGTTATGTCTTCCCTTTCCTACTGTTTCCTGAGAACTCAAAAAACAATTTTGTATTCCAATGGGCTTGTCCAGACAATTTTGTTTGTCTCATTAAAGTCAACCTGAGATGGGGATAGAAAACTCTTCAACCTGAAGTGCTCAAGTCATTGGCTGCACATCAACCTGAGATGGGGAGAGAACACTCCCCAGCCTAAAGTACCCAAGTCGTTGGCTGCACATTAATACTCTTGCCAACAGGTATGCAAAAGTGGGTGTGGCAGTGGAGTTTCTGAGCATGTTAAAAGGGCAACCTCTTGCCCTGGGCATTACTTCAGAAAAGGGCTCTGGAGGAAGGGAGTCTTGATGGAGTAAACAGTAGGTGATCCTCTCAAGGGTAGGCCTTATCAGGCTCTTCTGTGTGAGTGTTGCGATCGGTACCCTAACAATGGCATTGACTTGTACTTGGCAATGCAGTAAGTGCTACTTGTTGGGGTAGTTTTACGTGACTTTTTCATCTCCTCGTCATCACACAAGTCCGGTTCTGGATGTGCCACTGAAGGGACCATACTAAGATCACCTCACATAGAAGCATTGTTTGATTTCATTGTTCCTAAGTGCTTCTCTTTGGGGTCATCTAATCTGTGTATATTTTTCTTTGTCATACACATTCCTCATAATTGAATTGGTATTTTTGTAATCAAATGACCTTAACATCTTCATTACGAATTATACTTTAACTTTAGCTACTCTCTTTTCCCAAATCATAGAAAGTGCTATTAAGTTGGGGCATCATTCTGTAGTGAGCGGCACCCAGTACGTTTAGTAAACTTGACTTTGCAGACGAAATACCACGGTGGCAACTCTAACAGGAGCATTTCCCTAAGTGTAGTGCAGTAAGTGCTTTTTGTTGGGGTAGCTGTCTAATGGTAGCATTCTTCTCTACATGTATCTACATTTGGATAAAACTGTAAGATAACCCAGCTTTTCTCTGTGTTGTGATCAATACCCTAACAATGGCGTTGACTTGTCATTACAGAGCAGTAAGTGCAAGTTGTTGGGCTAGTTTTACACAACTTGCTCATCTGATTATTGTTACACTTCTAATTTGACATGTGTTGCTGAAGGAAACTCACTCAGATCACTTCAAATGGAAGCATTGGTCAATTTCAATGTTCATAAGTGCTTCTCTTTGGGGTAGTCTTAGATGTGTTATGTCTTCCCTTTCCTACTGTTTCCTGAGAACTCAAAAAACAATTTTGTATTCCAATGGGCTTGTCCAGACAATTTTGTTTGTCTCATTAAAGTCAACCTGAGATGGGGATAGAAAACTCTTCAACCTGAAGTGCTCAAGTCATTGGCTGCACATCAACCTGAGATGGGGAGAGAACACTCCCCAGCCTAAAGTACCCAAGTCGTTGGCTGCACATTAATACTCTCGCCAACAGGTATGCAAAAGTGGGTGTGGCAGTGGAGTTCCTGAGCATGTTAAAAGGGCAACCTCTTGCCCTGGGCATTACTTCAGAAAAAGGCTCTGGAGGAAGGGAGTCTTGATGGAGTAAACAGTAGGTGATCCTATCAAGGGTAGGCCTAATCAAGCTCTTCTGTGTGAGTGTTGCGATCGGTACCCTAACAATGGCATTGACTTGTACTTGGCAATGCAGTAAGTGCTACTTGTTGGGGTAGTTTTACGTGACTTTTTCATCTCCTCGTCATCACACAAGTCCGGTTCTGGATGTGCCACTGAAGGGACCATACTAAGATCACCTCACATAGAAGCATTGTTTGATTTCATTGTTCCTAAGTGCTTCTCTTTGGGGTCATCTAATCTGTGTCTATTCTACTTTGTCATACACATTCCTCATAATTGAATTGGTATTTTTGTAATCAAATGACCTTAACATCTTCATTACGAATTATACTTCAACTTTAGCTACACTCTTTTCCCAAATCATAGAAAGTGCTATTAAGTTGGGGTATCATTCTGTAGTGAGCGTCACCCAGTACGTTTAGTAAACTTGACTTTGCAGACGAAATACCACGGTGGCAACTCTAACAGGAGCATTTCCCTAAGTGTAGTGCAGTAAGAGCATTTTGTTGGGGTAGCTGTCTAATGGTAGCATTCTTCTCTACATGTATCTACATTTGGATAAAACTGTAAGATAACCCAGCTTTTCTCTGTTGTGATCAATACCCTAACAATGCATTGACTTGTCATTACAGAGCAGTAAGTGCAACTTGTTGGGCAAGTTTTACACAACTTGCTCATCTGATTATTGTTACATTTCTAATTTGACATGTGTTGCTGAAGGAAACTCACTCAGATCACTTCAAATGGAAGTATTGGTCAATTTCAATGTTCATAAGTGCTTCTCTTTGGGGTAGTCTTAGATGTGTTATGTCTTCCCTTTCCTACTGTTTCCTGAGAACTCAAAAAACAATTTTGTATCCCAATGGGCTTGTCCAGACAATTTTGTTTGTCTCATTAAAGTCAACCTGAGATGGGGATAGAAAACTCTTCAACCTGAAGTGCTCAAGTCATTGGCTGCACATCAACCTGAGATGGGGAGAGAACACTCCCCAGCCTAAAGTACCCAAGTCGTTGGCTGCACATTAATACTCTTGCCAACAGGTATGCAAAAGTGGGTGTGGCAGTGGAGTTTCTGAGCATGTTAAAAGGGCAACCTCTTGCCCTGGGCATTACTTCAGAAAAGGGCTCTGGAGGAAGCTTTTCTCTGTGTTGTGATCAATATCCTAACAATGGCATTGACTTGTCATTGCAGAGCAGTAAGTGCAACCTTTTGGAGTAGTTTTACACAACTTGCTCATCTGATTAATGTTACACTTCTAATTTGACATGTGTTGCTGAAGGAAACTCACTCAGATCACTTCAAATGGAAGCATTGGTCAATTTCAATGTTCATAAGTGCTTCTCTTTGGGGTAGTCTTAGATGTGTTATGTCTTCCCTTTCCTACTGTTTCCCGAGAACTCAAAAAACAATTTTGTATCCCAATGGCCTTGTCCAGACAATTTTGTTTGTCTCATTAAGGAGATGGGGAAAGAAGTGCTTTTCGTTGGGGTAGCTGTCTAATGGTAGCATTCTTCTCTACATGTATCTACATTTGGATAAAACTGTAAGATAACCCAGCTTTTCTCTGTGTTGTGATCAATACCCTAACAATGGCGTTGACTTGTCATTACAGAGCAGTAAGTGCAAGTTGTTGGGCTAGTTTTACACAACTTGCTCATCTGATTATTGTTACACTTCTAATTTGACATGTGTTGCTGAAGGAAACTCACTCAGATCACTTCAACTGGAAGCATTGGTCAATTTCAATGTTCATAAGTGCTTCTCTTTGGGGTAGTCTTAGATGTGTTATGTCTTCCCTTTCCTACTGTTTCCTGAGAACTCAAAAAACAATTTTGTATTCCAATGGGCTTGTCCAGACAATTTTGTTTGTCTCATTAAAGTCAACCTGAGATGGGGATAGAAAACTCTTCAACCTGAAGTGCTCAAGTCATTGGCTGCACATCAACCTGAGATGGGGAGAGAACACTCCCCAGCCTAAAGTACCCAAGTCGTTGGCTGCACATTAATACTCTCGCCAACAGGTATGCAAAAGTGGGTGTGGCAGTGGAGTTCCTGAGCATGTTAAAAGGGCAACCTCTTGCCCTGGGCATTACTTCAGAAAAAGGCTCTGGAGGAAGGGAGTCTTGATGGAGTAAACAGTAGGTGATCCTATCAAGGGTAGGCCTAATCAAGCTCTTCTGTGTGAGTGTTGCGATCGGTACCCTAACAATGGCATTGACTTGTACTTGGCAATGCAGTAAGTGCTACTTGTTGGGGTAGTTTTACGTGACTTTTTCATCTCCTCGTCATCACACAAGTCCGGTTCTGGATGTGCCACTGAAGGGACCATACTAAGATCACCTCACATAGAAGCATTGTTTGATTTCATTGTTCCTAAGTGCTTCTCTTTGGGGTCATCTAATCTGTGTATATTCTACTTTGTCATACACATTCCTCATAATTGAATTGGTATTTTTGTAATCAAATGACCTTAACATCTTCATTACGAATTATACTTCAACTTTAGCTACTCTCTTTTCCCAAATCATAGAAAGTGCTATTAAGTTGGGGTATCATTCTGTAGTGAGCGGCACCCAGTACGTTTACTAAACTTGACTTTGCAGACGAAATACCACGGAGATCACTTCAAATGGAAGCATTGGTCAATTTCAATGTTCATAAGTGCTTCTCTTTGGGGTAGTCTTAGATGTGTTATGTCTTCCCTTTCCTACTGTTTCCTGAGAACTCAAAAAACAATTTTGTATTCCAATGGGCTTGTCCAGACAATTTTGTTTGTCTCATTAAAGTCAACCTGAGATGGGGATAGAAAACTCTTCAACCTGAAGTGCTCAAGTCATTGGCTGCACATCAACCTGAGATGGGGAGAGAACACTCCCCAGCCTAAAGTACCCAAGTCGTTGGCTGCACATTAATACTCTTGCCAACAGGTATGCAAAAGTGGGTGTGGCAGTGGAGTTTCTGAGCATGTTAAAAGGGCAACCTCTTGCCCTGGGCATTACTTCAGAAAAGGGCTCTGGAGGAAGGGAGTCTTGATGGAGTAAACAGTAGGTGATCCTCTCAAGGGTAGGCCTAATCAGGCTCTTCTGTGTGAGTGTTGCGATCGGTACCCTAACAATGGCATTGACTTGTACTTGGCAATGCAGTAAGTGCTACTTGTTGGGGTAGTTTTACGTGACTTTTTCATCTCCTCGTCATCACACAAGTCCGGTTCTGGATGTGCCACTGAAGGGACCATACTAAGATCACCTCACATAGAAGCATTGTTTGATTTCATTGTTCCTAAGTGCTTCTCTTTGGGGTCATCTAATCTGTGTATATTTTTCTTTGTCATACACATTCCTCATAATTGAATTGGTATTTTTGTAATCAAATGACCTTAACATCTTCATTACGAATTATACTTTAACTTTAGCTACTCTCTTTTCCCAAATCATAGAAAGTGCTATTAAGTTGGGGCATCATTCTGTAGTGAGCGGCACCCAGTACGTTTAGTAAACTTGACTTTGCAGACGAAATACCACGGTGGCAACTCTAACAGGAGCATTTCCCTAAGTGTAGTGCAGTAAGTGCTTTTTGTTGGGGTAGCTGTCTAATGGTAGCATTCTTCTCTACATGTATCTACATTTGGATAAAACTGTAAGATAACCCAGCTTTTCTCTGTGTTGTGATCAATACCCTAACAATGGCGTTGACTTGTCATTACAGAGCAGTAAGTGCAAGTTGTTGGGCTAGTTTTACACAACTTGCTCATCTGATTATTGTTACACTTCTAATTTGACATGTGTTGCTGAAGGAAACTCACTCAGATCACTTCAAATGGAAGCATTGGTCAATTTCAATGTTCATAAGTGCTTCTCTTTGGGGTAGTCTTAGATGTGTTATGTCTTCCCTTTCCTACTGTTTCCTGAGAACTCAAAAAACAATTTTGTATTCCAATGGGCTTGTCCAGACAATTTTGTTTGTCTCATTAAAGTCAACCTGAGATGGGGATAGAAAACTCTTCAACCTGAAGTGCTCAAGTCATTGGCTGCACATCAACCTGAGATGGGGAGAGAACACTCCCCAGCCTAAAGTACCCAAGTCGTTGGCTGCACATTAATACTCTCGCCAACAGGTATGCAAAAGTGGGTGTGGCAGTGGAGTTCCTGAGCATGTTAAAAGGGCAACCTCTTGCCCTGGGCATTACTTCAGAAAAAGGCTCTGGAGGAAGGGAGTCTTGATGGAGTAAACAGTAGGTGATCCTATCAAGGGTAGGCCTAATCAAGCTCTTCTGTGTGAGTGTTGCGATCGGTACCCTAACAATGGCATTGACTTGTACTTGGCAATGCAGTAAGTGCTACTTGTTGGGGTAGTTTTACGTGACTTTTTCATCTCCTCGTCATCACACAAGTCCGGTTCTGGATGTGCCACTGAAGGGACCATACTAAGATCACCTCACATAGAAGCATTGTTTGATTTCATTGTTCCTAAGTGCTTCTCTTTGGGGTCATCTAATCTGTGTCTATTCTACTTTGTCATACACATTCCTCATAATTGAATTGGTATTTTTGTAATCAAATGACCTTAACATCTTCATTACGAATTATACTTCAACTTTAGCTACACTCTTTTCCCAAATCATAGAAAGTGCTATTAAGTTGGGGTATCATTCTGTAGTGAGCGTCACCCAGTACGTTTAGTAAACTTGACTTTGCAGACGAAATACCACGGTGGCAACTCTAACAGGAGCATTTCCCTAAGTGTAGTGCAGTAAGAGCATTTTGTTGGGGTAGCTGTCTAATGGTAGCATTCTTCTCTACATGTATCTACATTTGGATAAAACTGTAAGATAACCCAGCTTTTCTCTGTTGTGATCAATACCCTAACAATGCATTGACTTGTCATTACAGAGCAGTAAGTGCAACTTGTTGGGCAAGTTTTACACAACTTGCTCATCTGATTATTGTTACATTTCTAATTTGACATGTGTTGCTGAAGGAAACTCACTCAGATCACTTCAAATGGAAGTATTGGTCAATTTCAATGTTCATAAGTGCTTCTCTTTGGGGTAGTCTTAGATGTGTTATGTCTTCCCTTTCCTACTGTTTCCTGAGAACTCAAAAAACAATTTTGTATCCCAATGGGCTTGTCCAGACAATTTTGTTTGTCTCATTAAAGTCAACCTGAGATGGGGATAGAAAACTCTTCAACCTGAAGTGCTCAAGTCATTGGCTGCACATCAACCTGAGATGGGGAGAGAACACTCCCCAGCCTAAAGTACCCAAGTCGTTGGCTGCACATTAATACTCTTGCCAACAGGTATGCAAAAGTGGGTGTGGCAGTGGAGTTTCTGAGCATGTTAAAAGGGCAACCTCTTGCCCTGGGCATTACTTCAGAAAAGGGCTCTGGAGGAAGCTTTTCTCTGTGTTGTGATCAATATCCTAACAATGGCATTGACTTGTCATTGCAGAGCAGTAAGTGCAACCTTTTGGAGTAGTTTTACACAACTTGCTCATCTGATTAATGTTACACTTCTAATTTGACATGTGTTGCTGAAGGAAACTCACTCAGATCACTTCAAATGGAAGCATTGGTCAATTTCAATGTTCATAAGTGCTTCTCTTTGGGGTAGTCTTAGATGTGTTATGTCTTCCCTTTCCTACTGTTTCCCGAGAACTCAAAAAACAATTTTGTATCCCAATGGCCTTGTCCAGACAATTTTGTTTGTCTCATTAAGGAGATGGGGAAAGAAGTGCTTTTCGTTGGGGTAGCTGTCTAATGGTAGCATTCTTCTCTACATGTATCTACATTTGGATAAAACAATTGACTGCAGGCCATGAACTGCACTTCCATCGTACATAATACACAAATGACTAACTAATAGACTAGGCTAACAGTGCATACAAAATGAGACTATACACAGTCATAATGAGCAACAATGACCAGTTTAACATAATAGAACCATGCTACACGACTCTCCTAAGGAGCTACGTACGCAGCATTAGCTGATACAGTCATGCACGGTAGGCTAGCGAACAGCATAAACACATAAGGTAAGAACAAAACCAGGGAACCTACATTCAGGCAGTTGGTATGGAAAGGCATAAGGTATGGAAAGGCAGCTGGATATCAACTTCAGGAAATACAGACTGCATGAACATTACAGACAGCATGACGTCTACTGAACAGACGAACTCTGGCTCGGTGGCTGCAGTCGAGTTTCTCACTCTCCATGAGGCACTACTGGTAGTTACTATAGCAACCTTTACGACTGGAGCAGTAAACAATGTTGTAAATTGCTACAATTATGTTGCCCATAAGAACAAAGGAATAACTGAACTATTCAGTCAGAATAATAACTACTAGGGCTTTTAAATAATAAATAATAACTAGTAGGGCTTTCCTACACATCCTTGCAAGCTGACTTAAAATTGCCTGAACTGATGCCTTTTGACAGGGTTGACATTCTCAAGTATAAGGAACTTGAAGGCATTGGGGTTTGTCACTGCTTTTAAATCAGTTGTTATACTTCTAACTTGAGCTTATTTTATTTATTGTATGTATGCTATTTGGATTGTAACCTTTTGTATTGTAATTTGCTGCCTCTTGGCCAGGTCGCTTTTGAAAAAGAGATTCTTTATCTCAATAAGCTTACCTGGTTAAATAAACGTCTAATATATATTTTTTTTTTTAAAAATACAATAGGTGCTTAAGAGAAATAATCAGCCTACTTCCCGAAGAGCTGAGTTTTGAGCCTGCGATGAAAGCTGGTCAGTGACTCTGCTGCCCTGACATCAGTGGGCAGTTTTCCACAATTGCGTGGCCAGGACAGAAAAGAGCTGTGGCAAGGTCAATCATCTACAGGGCCTTGAAGTGAGTGGGCCACTAATTGTCTTGAGCCAGCAGATCGTAGTTGTCGAGCGGGAGTGTAGGACCTGGTCATGGTCTGGATATTGGAGAGAGTTGCTAGGCTAGTGCCAAAGTCTTAAACCGAATGTGAGATGCTACAGGGAGCCAGTATAGAGAACAGAGAATGGAAGGTAGAAGGGAAGTTGTATGGGAGAAATTGATGTGGTTGAACAAGCTGCCGTTTTCTGGACAAGCTCCAGGAGTTTGATGGCAACTGCTGGGTACCAGTAGGTAAGGAGGGAGTTGCTGTAGTCCAGACTGGCAACCTCTTCCCCAGACTTAAATATCATATTAATGTTGTCTTAGGGAGATACCAACTACCCCTCAAGTGATGATAATGAAGATGACCAAGGTGACAAAGGCCCAGCTCATCTTGAGGTTTGTGACAGTCTGCTTTTTCTATTTCATTTATGTACTTCCATGTTTAACCCTTTAATTGACCTAACTGACTTAAAGCATCTTGTAACATGCATTGCATCCTGTCTTGTTGCAGAAGCACTCAAACGTGATAAAATTCATGCATTGTCTTTCTTGCCAACTAATCTCTTTGTAGCACCCTCAAAGTAGAAAACTAAACAACTGTCTTTCATACTTTAGGAACCTTTCCATCTGGATGGTGGGGATGACCCAATATATCCAGGGAGTGGTGTCACAAAAGCCCAGACCATCCTGATGATGCTAGTCTTCATTCTACGTCACCGACTAAGTGGAGAAGGTCTCAGTGATTTCCTGACTATGCCGCACATCCTGTTTCCTTACACTACCTGCTACAAAGTTTCTTTTTGACAAATGTTTTGTGTCCATTAAGAACAGTTTTGAGATCCACTTCTACTGCGAGTCTTGCCACGAGTACATTTGTAAGGACAGTGAATTAGTTGAAGCTTGTCCAGGATGTCAACAGCCTTTCAACAACACCTTTAATCTTAAAAATGGGTCCTTCTTTATTTATTTACCACTGGCTGCTCAGCTGAAAGATGTACTTGAGAACCACATAAACAATTTGCAAACCATTATAAACAAAGAATCCTGGGTGTGGGGTGAGACAATAACAGACATATTTGATGGGGACATCATGAGAGGCTATATTCAAAATGGCACCCTTGCAAAATGGGATCTATCCTTACTTTGGAATTGTGACGGAGTACCTGTGTTTGAATCATCACAGTGTTCCTTGTGGCCAATACAAGTTACTATCAATGAATTACCCCCTAGTATTCGGAAAGAACATGTCCTTTTGTCTTCACTTTGGTTTGGAAAGGCTAAGCCAGTAATGAACATTTCTTAAGCCATTCATAGATGAGATGGAAAGTCTAAAGTATAAGGGTCGACAGTGGGTAGATGGTGATGTGATTCGAAGAAAAGTGTTTTTGCGATTGTGAGTGCTTGTGATGATGTTGCCCGACACGTCCTGAAAAACAGTACACAGTTTAATGGTAAGCATGGCTGTGACTGGTGTCTTCATCCTGGTGAGCGTGTGGCAAAAGGTTGTGGCCATGTGAATGTCTACCCTTAGCTAGATCCACCTGCAGATTGTAGACAACAGCAGCAGTGGGAGGACGATGCAATTGAGGCTTCACATGAGGGTTGTCCTGTCCGAGGAGTAAAAGGCCTGTCACCCCTTCTTTTCCTGCCACTCTTTAACATGATAACTAGCTTTGTACCAGACTACATGCATGCTGTTCTCATAGGTGTTGTGCGGCAGTTTCTTACCTTGTGGACAGACAGCTCATATCATGCTCAACAGTGGTACATTGATACAAAAAAGAATGTCCTTAACAGACGACTACTTGCACTGTAACCTCCTAAAGAACTAACCCGTACTCCTTCTTCACTTGAAAATAAATTTTGGAAAGCCTCAGAATTCAAAAGTTGGCTTCTGTACTACTCAGTGCTCGTTCTTAACGATGTATTGCCTTCACAGTATCTCAATCACTGGGTACTTCTGGTTTATTCAATGTACATGCTTCTTATGCAAACATTCCCCGGCAGTGCTTGAAAAAGGCTGATCTTGCGCTACACAAGTTTGTAATTCAGGTAGAGTCATTGTATGGCAAGGAACATTAATTTTAATGTTAAAGCTTTAATGTTCATCAACTCACTCATTTAGAAGAGACTGCGAAGTTATGGGGTCCCTTGTGGTGCATCTCTGCTTTTACATTTGAGGGTAATACCACAACCTTATGTTTTACTTCCACGGCACCCAGTGTGTCCCCAGACAGATATGTCATACATTTCTGCTGTGGCGTGACATCCCTAGACGCATGAATATTTATGTCACAGAGACAAATTCTCGTCTTTCAGTATTGTAGTCAACTTCTTGGGAAAAGATCAGTCAAAAGACATTTGCTTTTTGGTGATGTTCATGTTTTTGGTGCACCTAGCTTTCAACACCTTTTGCCCAGACAACTTGCAGCTATTGCGAGAGGTTTTAATGTGCTACTTAATGATGAGCATGTGCAATTCTATAAAAGGTTTTTGTACAAAGGTACACTGTACACAACTGCAACATACACACGTATACAGAAATGTGTCAATTCAGTGGCAATGCTTTGTGATGGAATTTCAGGATTTTGCACTATTGAAAGCCCACTGTCAGTGTGGGCTTGTTGAATGTATTTGTGAAGAGACGCCTGTGGTTTTCGGACATGCCCTAAACGTTAAACAGAGAGGTCTTTTCAGAGATAGACAGATGGGCATCTGCATTGATTTTGTTACGGAGGTGAATGAAAGCCAGGAAACTACTGCTGTACTGCAGAGTTTCATCACTATGGAAAAAGTGTGTTTTAGTAACAGTCAAGGAGAGACAGTATGTCATCGCTGTAGTAAACACAGTTGAAACTGATTAGATCTGGAAGTCTAGCCTACTTTTTTTTCTTTGTGTTAACCCGTATGACATGTTCGCCATGTTTATGGCATGTGTGTGGTGTTCATATGTATGCCTTTCATCAGATCCACAAGGTGACTAAGCTGCCCCTCAAGGTGACTAAGCTACGGTGACTAAGCTGCCCCTGACACAATAAATATTTGTGTGCCGTGTCTGACTGCCCTGAGTGGATATGCCGCTTCCACATCACTAACCCCACAACTTGGGCTATAGACGGGTGGGCTATAGACACGTGGGCTTTGCTGGGGGGTACGTGGGGGAGGTGGAGTGTTGCCTCCACTATCCACGCCATGAACCCCATAGCTCGGCCCCTGGGTGGGATAGAGACATGCGGTCTTTGCTGGAGGACTGCATGGCGGTCACTGACCTGCCGCTGACTGGCTCTTACCTGTGGAGTTGGAGTATCGCCACCACGCCACGCACCCCGCAACTCCGCCCCCTGGTTGGCTGTAGAAATGTAGCCTTTGCTGGGAAGTACGTGGGGCTGGCTTGGAGGACACCAAACTGCCCCCGACTGTTTCTGACTTGAGAGGATTGCCACCATGCCACTCTCAGTGCCATGAACCCCACAACTCGGCCCCACTCTTCACCAGGGTATGCATAGCATAGGTGTGGCCTGGCAGACACTAATGTGCCCCCAACTCGCTCTGACCCAAGAGGGGGTCAGTATATGAGAGTGTCTGGAAATGTGGGAATACACAGGCTCTAATCCTCTAACCCTAAACCCGAACCCTCTGACCCTAACCCCTCTTAGCCTAACCCTCTATCCCTAAAAAATGGTAAGAGGGGTAGGGGTTAGGGTCAGAGGGTTCGGGTCGGGCCGAGCTATGGGGTTCAGCCCAAGTTGTGGGGTTAGTGATGTGGAAGCGGCATATCCACTCAGGGCAGTCAGACACGGCACACAAATATTTTTTGTGTCAGGGGCAGCTTAGTCACCTTCAGGCCACTCCATAAGAATTTTTGTGGGTTTGGTGGACCCGGAGCATAGTTAAAGGCATGAACACCACACAAGGGTTAACAATATCATTTTTTATTTTAAGAAGCATTAAAAATGGGTTGCACAGACCCGAACATGTCAAAGTTTAATAATAATAAACATTAATTGTCCAACTGTGTACATTTGGAACATCCATACATGTAGTATGTAAAGAATGATATTATAATATTTGCCATCTCTAATATTTTTGCATTCTGTATGAATTCACATTATGGTTTGCTTAGGCCATTAACGATTTATAATTTTTGGTTTTTGTCTTGTCTTGGTTTTTGTCTTGGCATTAGAAAATCGCTCATAAGTACACAGTCTTGTCTCCACTCATATGAACTTAATTTCTTTGTCATCTTGACATTTATGGTCTTAATTTGAGGTTCCTTTTGTAGTACCTTAACTGTTATACAGAATTTTCTCGGTACGATTAGTCTCTGTACCATTTAAAAAAAATATATATAATTTTACATCTTTGTATCTTAAATTTACCATTGTTGGTGTGCAATATTGTATTATTCTCCAGTGACTTATCGTGCTCTTATGGTTGTATGTAGCAGATATTGTTATTTTACTTTTAGTCATTGTTTGGATTGTACTGTATTTGGATTTGTTTTATCTGGACTACTGATGGAAATGAGCTCTCTGCTAAATCTGGTGCACGCATGTTTTCATTTTTATTTTATGGAAATGATTATTGTGCACATTAAGCTCCTTTTAAACTAAATTTAAAAAGCCTTATTTTTGAGCATCTGTCAATCACTTGAAAGTTGATAAACGTGTGTATTTTAACCCTGATGTGATGTGAACCAGGACTGTACAGACTATCCTGTTTGCTGCACTCTGGCTGGTCAGAGGCCTACACAATTCTGTAATGGCTGGGCCCTTGACATGGCACACAAACGATAACAGTTACACACTCACTCACACACACACACTCACTCACACATGCAACTGCACATGCACACACCCATGCCTACCTAATGTATTCTCATGTTTGTCTATATCAATCTATCACGGTAGAGCCATGGTAGTTCCATGGTTACGAACAAAAGTAAACAATATGACCACAAAGTAACATGATAATACCATGGTACTACCATAGCTAGGAGCATGGTAATCATGGTTACCATTAAGTACCATGGTAAAACCATGGTAGTACCATAGTTAGGAGCATGGTAATCGTGGTTACCATTAAGTAACATGGTAAAACCATGGTGGTACCATGGTTAGGCGCATGGTAATCATGGTTACCATAAAGTACCATGGTAAATCCATGGTTACTACAGAAAAACCATAGTAAACCATAGTTAATTTTCGTAAGGGATTTCAGTCTGTCCTTTGTCATTGTACTACGAAGGTAGTTTTTTATTAGTTTCAACTTTGAGAAACTACATTCTCCAGAAGCCAGAGTCAACTCCGCAAAAAGTTGCTTGTGAACTTGACGGTAGATCTGGTCCTGGAGGCAGGCTAACGTTAGCATCTGCTCTCGTCATGGTGCTGCTAGTGCTACAGCTAGCATGCTGTTTCTTCTTGTGGACAAATGCCTGTAGTTGGTAGTTTGGCAATCTCCTGACATTGTGGGCTTAACGGTAGATTTGAAGGCGGCCTGTCTGCTCCGATGCTGCTAAAGCTAGCACCTGCTGCTTCTTCTGGAGCAACGGAGGTAGTTGTGCTAATGTTATTAGTGCTAGCAGTCTCTTGGTTCGGTGGTGGATTTGAAGAAGGTGCGTCATCCTTGCTACTCCCGCTGGGGTCAATATATTTAAACAACGAACCCCTCTGTTTTTGGAGTGCTTGGTCCTTCAATAGTCTCTTTTTTTGTAGTCGCTGCCAGATAATTTTGTTCGTTTGGACAACATGCTTCCATTTTCCCTCAGTCATAGCTGGTGAGAGCTGGGGGCGGGGGAGGCGGCAGCAGGTGCAGACATATTCCTCAGCCACGAGGAATGTGTCAATCACGCAGGCTCAACCATTGACACGCCTAGATTTATTTTTTTTAATTAAAAATTGGCCCTTGGTTGGCTCACATTTTGCCGCCCTTGCCAAAGTGCCTAGTCCGTCTATACATACGGGGCCGGCCCTGGACATTGTTATCCCAAGCAGATTTTGAGGGTTTTATTTCTTTCTGCGACTAAGCGACTAATGAAAACTTGCTCGACTAGGACTCTTCTCGTCGACTAACGTTAAGTCGACTATTGGGGGGCAGCCCTACTTTAATGTGAAGTGCTCCCATACTTTGGATGATTTCGGTCGAACAGTTTTCTCTGCCTCCGCCATGATTTGAAAGTAGCCAGCTCCGCAAGACAGCGTGGCGTGTGTCAACAGGAAGTAGGTTTGTTATGGAACAAGACCCGACAAATCGATAATGGAATTCGTCACCAACGAATTTGATTATCGATTTTTATAGATTTCCTCGATTCGTCGTTGCAGACCTAATGTGTAGTCTACAAGGCCTTGAAGAATTACACTGTACCATCTTTTCCGGTTGTAGTAGTCGGTGGGATAGTTCACTGGGGCAATGACTGGAATGTGAGTGCCATCCAAAGCACCAACACACATCGGGAATCTCGTCTTCCTCTCAAAGCCTATAATTATAACAATAATAATAAATAATAAAAATACAAAGATATTTATATTTAATATTAATATAATATATTAATAATAATACATTTGTATAGCACTTAAGATACAAACCGGTGATGATGGCCTGGACTTCACCTCTTCGCCTCTTCACAAAAACTCTTCTGAGTTCGCTGTGTAGTATATTTTCACCAGTAATCACAAGTTATATTATAGTGGATTTCAAATGCACACACATAGATACTGGAGGGATGGAAAACTACTGACAGGCCTAGGTTGTCTTTTAAGCCAGAACACTGGGGATTTTCCAGTGTGTTACTGTGGCAGACTGGCACCACCTATATTTTACTAAGTGCTTCTTATCTAAACTATATGACAGTAAGTGCCTTTTAGAAAAATCCATATATTCACTATTGCCACCTATACCACATTTAGTACCTATTAGAGAAACCTATATATTCAGTAGGCGTCAAGTTTCTGTCTATAGGATTAGGTGTCTCACAGCCGAGAGCTGGTTTTCATAGTCAACCCAAAAACACACACACCGTCACACAAACGGCACACAACTGAGCCATTAAACTGTCTAACGTTAGACAAGGTAATGAAGAACAGGACAATTTTGGGAACACCTCTTTTTTGTATATTCAGAGCGATGCGCTGGGTCAGGTCAGTTCATTCTAGACATTTAGAGAGTGAACTCATCACAACTGCAGTGTGATTTTGTTGCCAGAGATTCAATAAAAGTATTGAAACTTGCATCGACAGATCTGATTCTTCTTCCTTACAACCAGAAATCATCAGAGACTACAGCTCAGTGTCTCACACACGTCCCAGAAGATGTTGCAGGCTGTGCTGACTCCAATACCAAACAGGTTGGCCAGGTCGTGGAATTCAACATTACTGGCAAGCTTGTAGATGGTAATAGCAACCCTCTTCTCAAAAGGCACTGGATATAGCATGTTTGTTGCTTGGTGGTTGAGGTATGGGCGCAGGTGGCCACAGAGAATGTTGAAGGCCTCTTTGGGCATCCTGAAGTTGAGGTACCAGTCCTTCTCCAGGTACTTGTCGAGCATCTCTGTTTCTAGAAGGAACGACCTCGCTCTCGTGGTGTTCTCTCCACGTACCATGCATTTGCTATAAAAGAGAGAAGTGAGAAGTTAGGCGTGTTATGTAAATGAAAATCTACACATTATTTAGCCTATCAGATGTTATTATCATTTTGGCTTCCGTATACAAATAAAAACAAATGACCAAATTATCTGTCTGTATAGGCTGATAACAGCTGAAGTAAACACTTAGCATACGGTGCGTGCTAATGTAGGCTACAGACTTATGTCAGGGAGCGTTCCGCTATTCGTTCCTGCAGCGCACTGCACGGCCCAGCAGGCAGGCGGATAACGAAAAGCGGAGCACTTCCAGGCATAGCTTAAAAACCAGTAACTTGGGTCCCGTAGGTCTGTACTTTTGGGGGTTGAATTGATTTCATTTTCTAGTCCACTATTTTGGAGAAATAGCCCACTATTTTGGAGCCTACTAATTGGAATGGTCGCTAACTATAGTAGGCTAGTAGCTATAGGCCTAATAGCCCTACCTAGCTAACCCTGTTGATAGAAAAAAAATTCCTACCGCAAGCTGCCATGCATGTCATTATACATTTCGCTCTTCTTATCTTTGATTTGAGCTTGCTCTTTCTGCGAATGGGTCTCCATTGTCTGTAAAGAGTGTTATGTTTGTACTGCCAACTGAATAAATCCATGGGCTTGAGTTCTGACTGTACTTTTATTAACACGATCTGCACACCCCTGCTCGGCCATCGGTCTCCGATCTGCAACCCCCTCCGGCTCCGATAGGCAACATTAAAGGCGGATCAGTACAAAATCATGTACTTTTTTATTTTTATCATGTACTATGATAACAACACATCTTCCCTTCTTTTTTTTCTTTTTTTTTAAGAAAATAACTTTTCTTATAGTCTGCTATAACACATTTGCTTAAACATTACCCAAAACATTGTAAACATATACATATAAACAATATACAAACTGCATTACCATTTCTCCATTCACAAACTTTAAACTCGCAATGAAATTTTTTTTTCAACAGTACACAAAAATAGAACAATGAGTCTCTCATGTTCTTCAGCATTGTGTAATAAGTCTCTCAGGTGGTTTAACAGTCTGTCTAGGTCTACTATAGGGTGTGCTGACCCCTCTTGGCACAACAGAGTCACTGTGGTCTGGGGCACCCTGGCTAACTTGCTCACTGCTGGGAGCATCTGACTGTTCTGCAGTGCTTTGTTGTTGAGAGTCTTGTCTCCGGGACTGTCACTTGTGGTCTCAAATCCACATGGTTTCATCTCAGAGTTCCACCCTGGTCTGTATGTATCCAGTATGAGCGTGGTGCAACTTCTTTTTGCATCAATCCTCCTTGTGTCCAGGTGCCTGTTGTGTGATCCAGGATACAAACTTTATCGCCTGGCTTGAGGTTTGAGTGTTTTGCCTTCCTTTCATGTTGCGCTTTGTGTTTCTCTTTCTGTTCTTGTTTCCTTTTCCTGATTTTGTGTGCTCCTTCAGGTGTCAACAGGTTGTCATGGATAGGAAGGTTTGTGCGTATGCGCCGTCCCATCAGCATTTGGGCCAGGGACAACCCATTTTCCAGTGGAGCACTCCTGTAAATCAACAAACTCATCTGGAAATCCTCCTGTCCATCCTGAGCTTTCTTCATGAGTCTTGACTATCTTGACTGAACTCTGCGAGTCCATTGGATCTTGGCTAGTGCGGGCTTGAAGTGGTATGGCGGAAACCCCAGTCTTCTGCAAAAGACTCAAACTCACTGCTTGAAAACTGTGGCCCATTATCCGTAAACACCTCGCAGGGAACTCCATGTCTCGCAAAGACTGTTTTCAGGTAGGATGTGACTGCCTTGCTGTATGTCGACTGTAGTGTTGCAACCTCCGGGTAGTTGGAAAAGTAGTCTGTGACTACAATGTTGTTCATACCATTACAATCGAACAAATCAACTCCGACTTTCTGGTATGGGCGATCAGGTACAGGGTGTGGCATGAGTGGCTCTACTTCCTGCTTGGACCTGTAGGTGAGGCATATTTCATGAGGCTGTAGTGTGACTAATGTCCTGGTTAAGCCTCGGCCAGTACAATACCTCACGCGCTCTGCGTTTGCATTTTTCTTCTCCCAGATGTTCCTCATGCACTTTGTGCAGCATCTCCTTGCGCATTGATGCTGGGATGACAAACCTGCTTCCCCTGAAAACAATGGTCCTCATTCCTGAACATTTTCTTAAGTGTCTTCTTAAATGTCTTCTTACGAACTTCGTAAGACCAACCCTAAGAAAGATCCCCGTCGGATTCATGAATGGGTGGAAATGTGTTCCTAAACCACCAAAGTGTTCTCAGCTGTGCTTCCCTTCTTAAGTTGAATGCGCGTTCTCGTACACCTGGATTTGCATACATAAACGCCCCGCCAGCTCCTTACTACAGGGTCGTGTGCACACAAAATCCAACAACGACAACGCGGAAAAAGTTGAGACGTTCCCAATTGACATCCCTACTAACACACTCAGGTTGCGCAAACGTTCTACATACGGCTGCTATAGGTGACGATTCATCTGCGCCACGTGCGGAAATTACGCGGCCATTTACGGAAACGCAAGATCTGCCGATTAGTAGCCGCTACGTAAGAACGTCACGTCGTTCATAAGTCGCGGCCGCGTGCTAAAGACGCACGTGATGACGTGGGCAGGAACTTCCGTAATAAACATACTTTGCTGAGACTTGATCTACACGTGAGCAGCAAGTACCGTCGTAGACTGACTTGGCTGAGACTAGATCTACAGGTATTTATATGACTTGGTCTGCGCGTCTTTTTTGCAAGGTGCAGATATGGTCACTTACTTACTAAACCACTGGCTACATTTAGCATTTGCAGTACAAAAACGAATTAATGCTATATGGGGATATGGCAGTAAGCATTATGATACAAACCAAGATGAGACTGAACACCATTAACAGTTTAGAACATTTTATTAGGCAAACAAGTACATTGCAAAACAGATCAAAAGTATACATATTTACAAGGATGAGGTTTACGGTCTGTCACATTACGCATAGCCAGAAAAAAAAGTATGTACAAGCTCTGGCTAGCAACCCATTATCTGACAATTGCAAAAGTTCTAAAAACAAAAATGAAATAAAGTGCGCATTCTGTGGCAGGCAGACCGGGAACAGACCGCTGTATTCCACAAAAAAAAGGTTAAAATTTATAAAAACTATTTACAAAAAAGGCATCCATCCATCATGGAAGGGAGGTCTAGGGCTGGGCTGGAGGTCACCCTCATCTGAACCGAGGGTCTGGGCAGAAGAGGTCATCCTCATCAGAATATTCCACTGTGGTCAGGGCTGGAGCTGCGGTCAGGGGCTGGGCTGGGGAGGTCAGCTGGGCTGGAGCAGATGCCTAAGGACATAATGAAATGGCTGTAAACGCAAGTCGCATACGTTCATTGGAAGCATGCCATGTCACTGGATACGAGAAAATTAACTGACTGACATCACATACCTTTTTGCATCGAGCAGGGGCATGTTTCAGCGTCTCCTGCAGCTCGGCAGACACCTCCGTCACAGTGGTACTTGGCTTACAGGCCATAACTGCACCTTTTAAACAAAAAGGGAATGGTTTCAATGCACATGGCATGAAGCAAAGACAATGTATTATTTTGCGAAAATATGAACAATCCCTTACGTAATATGACATTGTAGAGGGTCATATTCTTTAGAGGCTTCTTCCCCCTCTTCCCATGGACGCTGTAGACACACCACACTCTGTGTATGGCAATGGCTGACAGCACCCGCCTGACCACATCTGGCAGATCTTTGCCGCCAATGGATATTAAACACAGATATGGCTATAAGTAATTGTACGGTCACATAATGGATATTCAACTCAAAGTATATCCCTACATGCAGCATGAAGTAGTTCACAAAATTCAGCATACCAGCATCTGCAGAGCTTGATGGCAACACTGATGGAGCTGTTGGTCTCACAGGCGTTGACATCACAGGACTGGAGGGCAACACTGCTGGAGCTGTTGGTCTCACAGGCGATGGCATCAGAGAACTACCTGAAAACCAGAGGATAAAGGGATGAGCAGGAAACTATGGCGCTGGCGGCGTAGTGATTCTGGCATAAGGGGAAGAATCAACTCAACATGAAACAGGAAGACATGTCAGACCCTGACCTGGTCTGGCCGGGGTGCTAATTGCTGATGCATGCTGCTCGTGCCTGGACGTCTGAAGGGCCTGGGCTCACAGCGCCTTGGCTCAAAGGACCCTTCAACTTCAAATTTTATTTTAAAATGTAAGTAATTTACAAACATTCTGACCCACTGTGACGCTAAATGTACATTTCCAATAAAGTCAGATTGGGACTGTGATGTAACCACATTGTCACGTTATTTAATCACATCGTAGTTACGGATTTAAGCAGCAGTGACGGCTACGTTGCCGTAGTCTCCTTGAGGTCGGTTATTTTTGTTATTTTGCGACTGTATAGGCAAGTGTCAGCTGTCAGCTAGGTCCGCTGTTGGTACTGAAAGAGAGCTCTGGGGGTCTCTCTGGATGTGCTGAATAGAGCTGGTGACACTATGGTGGGTGTGATTCCGGTCAGAGAATGAGCAGAGAGGAGTTTCAGGTTACAGGGTTTATTTTCCAGTAGAACAGGACATTGTTGCGTTGTGTCTATGTGTGTGTGTGGTCTAAAGAGAGAAAAGGAAATAACAGAAATAATATGAATAATAATTACTAAATAATATGGCTAAGCCTAACATAGGTTACTAATACACCTACACTCACTCAAAGGGTTCAAAGTAGGCTAATATCAGTGCAGTACAATATCATTCCACAGAATGGCACTCTAACCAAGTTGAACTATAGGCCAGCATTACGGCACAACAGGACAGATGCTATTATGGTAGTTAAAGATAGCATACATGAAACTGGCTTCAAGCTACACATTCAAGGAATAATAAACAGCGATGTCTAATCTAAAGCAGCAAACAACCACGCAAGGCTACATTTCTGAGGAACTACGTTAGCATGAGACTGATTACTAGCATTAGCTTTAGGCTACATCGTCATATTAGGATAGTAGTTAACATAGGTCTACCTAACGTCTAGCATACAGACAGTAAAGTCAATAAACAATAGATTAACTTACGTTCTGGCAATAACGCACACTGGTTATTAAAGGCAATTGTAAGACCAACTCCTCAAACTCCGAAGTGTAACTGACGCTCTAGTGGAACTAGAAGAGTAATAACCTAGGGGGGCCGATATTTCAGACATCCTTGTTTGGGGTAAGGGGGCTCCAAAAATAGTACAAGTTAACGGTAAGGGTGTTATCTGAGACATAGCAGGCGCAGAGGTGACAGATGGCTGAACAACAGGAAGGGACGTAACAGGAGCAAGGGACGTGGCCTGAAACAACAAAACTCTTGTTTGGATAGGTGTCAGAACAGGAAGGGGGGCCTCATGCATAGGGCCTGGAGCGGGGTCTGGTTGAAACAGTTTACATCTGCTTAGCAGATCATCCTTATCTGATATTAAGTTATGTGCAGTCGTCTCCCAGACAGAAAAGTGAGCCCAGTTAATGTAGTTCTCTGACTTCCTACCTAGCTTAGTTAATTCAAACTCCTTAAACTGTCCCTTCACTATTCCTAGCAACTTAACAGATAAACTACCTGACACAGGAGGGAAATCACTTATCACATCATTTAGCCCATAAATCAATTTGCTCACACACAGTAGGATCATTCTTCAATGCCACTATTTTGGCCGCACCCAGAAAAGTTTCACGCTTTCGTGTACTAAAAGTAGCTCCCATTTTAAAAGAAAATATGAGAACAAACAATGAAATAAAAAGTTACAGAAAAAAAACTTAACACGTTCAGTCAACCAAATTACTGCTGTGCTGAGAGATACTTTTTTTTTTTCATTATCCTGTTATATATTTTTTTTCCCAAAATGGCAGACTTCAGAAGCCAAAATGGTCGACCCTCAAATGGTGGAGATGAGGGAACAGGAAGTCTCTCACTTTTTTTTTTCTTCACACAAGCAGCAAAACAGGAAGTTAACCACGTGTGCACAAAGGTAGAAGGAAATACAAACACGTGGGCTAATCAACATGTGGATGTACCAGCTAGCACATGGAAGCTAGCATTGAAACAATAGAACCAGAGAAGACAGCTAGTTTGGAGCTAGTTTGGAGCAGAACAAGAACAGTAGCCTAGCTAGAATGCAGCCAGCATGAAAATCAATCATTAACGTACACAAACCAAAACCAGCATAAAACAAAACACCCAGCATAAACATGGGTTTAACAGTAAACACAAAACAGGACCTCAAATCCCAATACAAAAACAGATCTACCTTGGTGTAGGCTCAAACATACAATGGATACAACATCTAAGAAGCCTCAGCTTCACATGAAACACAAAACGCAGGACATCCAAGTCTACAAACAAAACGAAACAAAATAAGGATTACGTCTTAGGTACGAGCTACCTAGCTAACCCCCCCGGGGATTCCAAATAATCTTTCGAAGTGAAACAGCCATCTTCGTGTTGTGCCCTTCACAACAGGAGATACAGAAGGCTTTCCGAAAGTCAACGTTGTGTAGTACTAACACGAACGTTCCAAATGCGAACACTTACAAAACCAACCCTGGTTCAGTTTATAGGTTTTTAAGCGGGCATGCGGCTCAAAAACCGGCTTTAGCTAACCAGGGCACACGTGCGCAACACCGGCTCGAATAAACACTATTGTCTAAGTTATCACAGCCGAACAAAGAAAGGGACCACTCTAAACTAGGTTCAAACAACGTACCAGAATTTCAGCAAGTTCCAGACTGATTTGGGCCTCGGGGAAAAACCCCAACAGCTAGATGGCGTCCCCAAGTTTAGAACAACAGTCAAGGGGGAAAACAGAACACTTTGTTGAGACTTGAAATTCATTCACATTCTCTGGATGTGCTGAATAGAGCTGGTGACACTATGGTGGGTGTGATTCCGGTCAGAGAATCAGCGGAGAGGAGTTTCAGGTTACAGGGTTTATTTTCCAGTAGAACAGGACATTGTTGCGTTGTGTCTATGTGTGGGTGTGGTCTAAAGAGAGAAAAGGAAATAACAGAAATAATATGAATAATAATTACTAAGTAATATGGCTAGGCCTCACATAGGTTACTAATACACCTACACTCACTCAAAGGGTTCAAAGTAGGCTAATATCAGTGCAGTACAATATCATTCCACAGAATGGCACTCTAACCAAGTTGAACTATAGGCCAGCATTACGGCACAACAGGACAGATGCTATTATGGTAGCTAAAGATAGCATACATGAAACTGGCTTCAAGCTACACATTCAAGGAATAATAAACAGCAATGTCTAATCTGAAGCAGCAAACAACCATGCAAGGCTACATTTCTGAGGAACTACGTTAGCATGAGACTGATAACTAGCATTAGCTTTAGGCTACATCGTCATATTAGGTTAGTAGTTAACATAGGTCTACCTAACGTCTAGCATACAGACAGTAAAGTAAATAAACAATAGATTAACTTACGTTCTGGCAATAACGCACACTGGTTATTAAAGGCAATTGTAAGACCAACTCCTCAAACTCCGAAGTGTAACTGACGCTCTAGTGGAACTGTCATCAGCTACAATAGTAGAACTACTCGCGCTGCATGCGCTCGTTGCCTATAGCAACAGAACAACAATGACGAAAACGGTAAATCACTGTCAGTAGGCTACAGCTACCAATAACGGAGAATGCTAGAAGCAAATAATAATCTGTCCAAATGATAATGATAATTAAAGCTGCTTCGCAGCGATGAGGCGGGGCCAGGCAATTTCCGACAAGTTTAGGAGCAATAAGCGAGAGAATAGGACAACAGGAAAGTTGACATTCCAATGTTCATTTTGTACATTCGTATCGTAAAACATTTGTAAAACATTTTGATGCGTTGTAAGCTCGATTTTGATAATTCAACAATGGTCAATGAGTTTGTGAATTACAGTCTGAAGATCCAGTGTAGCAAGTTTGGTGTTAATTGATTGAAAAATGTTGGATGAGATATGTTTATAAATTTTTACAGGTTTTGTTTGCTTTTCTTCATAATTGAACATTAACTTCAGCAGCTGTGTACTCAGTCAGTTGCCAATCAATCGATTTAGTCATTGTAATCCTCGGCGGGGGTTGGGTAGGGTTGCCAACAGCGATGTCTCCGATTCGTGGAGCTTGTGTTGGATTATGGGTAACGTAGTTTTCTCTGTATGAAGTGTTGGTTTCAGAGGACAGAATTAAACATATTTTAAAAAATTCAATTTTTGAGATAAAATTCTAAAAAAAAATCATACTACATCTTGGATATGTGGCTAATGTTGTCACTTTTTATGAGGATGATCAGCCATTGATTTGGCGAGAATAAATAGGAACTATATACAGAACTGTTAACAGTAAAACCTTTTGATGTGCTGTGGGCTCAATTTTTCATATTTCAAAAATCTGTGAGGATCGTTTGGTAAGGACAGTCTGAAGATACAGTAGATCCATTTTGGTGTCAATTGAACTAAAAATGTGGGAGGAGATAGGTTTGATAGGTTTTACAGTTTATGAAGAAATCAGAGTGATGGACTTCAAAATTCCTGCAAGGTCAAAGTGTATGAAAGTTTTGTCTCACTTGGGCCTACATTCACGTGGTGGTTTTACAGTGATAGCACCTATGGCTGATTTGTTATGATTTTTTTAAGTTTTAAACTTTAGACTGTTGCTGTAGCGCCACCTTCAGGTTTATTGACCTACAATGCAGGTTGAGGACTTTGGGTATACTACTGGAGCTATGTGCAAATCTTGGTGATTTTTTGTCCACGGGAAGTTAGACTTCAGTGGAAGATGGAGAATAATAATAATAATCAAAATTCCTGCAAGGTCAGAGTGTATGAAAGTTTTGTCTCACTTGGGCCTACATTCACGTGGTGGTTTTACTGTGATGGCACCTATGGCTGATTTGTTATGATTTTTTAAAGTTTTAAACTTTAGACTGTTGCTGTAGCGCCACCTTCAGCTTTATTGACCTACAATGCAGGTTGAGGACTTTGGGTTTAGTACTGGAGCTATGTGCACATTTTTGTGATTTTTTGTCCACAGGAAGTTAGACTTCAGTGGAAGATGGAGAATAATAATAATAAGTAAAACATTTTAATGCATTGTAAGCTCAATTTTGATAATTCAATAATCTGGTCAATGAGTTTGTGAATGACAGTTTGAAGATCCAGTGTAGCAACTTTAGTATTAATTGATTGAAAAATGTGGGTTACAGGTTTTGTTAGCTTTTTTTTTTCATAATTGAACATTAACTTCAGCAGCTGTGTACTCAGTCAGTTGCCAATCAATCAATTTAGTCATTGTAATCCTCGGCGGGGGTTGGGTAGGGTTGCCAACAGCGATGTCTCAGATTCGTGGAGCTTGCGTTGGATTGTGGGTAATGTAGTTTTCTCTGTATGAAGTGTTGGTTTCAGAGGACAGAATTAAACATATTTTTAAAAATTCAATTTTTGAGATAAAATTCTGAAAAAAATCATACTACATCTTGGATATGTGGCCAATGTTGTCACTCTTTATGAGGATGATCAGACATTGATTTGGCGAGAATTAATAGGAACTATACAGAACTGTTAACAGTGAAACCTTTTGATGTGCTGTGGGCTCAATTTTTCATATTTCAAAAATCTGTGAGGATCCTTTGGTAAGGACAGTCTGTAGATACAGTATATTAATTTTGGTGTCAATTGAACAAAAAATGTGGGAGGAGATATGTTTGATAGGTTTTACAGTTTATGAAGAAATCAGAGTGATGGACTTCAAAATTCCTGCAAGGTCAAAGTGTATGTAGGTTTTGTCTCACTTGGGACTACATTCACGTGGTCGTTTTACAGTGATAGCACCTATGGCTGATTTGTTATGATTTTTTTAAGTTTTAAACTTTAGACTGTTGCTGTAGCGCCACCTTCAGGTTTATTGACCTACAATGCAGGTTGAGGACTTTGGATATAGTACTGGAGCTATGTGCAAATTTTGGTGATTTTTTGTCCATGGGAAGTTAGACTTCAGTGGAAGGAGAATAATAATAATAATATAGGCAAATACAATAGGGTTCCGGCAGCTACGCTGCCTGGCCCCTAATAAGGGCTTTCCTACAGGTACCGTTGCTTATTTACCAAACTACCACCAATGTGTCCTGTCAGCTTTACGTACTGTGTTAGTAGGTATGCTTGATGTTGAATGTCACGTGCAAATTCGACGTTTTATTCGTCACATGCAATATAGCCTAACAGTAA
The DNA here is from genome assembly GCF_949987555.1 of Borostomias antarcticus. Classification (NCBI taxonomy): domain Eukaryota; kingdom Metazoa; phylum Chordata; class Actinopteri; order Stomiiformes; family Stomiidae; genus Borostomias; species Borostomias antarcticus. The sequence continues at coordinate 15,235,416 of NC_140253.1, forward strand.
AATGAGCAGTGAGATGTTTCTCCGCTGGCTCTTATAACGTGCACACTAAGCTTAAGCAAGGTGAAACAAACCAATACAAATTAACAAAAGAAAACAAGACGGTATATATGGGCTTTTAATACAATATGCAAAATATATAGCCTACATGAAAGGGATGGGATGTGCTGAGAGCAGATTGAATTGTAGCCTACAGTCTAGTTAAATGCATGAGTAGGCTACTTATGGATCTTAATAGGCCCTATATCTATATTATGTAGGACCATATGATATATTTTAGTTATGGATATTTACATGTTTACAGTATTTACAGAATGTAGATGTGTCCATTCTGACAACTATGGAATATAAGGTGCTGTTGTGCTGAGTCTGAGTATAGCGACTAAGTTTAGTGCTTATTTATTAATTCCCTGCCATTTGCAGTGTCTGTGTAGTGCTTTTATTTATTTTAGGGCACCGCGATGCCTTCATGAATGTGAAACGTAATTGGAAATGATACAAATATCCTCGTATTTATGATTATGATTATTATTCAAGCCTAGGATGTCTGTAGACTTGATGTGAACGCAATCACCTCGGATTTCTCATAAATTCAGCCCTTGCGAACGGGCGCACTCCAATCTGGCCTATCTACGACTGCATTTCCGTGTTCTTAAATCCTGTTCTTAGATAAGAACAAATCCGAGATAAGAAACCATTCAGGAATGCCAGAATTGTCCCGGGAACTTCGTAAGTGGAGTTAAGAAGAAATTTCTTCTTAACTTCTAACTGCGTTCAGGAATGAGGTCCAATGTCATCAACAACTGAGAGCTCTGCTCTGCATGCCCAATCATCTTGGATCTGCCTTGGTCAATCGCGTTTCTCTTCTGGCCGCCCTGTCAGTATGGTCTTTTTGAGTTCTTTCATTGCGTCGTCTAGCTCTGTTGCTTTTCTGATCTGCTCTGTTTGCTCAGCAGACACCGGTAGTGATGTGACGACCATATCCAGATAAGCTTTTATCTCTGTGCTTTTCTGTTCATCTGGAAGTTCCTTCTTGTTGACTGCACATGAGAGAGTATCAGCAGCGAATATATATTTTCCAGGAGTGTAAATCAGATGCACATCATATTTCTGAAGTCTGATTGACAGTCGCTGTATCCTCATAGGACACTCATTGAGAGGCTTGGACATTATGGATACTAAAGGCTTGTGGTCGGTTAATACTTCTCCTATTACGTGCAAAAATATGGATGCTTTTAGCTTCTCATCTCCTCCCCCCACTCCACTTGCAGCCTGTGATAGTAATTTAACTGATCTAGTCAAAAAGGATTTACCAAGATTCGCTCAAAAGGTTAAGTCTGGTTTATTGTGAAAAACATACGAGCGCAAGGACTTCCTGAACAACGAGTGGTTAGTCAGCGAAGTGCCCGTTTGGTCTTCTGCTGTGGCTTATATGCAGTCAAAACACAGGTAAGGTCTTTCCAGGATGTGATTGGCTACTGCATTGTACATCATATGAAATGGCAGGCGTGGCCAAGAGTACAGACATGTGACATGAGAAAAAGGGCGGCAATTGGGGACAAAGGATGGTTATTCTATTGTAGACAGATGGCCTTCTGGAAGCCATTTTGTATGTTAGCACAGCTATGTGAATATTTGGGGGAGGTGATGAATTACAAAAGGAGTGAGAGGACAAAGGTTTAAGGTGTTTGGATGTAAATTCCTGGGTGCTTGGATGTAAATTCCTGGGTGTTTGGATGTAAATTCCTGAACAATCCCCCATTTGTGCCTGAACAGGTACACAAAAATAAAATATAAAATCCAAACACAAAGTTTAAACATTCAGCTATGCTATACATGTGGAAAGGAAATAATCTCTCCACTAGGTGAAAAAAAAAAAAAAAGATTATTTTCTTTCCACGTGCAAAATCACGCACCAAAACCCCTTGTTTCAGAAATTTGACAGGAAACAAGGTAAAAAAGATGACATGATTATACTATTTATAGTCTAAGAGTGGACAACCATTCACCAAAAAACCTTGATTTAAAGTTTGAACAAGGCAAAAAGATAAATGGTTACCAGTGTAAGAAGGGCAAAAAACCTCTTGGTCAATTTAGAGGAAAAACCCAAACTTATTTATCAACTCATGTTTCAACCATTGTAACTCTTGTAAACAAATATGATATTTTTCAAGATAATTTCAAAGTTCATTCACTCTTGTTGTGAATAATCGCATGTAATTTCCTCTGGATCATAGCTTCCATGTTTGCGTCTCTGAATGTTTAATGTAGGTTCCAGTGTGTGCGGTTAGAGGTGCAGTCATTGCTGTTGAGATTTTCCACGTTGTCATACCACAACCACGAGAAGGAGGTGACCGGCAAGGTCAGTCTCCGATTGCTCATCAGAGGAGAGGAGAGTGTGGCGGTGACTGTCAAGGTCACTCTCCGATTGCTCATCAGAGGAGAGGACAGTTTGGCGGTGACTGTCAAGGTCACTCTCCGATTGCTCATCAGAGGAGAGGACAGTGTGGCGGTGACTGTCAAGGTCCTTGAGATCTCTGGTTCGGCTGCATGGACCGTCCTCTCAGCTACTTTTGACAGCTATTCCACACAGGCCAGAATGTCCTGGTGCTGATTGTTCCATCTTTGACGGGTAGGTTCCTCCCGCAACATCTACTTCTCTTCCATGTTTTCTGGCCTGTTCTCAGGCTGCTCATCTGCTCCTGGTAGTCTGTCTTCCCATTGGGCAGGTCTGCATAGAGCGGTCAGCCAGCGAGCTCTCGGAAGGTGAGGAGGGAGTCCCTGTCCTGGTCCAGCAGGGTGAAGGTGCGCAGCCAGGGCGCCAGCAGCACGTACAGGCTCTTGAACTGAACCCGGTCCACACGGTACTGCTCCACGTAGGGCCGGCCCGGGTCGTGCTGCTGGAGGGCCACCTCGGCGCTCCCGCTCCCCCAGTACAGGCTGATGAAGTGCTCCGTCTGTGGATCCACAGATGAGAGAGACAAACAGAGACAAAACAGAAGAGAAAAAAGGAGAGTCCTCTGGTCTGGTTTCCCTGTTTCCCTCTTTGGTCAGGAACGGTTATCAGCAGTCTGTTGGGAGATACTCAGAAACATGGTTAAGTGCAAGCTCCTGCTTTGGGGAAAAATTGTGTTATTCAGTCAGGAAAACTTAAACAGGGTGTCTGTTCCAAGTGTCATTAGAGCCAGTCTGCAGTAGCCTACAGTGACATCAAGGGCAGTGTTAGAATGACTTTAACACGCCCAGTCCCCAGTCATGATCAAGGCAATTGGATTTGGCTCTAGAATTTCTCTTGCGATTTTATGAAATACAATAAAATAAACACATTCTTGTCTCAACAAAATAACCCCCCCCCTAAGGGTAGAAACAAATTTCCTGAAGTCAGGATAAAACAGAGGTGGGGAAAAAAAAAATGCATCACTCAAATAAAATGACACTAAAATGAACTGGCTTCATTTACAATTAAGAAAACATCAATTATCAATTAATCAAAAAATCCATCAAAGCTTCATTTGTATAGCTAAAAATTGTATATCTAAAAACTTCCCTCTTCTGCATTTGAGGACAGAGTATTGGGCCCGCTTCGGACAAAAATGGTCTCTTCCCTATGTCATACTTATCTGTCGCTCACAGTGAGTTGGTGACATGGCGTTGGTCCTGCATCTCACGAACCACAGATCGCCCATCTGTAGAGAAACAGGCCGGTAACCCCCATCTCCACCTCCGGTCCTGTGTCGTCTCCTGGTTCGGCACTCACCCATCACTCCCGGAACGACAGTGGTCTGTAAAACACTCAGAAAAACACTCAGCCCCGATGAATGTGCCTCAAACTATAAACATGAGATATTTAACATAAACATTAAAAATATATAATTGGGTTAGGAGATGCTGTATTCAGGTTAAGACACTGGCAAACATTATCTATCCCCCCCACTATCATGTACAAACCTTACGTCCTCAGCTACATCTGTCTCGTCCTGTTTATTTACCTTAAAAAAATAAGTCTATATTGGCTAGTTAAAATCTACCTTGTGGGTTGTTCAAGGGAACCCCAGCAGGTGGCGCCGAATCCCAGGTTGCAGGATTCTCCCTTTCAATTTGCCTGCGGTAACTGCGACAGTTCCTGATCCAGTGACCAGTTTTACCACAGTGAAAACACACGTCAGTTCTGTCTCCGTTTTCGTTTCCCTCCCTCGGTTTCATTCTGTAGTCTATTCTGTTTCTATACCTACGATTCTTGTTCGTGTGACGACCCTGTGGTCGTTGTTGGTTGGGAGCAGACGGAAAAACAGAGTTGGGAGGCGGGGCAGCAGCTGCGGGTGAACCAGTCATAGTTTGGGAAGGATGTGTGAGCTCTGAGTGCCGAGTCGGCGTGATAGAGTTCAAAACGGAATGACTAGGAGGGGGGAGGGACTCTGAATATTCCTCTCTCTGATTAACTTCGTCAGCTACGCTTCTTTTTGACTTGAAAAATCACTTGTGTGCGAGTATTTCCCACTTCCTGAATGCATTCCAATCTATCGCATTTCCAGGCTCCCTTCCTAACCTAGTCATCTCAAACGCCTGTAACTGAGCCCTAACAGTCGCTAACTCACTAATATTGAGTGTACCGGACAGGGGGAAATCAGAATGCTTCGCTCAGATCAAATACTGTACACAAGCATCATCCCAAAACCTTTGCGCAACAATCTTAGCTGGCCCAGACAGCGAACTAGTATTGGTATTCATAATTAACACAATACCCTACAGCCTATAATTCAAAACTAACGGTGAAAAGAAAAGTATAGTTAAACACAGGCGGGAAATAAACAAAGGAATACAATTTCGAAAGAAACAAAGACACATTAAACCGCTAAATAACTCACCCAGTCAACTGGTCCTTTGTTCTCTGGCTCGATGGCGGATCACCGGGAGAGCGGAGTGGTGTTTTCCTGCGTCTCCCAGACAACCAGCTAGCCTACTGGAAATCTAGCAGTTACGAATTTAACAGTCTAAACAGTGTACAAAATACTTACAATACTTTACCTGGATCCATGGCGCGCTTAACAAACAATACAAGGCAAGAGCCGAGGCTCAAACAGTAAACAACAAACTAACAACCCCGTGCACATACAAGACAGAGCCGAAACTCCAACAGTAAAACAGCAGACTAACACGGGGACGCAAAACAAAGAACGACCAAAGATGACGAAAAGAGGACGAACACACGACTTAACACACGACAAGCATGCCTGGCTGCACCAGCCACTTAGTCAAAGCTAAACTTAGTTTAGGTTGACTAAACCACCCGGGATCAAAGGGACAAACGCTTCTACCAGAAACGCGGGTCGGACTAACATACCAAAACCACTCCCTGTAGCTACCTTCGTTGAGAAAACAACGGCTCTGCGGTTTTAATTCCACCCGCGACCGGCCAAAGGGAAACCTGTTCTGTGCCAACTCTTTGGCGTATTAACTCAAAAAACCCGTTCTAAGCTGCAACCGATAAACAACCTGAAATTGTACATCAACTACAGGGGAACAAATTCACGAGACCAAAACTCACACTTCTTCTGAACTGTTTATACCCTCGTAACGAAACAAGGATGAAATCAAAGGACAATACAATATATAAATATATCTATTGCTGTTCACAACTTCCTTAGATAGTTACTTACTAAATACGTACTAAATACCCACGCCGGGGTTTCTGTTTTCAACAATCCAGACTAACACAATCTGAACCAAAACCATGGCAAATAACAAGCATAAAAGGATTCGTTTTTCAACGTACCGTGAGTTTAGCCGAGTGGAACCAACGGCGGACTTCTCCGAACCAGTGCGCATAGACGCAAAGAGAGAAGTTCCAGAGCGGCTACCGCTCCGCACGTCTGCGTCCTTTGGTTCCATTCCAGGCGAACCCCACGGCAGTAGATCCCGTCCCGAGTCGCCAACTGTGATAGTAATTTAACTGATCTAGTCAAAAAGGATTTACCAAGATTCGCTCAAAAGGTTAAGTCTGGTTTATTGTGAAAAACATACGAGCGCAAGGACTTCCTGAACAACGAGTGGTTAGTCAGCGAAGTGCCCGTTTGGTCTTCTGCTGTGGCTTATATGCAGTCAAAACACAGGTAAGGTCTTTCCAGGATGTGATTGGCTACTGCATTGTACATCATATGAAATGGCAGGCGTGGCCAAGAGTACAGACATGTGACATGAGAAAAAGGGCGGCAATTGGGGACAAAGGATGGTTATTCTATTGTAGACAGATGGCCTTCTGGAAGCCATTTTGTATGTTAGCACAGCTATGTGAATATTTGGGGGAGGTGATGAATTACAAAAGGAGTGAGAGGACAAAGGTTTAAGGTGTTTGGATGTAAATTCCTGGGTGCTTGGATGTAAATTCCTGGGTGTTTGGATGTAAATTCCTGAACAAGCCATATATATATTAAACCTCTCCTTGAAACGTTTCCAGTTGTCAGCGAGATTGCCACTGAACTGCATAGGTGTGGGAGTTTATCCATGACGGTAAACACTCTGGGTACAGGATTTTCTCTTACGTTTTCTCCAGCGTTAACCTCGTCTCCGGCTAGCACATCACACAGGGTGTCCATTTGCACGGGATTAGAACACAGACGACCTCTGTAATAATTACAAATCACCTGAGGTCCCCAGGTAATACTAGTCCCGTGCGAATAGGGCTTAATAGTAATTTTTGTACCATTGAAATTGCTGGTGGAATGTTCAGTAACGATGTTTTTAGAGTGGTGGCAGCTGTTGCTTTGAAAATATTCACACATTTTGTAAACTGCTGGCACTCCTACAGTTTTAAAAGTTCATACACATATTATACATCGAAATGTTCACACAACTGTGCTGATTCATATAATGTAATTATCTAAGCTGTGCAATTTATAGCTTTCGTGTTATGATGATTTGTTCGGCAACTGCGCTCCCCATTGAAACGTATGGTGACACACTAACTTTTGAGCTGCTAATTTTGCATTTTTACCCTTTTTCTAACTTGTCTCTATGCCTACAGTTTTAACAGCTCATACAGATATTATATATAGAAATGTTCACACAACTGCTGATTCGTACAATGTAAGTATCTAAGCTGTGTGACTTACAGTTTTCTCTGTGTGGCGATTTGTTCGGCAACTACGCTCCCCATTGAAATGTATGGCGAGTGAGTCAGCGAATTCTGTGTGTTCTGTGCTTTGGTGCCGTAGAGCTGTGCTGCTGTGGTTGCTATGGTGACAGTTCACAGGAGAGAGCTTGAAGGTATCTTAAAGACATTTATACTTTTTGAGCTGGAGCTGTCTGAAGCTGGTCACAGGCCGTGTCCGAAATGCCTGCTACCTGCTATATAGCAGGCTAGAAGTAGCATGCTACTTCAAAACTGTGCCTGCTACCTCTCGCTTGCTATTCTCGCCTGCTACCTCGCCTGTTATATTGCCGAAAAAAACAGCGAAAAACGTAGCATAGTTCAGAGGGACTATTCCGGGACTACGTCACTGTTCAGCCAAACTTTCAGGACAGCTGTCATGACTGACGCTGGTGACTGTCAGGCGGGGCAGAGCGAAGGAGTTTTTAAATGTAATTATTGACTTAATTTGTAGATGAAAAAAATATTTTTTCTGTCAGATATCTTAGTTATAACTACACAGAGCTACAAATGCAGTTTTGTGTTAATATGTGAGGTAAAAATTTGATTTCGAAAACTCACGATGTCGTAGCTGTCGTAGCCCTGTAGCCATGGAAATGCAACGTTACTGGCTAAGTTAGCCAGCCAGTGGGGCGTAACGACGTAACCCACGCATTCCCGTCACCTGACTCGAGTAGCATGCTACATTTTCTCACCTGCTATATCGTTTTCGTGGAGTAGTCGGTACTAAGTAGCATGCTACTTCTCTGTACTGACTGAATGCAATGTATTGCTTTATAAATGTTCTTAGCCGGTAGACAAACATACTCCTGGAGCTTGCTCAATCGCCTTGTTGAGAGGGGTCAGGGAAGAATTTTTACAGCTCACTTATCTGGCCCCCGGGTGATTACTGTTTTTTTTGCATCCCTCTGGAATATTTCGAGAGTGGGTCGTATGCCCACCTCCCTTGTTCTCTGTAAAGCGCATTGTGTTGCCTCTGGGTATGAAATGCGCTATACAAATAAAGCTTTGATTGATTGATTCTCACCGGCTATATAGCAGGTAGCAGGCATTTCAGACATGGCCATGCTTTCCCGTTGCAAACAATTGATGGAATGTTCAAAGTGTCAGTTGGGATTTCAATTTGGGTGCATGGGCAGCCTCTCTTGAAGGTACAGACACCCTTGGATCACACAACTCAGCCCATGAGTGGGCTAGAGACACACGATCTTCACTGGTGAAGGCAGGTGGGTGGCCCGGAGAGGGGTACACTGTCCACGACCTGCTATGACATGAGGGGGCAGAGTCTCGCCACCACGCCACTCAGGGGCTGAGCCCACTCTTTAGCCCACTCAGGGGCTGAGTTGTGGGGCCTGTGGTGTAGAGATTGCCACAGGCCCCACAACTCAGCCCGAGTGGGCTAGAGACATGCAGTCTTCGCCGGTGGGTGGGGTAGAGATTGCCTGGAGGTCACTGCACTGCCCCCGACCGGCTCTGACCTGAGGGCGGAGTCTCGCCACCACGCCACTGTCCACGGCATGGACCCCCACAATTCAGCCCCTGAGTGGGCTAGAGACGCACGGTCTTCGCCGGTGGGTGCATGGAGATTGCCTCGTCCGTAGTACTACTAGCAGTAGCTGTTACATACAGCTGCAGCAGCTAGCCCACCTCACATTTTCTCCAGGAAATGTACTTTCTAGTTCAGTTTGTACTTAAAAATGACTGAATAACAACATTGATTCATTAATTAATTTAGATGTAACCTAAAGATACTGTAACTGGCATGTGTCACATTCAACAACCATGTTACTCCTAAACATCTTGAACTACTCAACAGGCAGAGCTTTTTCCTGTGCCTGCAGCAACTACCCCAAATCCACCTACTGCTCCTCCATCAAGCCAGTCTCAAAATAACTGGTTTCAAACATTGTACATCAGGATTTCTGCAGCCACCTTGTTTAAAGCACATGGTCAACTTAGTTCTTTAGTTTAGTTTAGTTTATTTGACAAGACATTTTAGAAACTGCTGCACATCCGCACACAAAGAAGAGAGCGCAGCAAAATGGTGAGCTGCATCAATTCATCTACACTAAGGTTTTGTCCACATAATTAATTGCATTTTCCAATTACCTGTACTGCATGTCTAGCTGTTCAGATAGTTTCTCTAGGCTACAGTACGTGGCAGCAAAATCAAGTCAGCTTAAGTTACAAAATTCAGTTTTTATTGTCATACGTCATCACACGTCAAAAACACTCATTCCAAATTGATTGCCAAAATATTGAGCGATACATAAAAATACAGCAGTACAGTCATTTCTTGTCATTTGCTTGCAGACGTATCCTCGCTGTGCTCAGATCAAACCACATGGAATGTTTGTCCAGGGGAGGGAGACCAGTCTGATCAAGCACTCTCCCCCAAGCACTCTACCAAACACTCTCCCCCAAGCACTCTCCCCCAAGCACTCTACCAAGCACTCTCCCCCAAGCACTCTACCAAGCACTCTAACCCACACACTCTCCCCCAAGCACTCTCCCCCAAGCACTCTCCCAAGCACTCTCCCCCAAGCACTCTAACCCACACACTCTACCCCAAGCACTCTCCCCCAAGCACTCTACCAAGCACTCTCCCCCAAGCACTCTTACCCACACACTCTACCCCAAGCACTCTCCCCCAAGCACTCTCCCCCAAGCACTCTACCCCAAACACTCTACCAAGCACTCTACCCAGCGCTGACCCCTGAGGGAAATCAGCCCAGCGCTACATTCCAAGCACCTAGCCAGCCTTAAGGAGTGTGGTTTAACAAGTGAACATTCACATGGCCCAGTCAGTGTGGTGGAATAAGCCCCTCCTTTCATCTCACAGCCGTGTTTGCCTGTGTGATGCTTTGGAGACAGAGGACTCTAAGAGGACTTTGAAAATCCAATCATGGTTCTGGTGCCGGGCGCTGCTACACTGAAAGGTGTTATGCTTTTCATGTAAATGCATCGGAGGATAGGTAATGCTACAGGAAGTGACAGAGGACATCCATGGACACGACCCATTTTGAATAACTTGACTTCTGTCTCATTTCCCTCTGACACACACAATGTGCTATGCTGTCTGTCTACCTCTTAGTAGTCAGGAGGGCAGGTGATGGCAGTACAGGAAGGTAGGCCCTGACATCTGGTTCTACTGACATTATTTGTCTGTATGGTTAAACTCCTGTTACATAGAGATAATGATCTTCAGAAACTCTCAGATGTAAGACAGCAGACATCTTTTTTACATGACATCTATTTTCGAGACTAACTTAGACAGACATACAACATAAAGCCTCGTCTGAAACATCTTTGATAGACTAGCATTGTGATATGAGAGGCATACAAGCAAACAGGAAGGCAATATCTCAGGTTACAAAGGATATACATTTTTGTCCTTCAAGATGAATATTTAGATAGAATATATATTCCTTCTCTTCATTGTTATGCTGGACTGACAACAAAACCCCCTCAGATTCTCAGATTCTATTCTCTGTGTTTCCACAGCAGCAAACGGAAAAAATAAAAATAATTAACCCCTATTGAAAAATCACCCTACACAACCAGGGGGATACAGCAAATGTATATATTTATCACCCTAAAGTACACAACCAGGTGGATACAGCAGATGTTAATATATTTATCATATATATTTATTTATCTAGCTACTTCCACTCAAACCCTTATTTCCTTCACACTCAGATGAAAATAGACTCTTGCAAGCTAAAAATAGACTTTTTTCCCTCAACCATACATAACCCCCACACTAAGTTTTGATTAGATTAAATCTTTAGATATGATCTACAAAATATAGCAATGCCCTTCTTGGAAAAATAGTTTTGCTGCTTTTGACAGACTCAGACAGCTCCCACCCTCCCATAACACACACACTCTGTCTTTTTAGATACATTCAGGATATCAGTATGCACTGAGTAGTTCCCAGGATGGCCCCAGGTGTCTGTCCGTCTTCTCAGGTCTGGTCAGTAGCAGGTCTGGTCCGTCTGTCTGTCTGTCCGTAGTCTCGGGTCTGGTCAGTAGCGGTTCTGGTCCGTCTGTCCGTCGTCTCGGGGCTGGTCAGTAGCGGTTCTGGTCCGTCTGTCCGTCGTCTCGGGGCTGGTCAGTAGCGGGTCTGGTATTCATGGTGCCACCTGTTGAAGTCGTTGTAGAACAGCACGATGCTCCCAGAGGCCATGCCTGTTATGATGCACCTGCAGGAGGGACCAGGACACACAGGCTTTAGGACATACCATCAATTTATAGAGCACCGCTGTAGTAGGCTAAGCTACTATTGCATTTATGTATTTGTAGTGCCCCACTGGGAAGCGCTTTATAGTAACCATCCGTAATGAGCGTTAATTAATAGGTAATAAGGACCTCATAAGTCCTTAAGATGCTCATAAGACATTATTGTGTTAATAAGACTATATTAATGTTTAATAGCATAATAAACACGCTTATTGATAGATTATAAGCGTTAGTTAATATGTAATAAGGACCTTATAAATCATTATAACATGCTTATAAGACATTATGCGTAAATAAGACTACAAGTGTTTAATAATAGCATAATAAACACGTTTATTGTTAGATTAAGACATTTTATAAGCACTTATAAGAAGCTTGTTAACTGTTTATAGACTGCTATCATGTACTTATTATGCATTTATTAGCAGTTAATTATGCACTTATTATGCAATTTTGCAGTAGTGGATCTAAAGCGAGACAATGCATTATTAAGGTTAATAAATCCTTTATTATGCACTTATTAACAGTTAATTATGCAATTTTGCAGTAGTGGATTTAAAGCGAGACAATGCATTATTAAGGTTAATAAATCCTTTATTATGCACTTATTAACAGTATGTTTCACGTAGCTCCCCCCAAAAGAGCTGTCTTTGTGTGTTTTTGTGTTTCACCACTAAAATATTGCTTTAATATGTAATGTTTTATTCACATTGTATCAACCTTGACCCCATGTACTCATTCCAGATGGGGGAGCTGCGTGAAACATACTGTTAATAAGTACTCAGTATGTGTATCAGAACGCGCATTCAACTTAAGAAGCAGTGGCATTCCTCATTTCGGGGAGCACAGCTGAGAACACTTTGGCGATTTAAGAACACATTTCCACGTGTGAATCCGGCGGGATCTTTCTAATGGTTGGTCTTACGGAGTTCGTAAGAAGACATTTAAGAAGACACTTAAGAAGATGTTAAGGAATGAGGTCCACTGGTCCCTAGATTGTGTGTACCAAGATTCATGTAGATCGGCCAAACCTTGTATGAGTAGATATATTTTAAGCATAAAAAAAAATCTAAATGGCGGAAAATCTACAAACAGGAAGTTATGGGTTCTTAAGGCAAATTTGTTCCTTGTGTGGAGAAGCTGCTATATCGACCCCCTTTGACCAATCAATGTGAGACTTGTTCCATGGGTTCGTGGCACAAGTCTCTACCATTCTGCCAAGTTTCGTAAAAGGTTACCAGTCGGTTATAGGGACTGCCATAGACTTCTATTGCAGAATAATAGGAAAACTATAGGGCACATTCACACACATCCGTGCTTGGCCCCCTATTAATAATCCTGCAAGAGGTTTGGGAAGCATACGGTTGGACTTTGCTAGATTTAACGCAAGGTCGGGAATTGTAAGCATTTCCCGGTTAATGTGCACAATCCCAATTTCTCACATCTACCGCAAGGTCGGGGAATGTGCACATTACCCGGGAAAAGCTCACATTCCCCGTTTTCTCACATTCACCGTAACATATATACTGTAGTACATGTGGATACTTTAGTACGTGTATATACTAGTAGTACATGTATATACTGTAGTACATGTGGATACTTTAGTATGTGTATATACTAGTAGTGCATGTATATGCTGTAGTACATGTGAATACTGTAGTATGTGTATATACTAGTAGTACATGTATATACTGTAGTACATGTGGATACTCTAGTACGTGTATATACTAGTAGTGCATGTATACTGTACTCTTATATGTACAGTGCTGCATTGTAGAAGCACAATTAGTATAGTTTTTCAGTGTGTGGTATGTATTTTATTAGTATACTTATTCAGTGTGTGTGGTATGTTTTTTATTAATATAGATTTTCAGTGTGTGTGGTATGTTTTTATTAGTATAGATGTTCAGTGTGTGTGGTATGTTTTTTTTATTAGTAGAGATTTTCAGTGTGTGGGGTATGCTCCCTTTCAGCCCAGCTCCTCTGCCAGGGCCTGGTGTTTCTGATGCTGGTTACCGTTGGTCGTGGGACATGGACATGGAGCGGATGCCTGCGTCACAGCCCGGGTATGTGAACAGCTGCTTGAGGTGGTGGACCTGCCAGACTGAGACCACGCCCCCATCGCCGCCCGTCAGCAGGTACTGGCCGTCGCGACTCAGCAGCATGGCCTGATGGGAGGAGAAAGAGAATGAGGAAAGGTTGGTGCAGGTCAGAATCACTGGACCGGTAAGGACAGGAAATTGTGTGATCTGTGGCGTTATGAAATTAGCATTTTATTTTATTTCAAAGTCATATTTATCATGGACCGTTGAATCGTCTCACACATGGGTATGTATGTATTCTCCACAATCATGTCGTATTAGAATGTGACAGAAAATGTGCTAGTTTAAAAGATTATGATAGATGGTGTTATCATATAATCAGGTCTGTAACCAGGGCCGGTTTTAGCCATTTTGGTGCCCCCCCCTTCACACACACACACACACACACACATAATGTCTGTGATTGAGCAGTTTCTATGTCAATACATGGCCGTACCATGCGATGCTATGCTAGCAGAATATACAGTAGTGTACACACATTAGAACTACAAGCCTACTGTATATTATCATAGCCTAGTATATGAGGTGTGCAACTTAACCTATCAGCTGAGTGATACTGTACCATGGCAAGTGGTACAGGCCCGTGGTCCTAGGCTACTTGCTATATCCTGTCCTTCGCCTTCTATTCACCAGGTCTGGGCATGTTTGTAGGACCCTCCCTATTACCACTTGTTAGGAGTCCTACAGACATTTTATCACTACCCAACCGACCGACCAGCCAACCGATCGACCGAAAGACCGACCAGCCAACTGATCGACCAACTGACTGACCGACCAGCCAACCGACTGACCAACCGACCAGCCAACCCATCAACCGACTGACCGACCGACCAGCCAACCGATCAACTGACTGACTGACCGACCTGCCAACCGCTCGACCAACTGACCGACCAGCCAACTGATCGACCGACTGACCAACCGACCAGCCAACCGATCAACCGACTGACTGACCGACCTGCCAACCGATCAACCGACTGACCGACCGACCAGCCAACCGATCGACCGACCAGCCAACTGATCGACCGACTGACCAACCGACCAGCCAACCAATCAACCGACTGACTGACCGACCTGCCAACCGATCAGCCAACTGATCGACCGACCAGCCAACTGATCGACCGACTGACCGACCGACCAGCCAACCGATCGACCGACCAGCCAACCGATTGACCGACCGGCCAACCGATCGACCGACCGACCGGCCAACCGATCGACCAGCCAACTGATCGACCGACCGGCCGAGCAAGCTGTAGAGCTGCTGGTGGTACAGTCATGAGAAGTAACCGTTCGCGCCGCATGTTGAGCGGAGAGCAGCAACGATAGCGGCGGCGCAGTTTTAGAGGTCCTTTCGGACCACTCCAGACCAACCGCCTCCTTGTTCCATGTAGCACAATAGCCGCCAGGAGGCGTCGTTGAGCAGCAAACTCAATTCGACTGGCAGTCACTGTGTGACTAGTTAACTGGTTGGCTATATTATTAGGGCCCGAGCACTGGCGGTGCAAGGCCCTATTGAAACTCGAAGGATTATTATTATTAGGGCCCGAGCACACTGGCGGTGCGAGGCCCTATTGTATTTCGAAGGATTATTAGGGCCCGAGCACTGGCGGTGCGAGGCCCTATTGAAACTCGAAGGATTATTAGGGCCCGAGCACTGGCGGTGCGAGGCCCTATTGTATTTCGAAGGATTATTATTATTCTCCCTTCTCCTTCTCCTTCTCCTTCTCCTTCTTCCAAAACAAATGCCTTTTTGGCGGCCTAAACATCGATGAAAACGGATGAAACTTTGAAGATACGTCAGTCCTGGTGAAAAATTTGATAATTCATGGGTGACGGAAATGGGCGTGGCAAAACGGCTCAAGAGCGCCCCCTGGAAAATTTAAAATGGCGAGCCCCACCTTTCAGTTTGATGTAGGCGTACGAAATTCGGTGGGCATATGTAGTTCATCGAGACACACTAAAATGTCTCTTGGACCTATACCCAACATCCGACAGGAAGTCAGCCATTTTGCTTTTAATGTGACATTTTGTCCTTGTTTGGACCATTTCCATGTCTCGTACTTCAACGAACTCCTCCTACAGATTTCATCCGATCAACTTCATATTCGGTCAGCTTCATCTTAAGACCTTTATGATCAAAAGTTATCAAAAAAATTGAGTTTTCACCATACACCCTTCCCGTGGCGCCCCGCCAAAGTTTGACATTTCGCCATAAAACACGAAGTCTTCATAACTCGTCCATACATTATCCGATTTGTCCGATATATCTCACGCTTCATGACGGTTCTGTCCTGAACACATCCATGTGTCAGTATTGCGTCATACTTATAGCGCCACCTATTGGTGAAACAGTACGCCCTCATAACTCCTCCAAACATTATCCGATTTGTCCGATATGTCTCACGCTTCATGTCAGTTCTGTCCTGAACACATCTATGTGTCAGCATGCGTCATACTTATAGCGCCACCTATTGGTGAAACAGTACGTCCTCATAACTCCTCCATACATTATCCGATTTGTCCGATATGTCTCACGCTTCATGACAGTTCTGTCCTGAACACATCTATGTGTCAGTATTGCGTCATACTTATAGCGCCACCTATTGGTGAAACAGTACGTCCTCATAACTCCTACATACATTATCCGATTTGTCCGATATGTCTCACGCTTCATGACAGTTCTGTCCTGAACACATCTATGTGTCAGTATTTCATCATACTTATAGCGCCACCTATTGGTGAAACAGTACGTCCTCATAACTCCTACATACATTATCCGATTTGTCCGATATGTCTCACGCTTCATGACAGATCTGTCCTGAACACATCTATGTGTCAGTATTGCGTCATACTTATAGCGCCACCTATTGGTGAAACAGTACGTCCTCATAACTCCTACATACATTATCCAATTTGTCCGATATATCTCACGCTTCATGACGGTTCTGTCCTGAACACATCTATGTGTCAGTATTGCATCATACTTATAGCGCCACCTATTGGTGAAACAGGAAGTCCTCATTACTCCTCCGAAGTCCTCATAACTCCTGCATACATCATCCGATTTGCACCAAATTGCTGACGCTTCATGAAGGTGGCCTTCTGAACCCATCTATGTGTCGGTATTGAGTCACACTTACAGCGCCACCTACTGGTGAAACAGGAAGTCCTCATAACTCCTACATACGTTATCCGATTTACTCAACATTTCTCACGCTTCATCAAGGTACCGTCCTGAACACATCTATGCTTCGGTATTGAGTCACGCCTAGAGCGCCACCTACTGGTGACAGGAAGTTTCTCTCAGTACTTAACACCGAAATAGCACAGCCTTTAACGGCGCAGCACCCCGACACGCGTGGGGTGCGAGGGCCCGCTCACTGCTGCTCGCAGCACTAGTTATTATTATTCTTCTCCTTCTCCTTCTTCTCCTTCTTCTTCTCCCCAAACAAATGCCTTTTTGGCGGCCTTAACATCGATGAAAACGGATGAAACTTTGCACATACGTCAGTCCCGGTAAAAAATTTGA
Source organism: Borostomias antarcticus (assembly GCF_949987555.1). Taxonomy (NCBI): domain Eukaryota; kingdom Metazoa; phylum Chordata; class Actinopteri; order Stomiiformes; family Stomiidae; genus Borostomias; species Borostomias antarcticus. The sequence goes on from NC_140253.1 coordinate 15,252,430, forward strand.
TAATTCATGGGTGACGGAAATGGGCGTGGCAAAACGGCTCAAGTGCGCCCCCTGGAAAATTTAAAATGGCGAGCCCCACCTTTCAGTTTGATGTAGTCGAACGAAATTCGGTGGGCATATGTAGTTCATCGAGACACACTAAAATGTCTCTTGGAGCTATACCCAACATGCAACAGGAAGTCCGCCATCTTGCTTTTAATGTGCCATTTTGTCCTTGTTTTGACCATTTCCATGCCTCGTACTTCAACGAACTCCTCCTACAGATTTCATCCGATCAACTTCATATCGGGTCGGCTTCATCTTAAGACCTTTGTGATCAAAAGTTATCAAAAAAATTGAGTTTTCACCACACACCCTTGCCGTGGCGCCCCGCCAAAGTTTGACATTTCGCCATAAAACACGAAGTCCTCATAACTCCTACATACATTATCCAATTTGTCCGATATATCTCATGCTTCATGACGGTTCTGTCCTGTACACATCTATGTTTCAGTATTGCATCATACTTATAGCGCCACCTATTGGTGAAACAGGAAGTCCTCATAACTCCTACATACATTATCCAATTCGTCCGATATATCTCACGCTTCATGACGGTTCTGTCCTGAACACATCTATGTGTCAGTATTGCATCATACTTATAGCGCCACCTATTGGTGAAACAGGAAGTCCCCATAACTCCTCCATACATTATCGGATTTGTCCGATATATCTCACGCTTCATGACGGTTCTGTCCTGAACACATCTATGTGTCAGTATTGCGTCATACCTATAGCGCCACCTATTGGTGAAACAGGAAGTCCTCATAACTCCTACATACATTATCCAATTTGTCCGATATATCTCACGCTTCATGACGGTTCTGTCCTGAACACATCTATGTGTCAGTATTGCGTCATACTTATAGCGCCACCTATTGGTGAAACAGGAAGTCCTCATATCTCCTCCATACATAATCCAATTTGCCCCATATATCTCACGCTTCATGACGGTTCTGTCCTGAACACATCTATGTGTCAGTATTGCATCATACTTATAGCGCCACCTATTGGTGAAACAGGAAGTCCTCATAACTCCTACATACATTATCCAATTTGTCCGATATATCTCACGCTTCATGACGGTTCTGTCCTGAACACATCTATGTGTCAGTATTGCGTCATACTTATAGCGCCACCTATTGGTGAAACAGGAAGTCCTCATAACTCCTCCATACATTATCCAATTTGTCCGATATATCTCACGCTTCATGACGGTTCTGTCCTGAACACATCTATGTGTCAGTATTGCGTCATACTTATAGCGCCACCTATTGGTGAAACAGGAAGTCCTCATAACTCCTCCATACATTATCCAATTTGTCCGATATATCTCACGCTTCATGACGGTTCTGTCCTGAACACATCTATGTGTCAGTATTGCGTCATACTTATAGCGCCACCTATTGGTGAAACAGGAAGTCCTCATATCTCCTCCATACATAATCCAATTTGTCCCATATATCTCACGCTTCATGACGGTTCTGTCCTGAACACATCTATGTGTCAGTATTGCATCATACTTATAGTGCCACCTATTGGTGAAACAGGAAGTCCTCATAACTCCTACATACATTATCCAATTTGTCCGATATATCTCACGCTTCATGACGGTTCTGTCCTGAACACATCTATGTGTCAGTATTGCGTCATACTTATAGCGCCACCTATTGGTGAAACAGGAAGTCCTCATAACTCCTACATACATTAGCCAATTCGTCCGATATATCTCACGCTTCATGACGGTTCTGTCCTGAACACATCTATGTGTCAGTATTACATCATACTTATAGCGCCACCTATTGGTGAAACAGGAAGTCCCCATAACTCCTCCATACATTATCGGATTTGTCCGATATATCTCACGCTTCATGACGGTTCTGTCCTGAACACATCTATGTGTCAGTATTGCGTCATACTTATAGCGCCACCTATTGGTGAAACAGGAAGTCCTCATAACTCCTACATACATTATCCAATTCGTCCGATATATCTCACGCTTCATGACGGTTCTGTCCTGAACACATCTATGTGTCAGTATTGCATCATACTTATAGCGCCACCTTTTGGTGAAACAGGAAGTCCTCATAACTACTACATACATTATCCAATTTGTCCGATATATCTCACGCTTCATGACGGTTCTGTCCTGAACACATCTATGTGTCAGTATTGCGTCATACATATAGCGCCACCTATTGGTGAAACAGGAAGTCCTCACAACTCCTCCATACATTATCCAATTTGTCCGATATAGCTCACGCTTCATGACGGTTCTGTCCTGAACACATCTATGTTTCTGTATTGCGTCATACGTATAGCGCTACCTATTGGTGAAACAGGAAGTCCTCATAACTCCTGCATACATTATCCGATTTGCACCAAATTGCTGACGCTTCATGAAGGTGGCCTTCTGAACCCATCTATGTGTCGGTATTGAGTCACACTCACAGCGCCACCTACTGGTGAAACAGGAAGTCCTCATAACTCCTACATACGTTATCCGATTTACTCAACATTTCTCACGCTTCATCAAGGTACCGTCCTGAACACATCTATGCTTCGGTATTGAGTCACGCCTAGAGCGCCACCTACTGGTGACAGGAAGTTTCTCTCAGTACTGCACACCGCCAAAGTTTGATATTTCGCCATAAAACACGAAGTCCTCATAACTCCTCCATACATTATCCAATTTGTCCGATATATCTCACGCTTCATGACGGTTCTGTCCTGAACACATCTATGTGTCAGTATTGCATCATACTTATAGCGCCACCTATTGGTGAAACAGGAAGTCCTCATTACTCCTCCATACATTATCCAATTCGTCCAATATATCTCACGCTTCATGAAGGTTCTGTCCTGAACACATCTATGTGTCAGTATTGCGTCATACTTATAGCGCCACCTATTGGTAAAACAGGAAGTCCTCATAACTCCTCCATACATTATCCGATTTGTCCGATATATCTCACGCTTCATGACGGTTCTGTCCTGAACACATCTATGTGTCAGTATTGCGTCATACTTATAGCGCCACCTATTGGTGAAACAGGAAGTCCCCATAACTCCTCCATACATTATCCGATTTGTCCGATATATCTCACGCTTCATGACGGTTCTGTCCTGAACACATCTATGTGTCAGTATTGCGTCATACTTATAGCGCCACCTATTGGTGAAACAGGAAGTCCTCATAACTCCTGCATACATCATCCGATTTGCACCAAATTGCTGACGCTTCATGAAGGTCACCTTCTGAACACATCTATGAGTCGGTATTGAGTTACACTTACAGCGCCACCTACTGGTGAAACAGGAAGTACTCATAACTCCTACATACATTATCCGATTTACTCCAAATTGCTCATGCTTGATGAAGGTCACATCTTGAACACATCTGTAGGTCAGTATTGCGTCATACCTACAGCGCCACCTACTGCTTACAGGAAGTCCTCATAACTCCTACATACTTTGTCCGATTTACACAACATTTCTCACGCTTCATCAAGGTACTGTCCTGAACACATCTATGCGTCGGTATTGAGTCACGCTTAGAGCGCCACCTACTGGTGACAGGAAGTTTCTGTCAGTACTGGACACCGAAATAGCACACCCTTTAACGGCGCCACACCCCGACCCGCATGGGGTGCGAGGGCCCGCTCACTGCTGCTCGCAGCACTAGTTCTCCTTCTCCTTCTTCTCCTTCTCCTTTACTCCAAACAAATGCCTTTTAGGCGGCCTGAACATCGATGAAAACGGATGAAACTTTGCAGATACGTCAGTCCCGGTGAAAAATTTGATAATTCGTGGCAAAACGGCTCAAGAGCGCCCCCTGGAAAGTTTAAAATGGCGAGCCCCACCTTTCAGTTTGATGTAGGCTAACGAAATTCGGTGGGCATATGTATTTCATCGAGCCACACTTAAATGTCTCTTGGAGCTATACCCAACATGCAACAGGAAGTCCGCCATTTTGCTCTTAATGTGCCATTTTGTCCTTGTTTTGACCATTTCCATGCCTCGTACTTCGACGAACTCCTCCTACAGATTTCATCCGATCAACTTCATATCGGGTCAGCTTCATCTTAAGACCTTTGTGATCAAAAGTTATCAAAAAAATTGAGTTTTCACCAAACACCCTTGCCGTGGCGCCCTGCCAAAGTTTGACATTTCGCCATAAAACACGAAGTCCTCATAACTCCTCCATACATTATCCAATTTGTCCGATATATCTCACGCTTCATGACGGTTCTGTCCTGAACACATCTATGTGTCAGTATTGCGTCATACTTATAGCGCCACCTATTGGTGAAACAGGAAGTCCTCATAACTCCTCCATACATTATCCAATTTGTCCGATATATCTCACGCTTCATGACGGTTCTGTCCTGAACACATCTATGTGTCAGTATTGCGTCATACTTATAGCGCCACCTATTGGTGAAACAGGAAGTCCTCATAACTCCTCCATACATTATCCAATTTGTCCGATATATCTCACACTTCATGACGGTTCTGTCCTGAACACATCTATGTGTCAGTATTGCGTCATACTTATAGCGCCACCTATTGGTGAAACAGGAAGTACTCATAACTCCTCCATACATTATCCAATTTGTCCGATATATCTCACGCTTCATGACGGTTCTGTCCTGAACACATCTATGTGTCAGTATTGCGTCATACTTATAGCGCCACCTATTGGTGAAACAGGAAGTCCTCATAACTCCTCCATACATTATCCAATTTGTCCGATATATCTCACGCTTCATGACGGTTCTGTCCTGAACACATCTATGTGTCAGTATTGCGTCATACTTATAGCGCCACCTATTGGTGAAACAGTACGTCCTCATAACTCCTACATACATTATCCAATTTGTCCGATATATCTCACGCTTCATGACGGTTCTGTCCTGAACACATCTATGTGTCAGTATTGCGTCATACTTATAGCGCCACCTATTGGTGAAACAGGAAGTCCCCATAACTCCTCCATACATTATCCGATTTGTCCGATATATCTCACGCTTCATGACGGTTCTGTCCTGAACACATCTATGTGTCAGTATTGCGTCATACTTATAGCGCCACCTATTGGTGAAACAGGAAGTCCTCATAACTCCTACATACATTATCCAATTCGTCCGATATATCTCACGCTTCATGACGGTTCTGTCCTGAACACATCTGTGTCAGTATTGCATCATACTTATAGCGCCACCTATTGGTGAAACAGGAAGTCCTCATAACTCCTACATACATTATCCAATTCGTCCGATATATCTCACGCTTCATGACGGTTCTGTCCTGAACACATCTATGTGTCAGTATTGCATCATACTTATAGCGCCACCTATTGGTGAAACAGGAAGTCCTCATAACTCCTCCATACATTATCCGATTCGTCCGATATATCTCACGCTTCATGACGGTTCTGTCCTGAACACATCTATGTGTCAGTATTGCATCATACTTATAGCGCCACCTATTGGTGAAACAGGAAGTCCTCATAACTCCTACATACATTATCCAATTTGTCCGATATATCTCACGCCTCATGACGGTTCTGTCCTGAACACATCTTTGTGTCAGTATTGCATCATACATATAGCGCCACCTGTTGGTGAAACAGGAAGTCCTCATAGCTCCAGCATACATCATCCGATTTACACCACATTGCTCACGCTTGATGAAGGTCGCGTCCTGAACTCATCTGTAGGTCAGTATTGAGTCATGCTTATAGCGCCGCCTACAGGTCAAGCAGGAAGTCATCATAAGTCCTACATACATTGTCCGATTTACACAACATTTCTCACGCTTCATCAAGGTAACGTCCTGAACACATCTATGTGTCGGTATTGAGTCACGCTTAGAGCGCCACCTACTGGTGACAGGAAGTTTCTCTCAGTACTGCACACCGAAATAGCACAGCCTTTAATGGCGCAGCACCCCGACACGCATGGGGTGCGAGGACCCGCTCACTGCTGCTCGCAGCCCTAGTTTGTATTATATTGTGTATATTGTACATCGTAAGCTATTGTATATTGTGTAGCTGACATAGTCAATAAGCAAGATGAAGGCAACACATTATTGAAGCTGCTACTGAGACTTAGGAGATTTTGACCCTCGACAAGAACCAGAGTTACTGTAGCAAAACACTTCCTCTTTTTTTCTGTCACTTTTGAGGAAGCGTAGCAGAGATGGTTTGTAGACGCGATCGATTGAAATGTAGCTAAATGTATTGTACTGTAGTGTTACCCATAGTGAACTACATACACTGTAGGGAATGATTTAACAGTTTTCGGACATTGGAACGTCGGATCGGATATTCATGGACGCAAGCAAGCAGATGCGCCCAAAATCATGTAACAACCCGATCACTGATGGGAGCAGGTTGAAATATCAGGTAGTATTCAGGTTCCATGTTTAGTTGAATGATAAATCCCATATAAATGGTTGGAATTCTAATGATGTTCAAGTGTGGTTTTGTCAACCTTAGTGCTGTATGCTAGCAGGCTGTGAAGCTGCATGATAAGACTGTGATAGCCAGTTAGCTCACGACAGCAGCTTCCATAAAATCTGTTTCTTGCGCAGGAACGGAGATGAACTCAAACTCGCAGCAAAACAGATAGCAATTATCATCACTTTGTGTTTGGCTGAGATATGAATGGGACATCGGGAATCGGACGCAAAACTAGCAATAGTCAATCGCCTACAGCTGTGTCAAACTCAGCTGCTTAAACAGGTGAAGCACATTAATTTACTTCGTGAAATTCTCTGATGACCCCGCCGTTTTGGGTTTATAATAGTTTGGGATCAGGACACATCACTTTCCCACTCTAAAAGCTTAGCTTCTGTTAAGATAGGATTTACAGTATTCATTAACAATGGTTATGGTTAGCCATATAGCTTGTGACAGGCTGTTGACACATGCGACATCCCTGAAAATGACTTTGAAGGGCATTCCAAACGAGCGTTATTTTTACACTCTACTATGCCCTAACAGTGCTCACTACGAAGGGAAGACTCCATAGGGTGTAGGGCTTAGGGATGAGCCCTTCAGTTTGAAATACAGCCCAAATATAGACCCCGCCGAGTGGAAATAATCTTGTCAAAATGTGATCTAATATCAGACAGCGCCCCTATCGAGTGGTAAGGTACTGGAAGACCTAATGCTAAAAAATACCCTATTTTCATTGATTTACTACGGAGGCTGTAGTGGGTGTTTGTGTGTTCTGATAACATGTTCCATAAGTTTAGATTGTCCCTCGTAATTTCCAATATCTGTTATCTCAATAGACAACCCACAATATACTAAAAAGTATATTGAAAAGACCTGGACAGTCTGCTGATTTCGGAAACCTGGCAAAAAGCCGATGAATTTGCCCCGCTAATTGAACTCTGCCCCCCCAGCTGCGCTTTTTCCTGCGCCCCCATATCTTCAGGCCGAGGAGGAGGACTGGCTATGGTCTACAGGGACTGTTTTTCCTCATGGACGGTGAGCTCTGGATCCTACTCATCCTTTGAAGTTCTTACGAATAAAATCAGACGCTTGAATCCCTTCTACTGTGTTTTAATATATCGCCCCCCAGGCAGAAATAGTTCATTCTTAGCAGAATTCGGTGACTTCCTAGCCTCCATCAGAATCCTGGACAGAATCCTTATGATCGGCGACTTCAACGTTCATATAAATAATAGCTCGGATATATTTGCTGTGAACTTCCTCAATGTTACTGAGTCGTTTCACTTTAGCCAACATGTTGCTGGTCCTACGCACATCAAGGGCATTACTTTGGACCTTGTGTTCACGTTAGGAGAAGCACATGAAAAGCTCACGCATTGTGAATAGCTTAGCTGTAGATAATTTCACTGCCAGCTTTGACTGTAATGTTTTAAGGTCGCCTGACGATGACGTAGACCGCCTGCTCCATGTTTTTAACTCGCGCTGCACGGCTGTTTTAGATGACGTAGCACCCATTGTGACTCGCAAAGTCTGCTCTGTCCACTCATCCCCTTGGCTGAATGATGAGATTCGTGATCTCCGCCGCAAATGCCGCAAAACAGAGAGGCTGTGGAAAGCTACCAACCTCCAAGTCTACGTCTCTATCTCAAAGAGCTTTTAGTCGATTTTAACGAACTGGTCAAGACTACTAGAGCTGCATATTTTGCCAACCTAATATCCTCCACCAAGCACAACCCTAGAGTGTTGTTAAGTACTATAAATAGTATTGTTAGCCCCCCTCTCCCATCTGCACCTATCCTTTCTAATGAAGACTGCAATCTTTTTCTCCAGTTTTTTATAAACAAAGTTGCTGATGTGAGGGCTCACATTGCCCCTCCCTCCTCCCCCTCCTCCATCCCTCTCTGTCAAGTCAGGGATTCAGCTCTGAGCAGTTTTTCTGGTATCTCCCTAAAGGACCTAACAGACTTGGTGAGCTCTATGAAACCTTCCTCAAGCCCTCTAGACATTTTACCAACGTCAATGCTGAAGGAAGTTATGACCTCTGTGGGCCCCAGTCTTCTCACCATCATAAATAGGTCCCTAGCCTCAGGTACGGTTCCAGCCCTTTTTAAGCAGGCGGTTGTTCAGCCGCTGCTCAAGAAGCCCAATCTGGACTCCTCCCTAGCAAGCAACTACAAAACTCTAAGCTGTCCTTTGTCTTGAAAGTGCTGGAGAAAGTGGTGGCAAACCAACTCACCACCTATCTAACCAACCATAACATCTCAGACCAATTTCAATCCGGGTTCCGCAAGCAACATTCCACGGAAACTGCCCTCCTCAGGGTCTCCAATGACATTATGATGTCATCTGACGCCGGCGAATGATCCGTCCTGGTCCTGCTAGACCTCAGCGCAGCGTTCGACACGGTGGACCACGGCATCCTGCTGGATAGGCTCAGGGAGTGGGTGGACACGGTGGACCACGGCATCCTGCTGGATAGACTCAGGGAGTGGGTGGGCATCACAGGGAGTCCTCTTAGTTGGTTTGCCTCCTACCTCAGAGAGAGAAGTTTTTCTGTGGCTGTTGGTCCCTTTAAATCGGACCCCCATCCCTTGTCGTGTGGTGTGCCACAGGGATCCGTGCTGGCACCAACTCTGTTTGCCCTATACATGCTCCCCCTCGGCCTTCTCATCAGCACATTCAAGGGTGTCAAATATCATCTGTATGCTGACGACATCCAACTCCAGTTCTCTTTTAAACCTGGTAAAGTCGAGGGACTCAGCATCCTACATGACTGTCTGTCGGCCATTGACCAATGGATGGCGGATAACTTCCTGCAATTGAACGCCTCCAAGACTGAAGTGCTGATCGTTGCAATTGACAAGACTGCCGCTACAGTGGTAAACCACATGGGGTCCCTCAAGGGAAATGTTAGGCCCTCTGTTAGAAACCTGGATGTCTTCTTTGATCAAGCTATGCACTTGGACAAACATGTCAAATCCCTAACGCGTTCCTGTTTTTTCCACCTCAGAAATATTGCCAAACTCCGGTCCATTGTATCACATACTGAATTAGAAATGTCTGTCCATGCATTTATTTCATCACGACTTGACCACTGTTTACCTGCCTCAACAAATCCTCTGTGGGACAACTTCAGCTAGTCCAAAATGCTGCTGCAAGACTACTCACTAGGTCAAAGGACATGCCACATCACCCCCATCCTGGCCTCCCTGCACTGCCATGGCCGTCGATGCGCCTCCCCCTGCCCGTGATGCCCCGAAAATAATTATATCCCCTGCGGCCACCATGGCTTTTGAGCCCCTACTACCATCTAAATCTCGAAATTGCTTTAAAAGCATCAGCGCTCTCCTGGCGTTCTCTTGATATTATGAAAAGAATTCAGTTGAGGCTACATTGATATCAATAAAATGTCACACCGGTAGTATACAACTGTAGCCTGCTAGTGGCTTTGATGCGATGTGAAACTGGCACGCGCAAGCAAGCAAACAAGGTCTGAGCTGACTATGTCGATAGCTAATAAATTATGACACGGTTGAAAATGCCTTAGCTATCTAGCCATTGCCCAACTTTTCTTCTTTTTCCACATAATTTCCAGAGCAGAGAAAGTTTCTCTTTGTGCCGGGTGATGGCTAACGTGATGGCTAGCTAGCTAACTCCACAGACCACAGGCACAGCTTCAGTTAGCTAGCTAACACTAGCTAATGTTACATTACTGACAGCCAGCAGCGTTAGGTAGATAGCTGACTTATTGAGTGCCTGACTCAAACCTTCCGTTTTTAATACCTGTGTAAGTTGACAGCCCTAGCTTACTAGTTAGCTAGCTAGCTAGCATAGCTAGATAGAATCCGATTACACTGGCTACTGATGGCTAGCTACCTACCCTAATTACAGTAAGTTGCACTATTGTCTTTCTAGAATAAAGAGACTCAACTAAAACAGATTGTGCTGCTAAGTGCATGGATGATTGTCAGTTGGTTGCTTGGCTATACTATAGTGCTACTGTACATAGCATTTCCAGTGAAGGGGCATAATGCTTGCTCGGCTCTGTATGATTCAACCAAGATTGCATGACTTATGACAACATTATGGAGGCATAATTTGATACAAAAAATGTTTTTCATGTCATTCAAGTTTCTTTTTTATTGGGCATAAAGAATAGTTATTGTATCTTATTTGGGTGTTAAAATCCAGTAGACCATTCAGTTAAAGGGATCACTCAGCTACTAAAGTCATTTATTTGTAGGCTTCAAATCCTCTTATTTCACTCAATGGCCTTTGTGCCTTGGCATGTGGGCTTTGTGCCCTGAAAAATTGAGTGACACCGAAGGCCAAATGGCCCCTAAAATGACCCTAACCCTAACCCCTGGTCCTGACACAATTCTGAAGCACCCCCTTTGATAGTGTTAAAAAGCGGGGGTGGACCCTACCATCTGAATACACTGCGTGCTAGCAGATAGACCGTAGGTAAACCCGGATGCTGCTTGCTTAGACAAGCCAATGTGGAGGAACGTATTGATCTGGATGCTGTGTTCGACTGTATTGAATGCTTTGATAAATCAATAAAAAGTGCTACACAAATTATTTTGTTCTATCATCTCAACGATAGCAGTAACAGTGCTATGCAGTTTCCTGAAACCTGATTTATATTTTAATAAAATACCATTAGAATCTTAAAAGTATTTTAATTGCTAACAAGCTTTTGAAATATGTTTGCTAAAATACCCAGCTTGGAGATGGGTCTGTAGTTGTTGACATTAGAGCCTCCTCCCTTTCAGCTGGCAGGGTCCCAGACTCTTGGGATCTCGTCGCTAATGTGACTGAGATTACAAATCAATCACAAAGGCTCAGCAATTAAATCATTGGTTACATTTAGACTGTTCTGGAAGCAAAAGGGTCCTACCCAGTACTAGATAGGTGTACCTAATAAAGTGGACACTGATTGTATGTTACATACCTGCATAAACAATAAACATTAACAGTATCCATGCTGTATAATACCATGTTGGATACAGTCTACTTTTGAACTTGCTTTACAAGGTTTTTTTCTATGAATATATTATTGACAATCAGCAGGAAGGGTCTATAATAAGTTTGATGCAAGTACCACTAGATGGTGCCATTGTCACTCTGTAAGTGCGTGTGTGTGCATGCTCTCCAGATCTGCTATGTGTGCTTGTGTGTGTGAGAGAGACAGAGCGGTCGTGTATCTGTGTGTGAGGGAGACAGAGCGGTCGTGTATCTGTGTGTGAGGGAGACAGAGCGGTCGTGTATCTGTGTGTGAGGGAGACAGAGCGGTCGTGTATCTGTGTGTGAAGGAGACAGAGCAGTCGTGTATCTGTGTGTGAGGGAGACAGAGCGGTCGTGTATCTGTATGTGAGGGAGACAGAGCGGTCAAGTATCTGTGTGTGAGGGAGATAGAGCGGTCATGTATCTGTGTGTGAGGGAGATAGAGCGGTCATGTATCTGTGTGTGAAGGAGACAGAGCAGTCGTGTATCTGTGTGTGAGGGAGACAGAGCGGTCGTGTATCTGTGTGTGAGGGAGACAGAGCGGTCGTGTATCTGTATGTGAGGGAGACAGAGCGGTCATGTATCTGTGTGTGAGGGAGACAGAGCGGTCGTGTATCTGTGTGTGAAGGAGACAGAGCAGTCGTGTATCTGTGTGTGAGGGAGACAGAGCGGTCGTGTATCTGTGTGTGAGGGAGACAGAGCGGTCGTGTATCTGTATGTGAGGGAGACAGAGCGGTCATGTATCTGTGTGTGAGGGAGACAGAGCGGTCGTGTATCTGTATGTGATGGAGACAGAGCGGTCGTGTATCTGTATGTGAGGGAGACAGAGCGGTCGTGTATCTGTGTGTGAGGGAGACAGAGCGGTCGTGTATCTGTATGTGAGGGAGACAGAGCGGTCGTGTATCTGTGTGTGAGGGAGACAGAGCGGTCATGTATCTGTGTGTGAGGGAGACAGAGCGGTCGTGTATCTGTGTGTGAGGGAGACAGAGCGGTCGTGTATCTGTATGTGAGGGAGACAGAGCGGTCAAGTATCTGTGTGTGAGGGAGATAGAGCGGTCATGTATCTGTGTGTGAGGGAGACAGAGCGGTCCTGCTGACAGCGCTCATGGGCAGACCAGCACAGCAGAACACCTGAAGAGCAGCAAAGATGACTCCCCACAGCGAGCCAGGACACAGCACAGGAAGATTTACACAGCTCCTCTCCTCTTTCCTGTGCTCTTATGGACTGTGTTACGACTTCATGGTTCCCCGGGGAAACAAGAATACACTACACTCAACATGTGTCGGGGTACTTTTACAGTGTATAGAGGAAACTAAGGCCAGTCACAGACATCAATCACGGACGCAGCCAGCAGTACTGAAACAACGAGGTATCAGGAGTTCAGAGTGGTGAAAATGAAGCCAATTAATGGCTGTAAAGTTTTTATTGATGAGCAGGCTAGCACCTTGTATTGTATTGTGCTATTGGTGTGTGAATGTGTGTGTGAATGGGTGAAAGTAAGCATTTTGCACAAGTTTCCAAAGGCAAAAATGAACTCTTAAAACAAGCGTGGATACTAAATAAAACAATGCATCTTAAAGGAGAATGCTCGTTTTTGACAACCTGGACCTTATTTACGGCATATTATAAGACATTTGACTCACCGAGATAACTTTGGTGTAATTCGGAGGCCTGTAGAAGAAATTTAAAATCCAGCGCGAGCCAAGTATATCCATGTAATGGCGGCGGACGGGGCACTTAGAATGCAGCTTATAAAAAATCTATTTTCTGCCGCGAAACGGTTGTTTTCGTCAATCTGTCTTTATGAATCGCTAGGTGTGCTTACATAGAGCGAGGGCTTGTTGTGGTTTTTCACATGCCTCTGTAATATGATCTTTAGAAACGTCTTTAGAAACGTCTTGCACAGTGCGCAGACTGGCTATTCTCCGTTACGTCTGTAGGCTGCACTCGCGGCTCACATTCTCTACTCTACGATTGGCTTGTTGGTGCCTGGAATATTGTGTGCAATATGCCTGAATATTTATCAGATTTTGAGGATATAGAAGATGACTTAGAATATGATGGACGCAGATCGTAGCGTAGAGAATGTGAGCCGCGAGTGTAGCCTACAGACGGAGAATAGCCAGTCTGCGCGCTGTGCGCATGCGTGCTGGAGCAAGTGGGGAAGCTATTTCGTTTCTAAAGACGTTTCTAAAGACGTTTCTAAAGACGTTTCTGAAGATCATATTACAGAGGCATGTGAAACACCACAACAAGCCATCGCTCTATGTAAGCACAACTAGCGATTCATATGCATATGCATGCGATGTTGTGCATATGCATGCGATTCATATGCATATGCATGCGATGTTGTGTTCTGTTGCTCGCATCGCAAGCAGTTAGGACACGGTGTTAGATCTCCGGGGGGGGCAGGTCTGGGGGTTCTGAAACAGCCATTCTGCTTTGATTTGTTTGGTGTGTGGCTGATCCCTGTGTAATCGTGTCTTATATTTCACTTGTCAGGGTCAAGTTGACAGTAACGATTAGGATAATCCTAATCTTTGGTCAAAGCTAACAAACTACAAAAACTTGGTGCTAAATGGATTTCCCTGTGTGCAGAGTGCAGTTACGGGTTGGTCTGGAGCCGTGTGAGAAGCGCCTGTATTCAGCCCTCGTTGGTATCTGTTGATGCCCTGGCCCTCTAACAGGGAGCCCTGCAGGGGGGGGGGTCTGGCAGACTCATCCAGACAGACCCCCATGCAGCAGGCTGCAGCCAGACATAATAAATCAGCCCCCCCCCCCCTTCCCTCTCCCTGCGAGTGGGAGGCCAAACAAAATGGCCACCGGCTTGAAGGTGCCCAAGATGGCTGCCAAGGCTCAGGTGTCTGAGCTATGGCTATGTCCACATACTCCTTTAATGCCCATATTTCCTCTTTCTTGAGGGGGGGTTGAGCGTCTGGCAAAAGGTAAAAAGTTGAATTTATGGAGCTGTTAATTCCCGCCATTACATGCCGCAGACACCGGGAAAAAAATCTGCTGAAGTGGTTACACTGGTTGAGTTATATTAGGGGCTAAAAGAATGTAAGCCATTCAGCATGGCCTCAACTACTCTGGATTAATCTGCTGTCAAACTGGGGGAGGCCTACCCCCTCCTCTCGTTTTAACCTCTGAAGCAGGCCCATTAACACACACACACACACACACACTGTAAGGGGACAGCCGGCAGGCCAGGACAAACCCGTATTTCTGGTGGAGTGGTGCTGTGCAGTCATGGCGGATGGGAGTGAGGATTGATCCCTGTGTCTACAGGACTGCGTTATGTCCAGGGGGGGGCTCTCTGCAGGCCCTCTCAGAGATGTTAAGACTTCCCTCATTCTATCTGACGAGGCGGGGGTTGAACACAGCTCAGTGGAGAGGCGGGGGTTTAACACAGCTCAGTGGAGAGGCGGGGGTTTAACACAGCTCAGTGGAGAGGCAGGGGTTTAACACAGCTCAGTGGAGGACGAGGCGGGGGTTTAACACAGCCCAGTGGAGAGGCGGGGGTTTAACACAGCCCAGTGGAGAGGCGGGGGTTTAACACAGCCCAGTGGAGAGGCAGGGGTTTAACACAGCTCAGTGGAGAGGCGGGGGTTTAACACAGCTCAGTGGAGAGGCGGGGGTTTAACACAGCTCAGTGGAGGACGAGGCGGGGGTTTAACACAGCCCAGTGGAGAGGCGGGGGTTGAACACAGCTCAGTGGAGGACGAGGCGGGGGTTTAACACAGCTCAGTGGAGAGGCGGGGGTTTAACACAGCTCAGTGGAGAGGCGGGGGTTTAACACAGCTCAGTGGAGAGGCAGGGGTTTAACACAGCTCAGTGGAGGACGAGGCGGGGGTTTAACACAGCTCAGTGGAGAGGCGGGGGTTGAACACAGCTCAGTGGAGAGGCGGGGGTTTAACACAGCCCAGTGGAGAGGCTGCTGAGAGTGCGGCTAGCGCTTCACGCCTGTGACAGAGAGAGAGAGCAAGCTATGGGCTCTGGAGGAGGACATGACACTGAACCAACGCCCGAGTTAGGGGATAACCCTCAGAGTAATTCAATACCACGGTCACAGACAAACACAAACGCTGGAGTACCACGTCACCAGGGCATGCAGTACCAGTCTATGACCAGGGCACATGGTACCAGTCTATGACCAGGGAATGCAGTACCAGTCTATGACCAGGGCATGCAGTACCAGTCTATGACTAGGGCATGCAGTAAGTGTCTATGACCAGGGCACATGGTACCAGTCTATGACCAGGGCACATGGTACCAGTCTATGACCAGGGCATGTGGTACCAGTCTATGACCAGGGCATGTGGTACCAGTCTATGACCAGGGCATGCAGTACCAGTCTATGACCAGGGCATGCAGTACCAGTCTATGACCAGGGCATGTGGTACCAGTCTATGACCAGGGCATGTGGTACCAGTCTATGACCAGGGCATGTGGTACCAGTCTATGACCAGGGCATGTGGTACCAGCTCAACACCAGCTCTCCCTCATTATTGTCAATGCAAATGATCCCATCAGGCCTGGTTTAGAGAGCAGACGGGGTTTGATCCCATCAGGCCTGGTTTAGAGAGCAGACGGGGTTTGATCCCATCAGGCCTGGTTTAGAGAGCAGACGGGGTTTGATCCCATCAGGCCTGGTTTAGAGAGCAGACAGGGTTTGATCCCATCAGGCCTGGTTTAGAGAGCAGACGGGGTTTGATCCCATCAGGCCTGGTTTAGAGAGCAGACGGGGTTTGATCCCATCAGGCCTGGTTTAGAGAGCAGACGGGGTTTGATCCCATCAGGCCTGGTTTAGAGAGCAGACGGGTTTGATCCCATCAGGCCTGGTTTAGAGAGCAGACGGGGTTTGATCCCATCAGGCCTGGTTTAGAGAGCAGACGGGGTTTGATCCCATCAGGCCTGGTTTAGAGAGCAGACGGGTTTGATCCCATCAGGCCTGGTTTAGAGAGCAGACGGGGTTGGATCCCATCAGGCCTGGTTTAGAGAGCAGACGGGGTTTGATCCCATCAGGCCTGGTTTAGAGAGCAGACGGGAGCCTAGGCGCTCTGGCCAAATAGGAAGCAGGTGTGACTGGGCTGTCAGGCTCTGGCCTACATTTCCCAGGCCTACATGTCCCAGCCCCAGCACCCCCCCCACCCCCCCGCCCTTCCGCGCAGCGGAAATGGGGGAGGGAGGAAAAGAGCAAAGAGCGGCGGCCATTTTGTGACACCCGAGCTGCCAGGGAGGAATGTGCTGTCTGGCTGCCCCGTGTGTGTGTGTGTGTGTGTGTGTGTGTGTGTGTGTGTGTGTGTGTGTGTGTGTGTGTGTGAACCAGCGGCCATTTCTCTGGTTTCACCTGGAGCCCACAGAGGGGGCGGGGCACGATGGACGGGGGGAGTGTGTTTCTGCGTTTGTGTGTGTGTGTGAATTTGTGTGTGTGTGTGTGTGTGTGTGTGTGCATTTGTGTGTATGTGTGTATAGGACTCCAGGAATATGCCCCGAGGCAGGCAGACCTACCTTCTTCAGACCGCCAGCTATCCCTTTAAAGGATAAGGACACTGCATTTCATGTTTAGCCCTATTCCTGGCTTCCCTGGCATGTATCTGACTAGTACAGGTTACAATATTTCTGTTTTGTGCAGTACAGAGTGCCAGGGTGCGCGCCGACGTTATTGATATAGAACTCTGTACTGCACAAAACAGAAATATTTTAACCTGTACTAGTCAGATACATGCCAGGGAAGCCAGGAATAGGGCTAAACATAAAATTCAGTGTCCTTATCCTTTAATCAGTGAGTACACTGCAGTGACAAGGCCCAGAAACACACACACAAACCTTCATACACACGCACACACACACACACACACACACACACACACACACACACACACACACACACACACACACACACACACACACACACACACACACACACACACACACACACACCACATGCAGCTCCCTCACCCTGATGTTCTCGGCCACCTCCATGTGGCCCAGCATCTTGCCGTTGACGCTGAACAGGCAGAAGTGTCCCTTGTCGTAGTAGATGAGGGCGTGGCCCTCGCTGGAGGACTGGACAAGGCGGGGGCGCTCACACCCCCCCGGCGCCTCCAGGGTCCGCAGCAGGTCCCCGTTCATGGAGTGGATCAGGCACGGGCCCTCTGGAGGAGCACAGAGGAACAGCAGGTTTAGCGCCCTCTGAAGGAGCACAGAGGAACAGCAGGTTTAGCGCCCTCTGAAGGAGCACAGAGGAACAGCAGGTTTAGCGCCCTCTAGAGGAGCACAGAGGAACAGCAGGGTTAGCCCTCTGGAGGAGCACAGAGGAACAGCAGGGTTAGCCCTCTGGAGGAGCACAGAGGAACAGCAGGGTTAGCCCTCTGGAGGAGCACAGAGGAACAGCAGGGTTAGCCCTCTGGAGGAGCACAGAGGAACAGCAGGGTTAGCCCTCTGGAGGAGCACAGAGGAACAGCAGGGTTAGCCCTCTGGAGGAGCACAGAGGAACAGCAGGGTTAGCCCTCTGGAGGAGCACAGAGGCCGCATTCCGAATCGCATACTTCTACTTCTTGCTACAGTTGCCCTTAGAAAGTACGTACTTTGCAAGCAGTAGGCATCCAATTGGGACATACTACCTTGTCATAACATTGCACCTTGAAATTTCCCCACATCCGTCGCTGTCCAACATTCGTCTACAGCTGTCACGACTCGCACATGTGACGCACATTTCCGCTGCGCACAGGATTGTGGGTCAGAATAGCCAGAACAGCCTGCTGGCTTGCATACTGCAAAATACGACCGGATGTAGTAGGACATCCTGGTATTTTTGCCATACTGCATGTGGCATACTATGTATTGGGACATACTACATTCTGTTTTGGCATACTATATAGTGGGGTAGTATGCGATTTGGAATGCAGCCAGAGGAACAGCAGGTTTAGTGCCCTCTGGAGGAGCACAGGGGAACAGCAGGTTTATCCCTCTGGAGGAGCCATGGATGTATTAATAGAACTGGATAGGGTCACTCCATTCACTGACTGCTCGAAGAGGTGAAGCCCTATAGGACCGCGCCATCTTTGAGAAAAACGCGTCATTGGTACCTTTCAAAGGTATCAATGACACGTTCTTGTAGTCCATGAACAGATGTGAAATGTAAACGCGCGTTCATGGCTCTCCCCGCTCTGAGTTAGCAATGAAAATCGGCTTGCTTATTAATCTACTTTCGTCAAATATATCCATTGGAAAACATATTATTTATCCAGGCATCTTAGTTTTAACAGTATAATTGTGACTGAACTTGTTTTGTTTGCTAGTAGGTGGTATTCATTCTGTTCACAACAGCGTGACGGGCAGCCAGGCGAAATAGCTCCAGGGGACCTGGTCCCAGGCGAGTTGAACAGCTGTCCACCCAGAGACGAGATCTCTCGTTGCGGCATGAAGTTCGCGGCTAACCCGCCAAGCTCGGGGGGCTCACAGGCCAGTGCGGAGATGTATTACCAGTAGGCTAATTATAGTGGAATTGCTGAATGACAGTTTATCATTTCACCTCTCTCAACATGTGATTGATTTTACTGACCCCTGGATCAACCAGAAGACATTTTCATGCAACTGTTCTGATCGCTAACGCTGTTAGCATAAGTGAATGGAGTAGAACATAGCAAAAATTAGCATCACAACTAATTCTCATCTGACTGATAGCTTGTTTTGTAGATAGTATTGTAGCTACAGGGTGGACAATAGAATGCACTAATGTTAAGTGACTGAATGAGACCATATGGGATATCTTGTGTTTGGCAAGTCCTGTCTCAATAATTGCTTGGTTTGGCTATTGTTTGCCAGCTAACTAGCAACTACTATTGGGTGGACAATATAACACACTTATTTTGGGCAAAGTTGAGCAATGGCAAAGTAATTCTAGAGTAGGCTGGTGGGAGGTAATAGCTCATTGTTTGTATCAGGGCTGATGTGAGGTAATAGCTCAGTGTTTGTATCAGGGCTGGTGTGATGTAATAGTTCAGTGTTTGTATCAGGGCTGATGTGAGGTAATAGCTCAGTGTTTGTATCAGGGCTGGTGTGAGGTAATAGTTGAGTGTTTGTATCAGGACTGGTGTGAGGTAATAGTTGAGTGTTTGTATCCAGGGTGGTGTGAGGTAATAGTTGAGTGTTTGTATCCAGGGTGGTGTGAGGTAATAGTTGAGTGTTTGTATCCAGGGTGGTGTGAGGTAATAGTTGAGTGTTTGTATCGGGGCTGGTATGAGGTAATAGTTGAGTGTTTTTATCAGGGCTGGTGTGAGGTAATAGCTCAGTGTTTGTATCAGGGCTGGTGTGAGGTAATAGTTAAGTGTTTGTATCAGGGCTGGTGTTATAGTTCAGTGTTTGTGAGATAATAGTTCAGTATTTGTATCAGGGCTGGTGTGAGGTAATCGTTCAGTGTTTGTATCAGGACTGGTGTGAGGTAATAGTTCAGTGTTTGTATCAGGGCTGGTGTTATAGTTCAGTGTTTGTGAGATAATAGTTGAGTGTTTGTATCAGGGCTGGTGTGAGGTAATATTTCAGTGTTTGTATCAGGGCTGGTGTGAGGTAATATTTCAGTGTTTGCATCAGGGCTGGTGTGAGGTAATAGTTAAGTGTTTGCATCAGGGCTGGTGTGAGGTAATAGTTTAGCATTTTTATCAGGGCTGGTGTGAGGTATTATTTCAGTGTTTGCATCAGGGCTGGTGTGAGGTAATAGTTGAGTGTTTATATCAGGACTGGTGTGAGGTAATATTTCAGTGTTTGTATCGGGGCTGGTGTGAGGTAATAGTTCAGTCTTTGTTTCGGGGCTGGTGTGAGGTAATAGTTCAGTGTTTGTATCAGGGCTGGTGTGAGGTAATAGTTCAATGTTTGTATCAGGGCTGGTGTGATAGTTCAGTGTTTGTGAGGTAATAGTTCAGTGTTTGTATCAGGCCTGGTGTGAGGTAATAGTTCAGTGTTTGTATCAGGCCTGGTGTGAGGTAATAGCAGTAGTAATTCTATAGTGTAGAGTAGGAGGATGGATCGCTAGGCGGGGCCCACATCAGCTTCCTGTCAGTTTGTTTTAACCAGTCAGCTGTTTAACTGTGTTAAGGCTGTACATGTTTGAACCAGTCAGCTGTTTAACTGTGTTAAGGCTGTACATGTTGAGTAACCCTCCTGAAATGCCTGCTGGAATTCAGAGCTGATACTGTTTTCTGAGAACTAATGCTGAATCTGTTTAAATCCACAACCCTCCACCATTCTGCTCAGAACAGGAAGAAGGCTAATAGGCTGACTTTAGTAAAGGATTCCTTGCTATTGTTTGTACAGGAGTAACCTTTGCTATTGTAGAAGAGCTACCTTTGCTATTGTACACGTACTCGCACACGCACTCAAACACACACACACACTGACCTCTGCAGCCGCTGATGACCAGGCCGAGCTCGGCACACACGCTGGCGCACGTCACCTCACAGTCGTGCCCCGTCAGGATGGCTCGGGGCGTCACAAACTCTGCTGGGGGAGAGAGAGAGAGAGAGAGAGAGAGAGAGAGAGAGAGAGAGAGAGAGAGAGAGAGAGAGACACACACACACACACACACATACACACACATACACACACACACACACACACACACACACAATAAGCATCTCCACGATTGAACAGATGAAGAAAGTTTCACTTAACAGCCACTAGAGGGAAGTCATGCTACACATTATTAGATTATTCCCTGCAGGCACAGTGGACACAAAGCTCAGTCAGCATCAAGACTTAAAGCAGCTTTTATTTTAAGCCATCTCAGTGGAATTATGCATCATGGACATTAATTTGTGTAGCAGAGACAGGGGCGTCAGGCTATAAAACTGCTCTGGGTCGTCTGGTATCTGAGGCTGGAGCAGAGCAGCTCTGGACCAGCAGAGACAGCAGGATGACTGGGACACGCTCCCACGGCTCTGGACCAGCAGAGACAGCAGGGTGACTGGGACACGCTCCCACGGCTCTGGACCAGCAGAGACAGCAGGGTGACTGGGACACGCTCCCACGGCTCTGGACCAGCAGAGACAGCAGGGTGACTGGGACACGCTCCCACGGCTCTGGACCAGCAGAGACAGCAGGGTGACTGGGACACGCTCCCACGGCTCTGGACCAGCAGAGACAGCAGGGTGACTGGGACACGCTCCCATGGCTCTGGACCAGCAGAGACAGCAGGGTGACTGGGACACGCTCCCACGGCTCTGGACCAGCAGAGACAGCAGGGTGACTGGGACACGCTCCCACGGCTGTCAGCGCTGTCTAGCCACCGCGCGTGTGTGTGTGTGTGTGTGTGGGGGGGGGGGATCGGCCTTCTAGTGATATTGAGGCCTGCCTGCCCTCCCTTCCTCCCCAGCGTACAGAGTCCGTCTGTCTGTCTGTCTGACCAGCTCCAACTGTCTGTCTGTCTGACCAGCTCCAACTGTCTGTCTGTCTGACCAGCTCCAACTGTCTGTCTGTCTGACCAGCTCCAACTGTCTGTCTGTCTGACCAGCTCCAGATGAGTGGAGGAAGCAGTCTGGGAGCTGGAGGGGGAAATCCTGCCTGGAGATGAGATGGGGGGGGGGGGCACCCTGAGGTCTCCTGGGGGCCTGGTTCTAACACACCCTGAGTTCTCCTGAGGGCCTGGTTCTAACACACCCTGAGTTCTCCTAGGGGCCTGGTTCTAACACACCCTGAGTTCTCCTGGGGGCCTGGTTCTAACACACCCTGAGTTCTCCTGGGGGCCTGGTTCTAACACACCCTGAGTTCTCCTGCAGGGCCTGGTTCTAACACACCCTGAGTTCTCCTGCAGGGCCTGGTTCTAACACACCCTGAGTTCTCCTGCAGGGCATGGTTCTAACACACCCTGAGTTCTCCTGGGGGCCTGGTTCTAACACACCCTGAGTTCTCCTGCAGGGCTTGGTTCTAACACACCCTGAGTTCTCCTGAGGACCTGGTTCTAACCCACCCTGAGTTCTCCTGAGGGCCTGGTTCTAACACACCCTGAGTTCTCCTGAGGGCCTGGTTCTAACACACCCTGAGTTCTCCTGCAGGGCATGGTTCTAACACACCCTGAGTTCTCCTGCAGGGCATGTTTCTAACACACCCTGAGTTCTCCTGCAGGGCATGGTTCTAACACACCCTGAGTTCTCCTGCAGGGCATGTTTCTAACACACCCTGAGTTCTCCTGCAGGGCATGGTTCTAACACACCCCGAGTTCTCCTGCAGGGCATGTTTCTAACACACCCTGAGTTTTCCTCTTTCCTGTGACTCTGGTGCTGCTTCTGGAACCTCACAATGACAAGACTGTAGCGCTGCATCCTCCAGCCTTTACTATGAGAGGGGAGGAGTCTGGCACCGTGGCCTTGGATAGAGTGGAGGAGTCTGGCACCGTGGCCTTGGATAGAGGGGAGGAGTCTGGCACCGTGGCCTTGGATAGAGGGGAGGAGTCTGGCACCGTGGCCTTGGATAGAGGGGAGGAGTCTGGCACCGTGGCCTTGGATAGAGGGGAGGAGTCTGGCACCGTGGCCTTGGATAGAGGGGAGGAGTCTGGCACCGTGGCCGTGGATAGAGGGGAGGAGTCTGGCACCGTGGCCTTGGATAGAGGGGAGGAGTCTGGCGCCGTGGATAGAGGGAGGATTGTGTTACTAAACACATCATCCACTGTTAAGATAATCTGCTTCTATATGTAGATTATCTTGAGTATCTTGAGTAGTCCACACTAAGTGCTGACTGGTTTGAAGGAGAGAGAGAGAGAGAGAGGGACAGAGAGAGAGAGTGAGAGACAGAGAGAGAGAGACACAGACCTTTAGCACTCCCTTTATTGGCTCAATTAGTAGGACCTTCAAGGATCAGGCCATTCCACCAAATAAACAATTAAATTAATGAAACATTAAAACCAACTGCACATATTCAACAACAGCACACACATATACATATAAACCACAGAGAGAGAGTAGGAGAGTGAGAGAGAGATGCATACAGAGAGACAGTGAGAGAGAGAGAGAGAGAGAGAGAGAGAGAGAGAGAGAGAGAGAGAGAGAGAGAGAGAGAGTAGGAGAGTGAGAGAGAGATGCATACAGAGAGACAGTGAGAGAGAGAGAGAGAGAGAGAGAGAGAGAGTAGGAGAGTGAGAGAGAGATGCATACAGAGAGAGACAGTGAGAGAGAGAGAGAGAGAGAGAGAGAGACAGTGAGAGAGAGAGAGAGAGAGAGAGAGAGAGAGAGTAGGAGAGTGAGAGAGAGATGCATACAGAGAGACAGTGAGAGAGAGAGAGAGAGAGAGAGAGAGAGAGAGAGAGACAGAGAGAGAGTAGGAGAGTGAGAGAGAGAGAGATGCATACAGAGAGAGAGAGAGAGAGAGAGAGAGAGAGAGAGAGAGAGAGAGACAGAGAGAGAGAGAGAGTAGGAGAGTGAGAGAGAGATGCATACAGAGAGACAGTGAGAGAGAGAGAGAGAGAGACAGAGAGAGAGAGAGAGTAGGAGAGTGAGAGAGAGATGCATACAGAGAGACAGTGAGAGAGAGAGAGAGAGAGAGAGAGACAGTGAGAGAGAGAGAGAGAGAGAGAGAGAGTAGGAGAGTGAGAGAGAGATGCATACAGAGAGACAGTGAGAGAGAGAGAGAGAGAGAGAGAGAGAGAGAGAGAGACAGAGACAGAGAGAGACAGAGAGAGCTGCTGTTTAACCTGGGTCTTTGGTGTATGTGTGTCTGTGTGTGTCTGTGTATGTGTGTGTCTGTTTGCCTGTGTGTGTGTGTGTGTGTGTGTGTGTGTGTATGTGTGTGTGTGTGTGCGTGTGTGTCAGTATTGAAGTCCCAGGGCACAGTGCTGAGTTCATTAGAGGTTCATTATTAGTGGGCAGGGCTGTCTCTTCAGCCCCTAGGTTCTTTTAAACTGGTGTGTGTGTGTGTGTGTGAGTGTGTGTGTGTGTGTGTGTGTGTGTGTGTGTTGAAGAGACCTTTTTCTTTTTCATCATAAAATCTTAACTTGCTGGTTCAAGAGCGCTGAGGACACAGATCTACACTTGCCTTTTCAAGACGCCAACCTTTTCACTGCCCGTTACGACGCCGCAGTTAATTCAATTACACTTTGAACTTCAAACTTTGAACGTGGAAACTGGACACCGGGCCCTTCACAGGACTGACACTGAGACTCCAGGGGAAAAACACGGCTTCTATAAAAATATTTTCACTACACCAGTCAAATCCATCAACCAACAGTCTGCAGGCAGCCTGCCTTCCACACACAGTAAACCAGCCCTGACTCCCTGGTCTCACTGACCCCCCCAGTAAACCAGCCCTGACTCCCTGGTCTCACTGACCCCCCCAGTAAACCAGCCCTGACTCCCTGGTCTCACTGACCCCCCCAGTAAACCAGCCCTGACTCCCTGGTCTCACTGACCCCCCCACCTCTCTCTTATAGAAAGTTCACTTCAGCAGAAACATCTGAGCGGCTACGAGCCCTGGGCTCCCCCTGACCACCACCTCCCTCACCTGACCACCACCTCCCTCACCTGACCACCACCTCCCTCACCTGACCACCACCTCCCTCACCTGACCACCTCCCTCACCTGACCACCACCTCCCTCACCTGACCACCTCCCTCACCTGACCACCTCCCTCACCTGACCACCACCTCCCTCACCTGACCACCTCCCTCACCTGACCACCTCCCTCACCTGACCACCACCTCCCTCACCTGACCATCACCTCCCTCACCTGACCACCACCTCCCTCACCTGACCACCACCTCCCTCACCTGACCACCTCCTCCCTCACCTGACCACCACCTCCCTCACCTGACCACCTCCCTCACCTGACCACCACCTCCCTCACCTGACCACCACCTCCCTCACCTGACCACCACCTCCCTCACCACCTCCCTCACCTGACCACCAACCTCACCTGACCACCTCCCTCACCTGACCACCACCTACCTCACCTGACCACCACCTCCCTCACCTGACCACCACCTACCTCACCTGACCACCTCCCTCACCTGACCACCTCCCTCACCTGACCACCACCTCCCTCACCTGACCACCACCTCCCTCACCTGACCACCACCTCCCTCACCTGACCACCACCTCCCTCACCTGACCACCACCTCCCTCACCTGACCACCACCTACCTCACCTGACCACCACCTACCTCACCTGACCACCACCTCCCTCACCTGACCACCTCCCTCACCTGACCACCACCTCCCTCACCTGACCACCACCTACCTCACCTGACCACCACCTACCTCACCTGACCACCACCTACCTCACCTGACCATCACCTCCCTCACCTGACCACCTCCCTCACCTGACCACCACCTCCCTCACCTGACCACCACCTCCCTCACCTGACCACCTCCCTCACCTGACCACCACCTCCCTCACCTGACCACCTCCCTCACCTGACCACCACCTCCCTCACCTGACCACCACCTCCCTCACCTGACCACCTCCATCACCTGACCACCTCCCTCACCTGACCACCTCCCTCACCTGACCACCACCTCCCTCACCTGACCACCACCTCCCTCACCTGACCACCTCCCTCACCTGACCATCACCTCCCTCACCTGACCACCACCTCCCTCACCTGACCACCACCTACCTCACCTGACCACCACCTACCTCACCTGACCACCACCTCCCTCACCTGACCACCTCCCTCACCTGACCATCACCTCCCTCACCTGACCACCACCTCCCTCACCTGACCACCACCTCCCTCACCTGACCACCTCCCTCACCTGACCACCACCTACCTCACCTGACCACCTCCCTCACCTGACCACCACCTACCTCACCTGACCACCACCTACCTCACCTGACCACCACCTCCCTCACCTGACCACCTCCCTCACCTGACCACCTCCCTCACCTGACCACCACCTCCCTCACCTGACCACCACCTCCCTCACCTGACCACCACCTCCCTCACCTGACCACCACCTCCCTCACCTGACCACCACCTCCCTCACCTGACCACCACCTCCCTCACCTGACCACCACCTCCCTCACCTGACCATCACCTCCCTCACCTGACCACCACCTCCATCACCTGACCACCTCCCTCACCTGACCACCTCCCTCACCTGACCACCTCCCTCACCTGACCACCACCTCCCTCACCTGACCACCTCCCTCACCTGACCACCACCTACCTCACCTGACCACCACCTCCCTCACCTGACCACCTCCATCACCTGACCACCACCTCCCTCACCTGACCACCACCTCCCTCACCTGACCACCACCTACCTCACCTGACCACCACCTCCCTCACCTGACCACCACCTACCTCACCTGACCACCACCTCCCTCACCTGACCACCTCCCTCACCTGACCACCACCTCCCTCACCTGACCACCACCTCCCTCACCTGACCACCTCCATCACCTGACCACCTCCCTCACCTGACCACCTCCCTCACCTGACCACCACCTCCCTCACCTGACCACCACCTCCCTCACCTGACCACCACCTCCCTCACCTGACCACCACCTACCTCACCTGACCACCTCCCTCACCTGACCACCACCTACCTCACCTGACCACCACCTACCTCACCTGACCACCACCTCCCTCACCTGACCACCTCCATCACCTGACCACCTCCCTCACCTGACCACCACCTCCCTCACCTGACCACCACCTCCCTCACCTGACCACCACCTCCCTCACCTGACCATCACCTCCATCACCTGACCACCTCCCTCACCTGACCACCTCCCTCACCTGACCACCACCTCCCTCACCTGACCACCACCTCCCTCACCTGACCACCTCCCTCACCTGACCACCACCTCCCTCACCTGACCACCTCCCTCACCTGACCACCACCTCCCTCACCTGACCACCTCCCTCACCTGACCACCACCTCCATCACCTGACCACCTCCCTCACCTGACCACCACCTCCCTCACCTGACCACCTCCCTCACCTGACCACCACCTACCTCACCTGACCACCTCCCTCACCTGACCACCACCTCCCTCACCTGACCACCACCTCCCTCACCTGACCACCACCTACCTCACCTGACCACCTCCCTCACCTGACCACCACCTACCTCACCTGACCACCTCCCTCACCTGACCACCTCCCTCACCTGACCACCACCTACCTCACCTGACCACCTCCCTCACCTGACCACCACCTACCTCACCTGACCACCACCTCCCTCACCTGACCACCTCCCTCACCTGACCACCTCCCTCACCTGACCATCACCTCCCTCACCTGACCACCACCTCCCTCACCTGACCACCTCCCTCACCTGACCACCACCTACCTCACCTGACCACCTCCCTCACCTGACCACCACCTCCCTCACCTGACCACCACCTACCTCACCTGACCACCTCCCTCACCTGACCACCACCTACCTCACCTGACCACCACCTCCCTCACCTGACCACCTCCCTCACCTGACCACCTCCCTCACCTGACCACCACCTCCCTCACCTGACCACCTCCCTCACCTGACCACCTCCCTCACCTGACCATCACCTACCTCACCTGACCACCTCCCTCACCTGACCACCTCCCTCACCTGACCACCACCTACCTCACCTGACCACCTCCCTCACCTGACCACCACCTACCTCACCTGACCACCACCTCCCTCACCTGACCACCACCTCCCTCACCTGACCACCTACCTCACCTGACCACCTCCCTCACCTGACCACCACCTACCTCACCTGACCACCACCTACCTCACCTGACCACCACCTCCCTCACCTGACCACCTCCCTCACCTGACCACCTCCCTCACCTGACCACCTCTGCCTGATGTGGGACAGAGGCGGGGCCTGAACGGGTCATGTGGGACGGAGGTGGGGCCTGAACGGGTCCATGTGGGACGGAGGCGGGGCCTGAACGGGTCCATGTGGGACAGAGGCGGGACCTGAACGGGTCATGTGGGACCTCTGCCCACGTGGATCAGTAAAAGTGATTTACAGTACCAGTGCCTGGTTGAACCCCTAGGGGGCAGCAGGTTTGCATTAGGACACATGGGACACAACCAGGCTATGGCTGACCTGAGACACAGAAGCAGAGGAACAGTGTCAGCGTGCACGTGTGTGCACGTGTGTGCGTGTGTTAGAGAGA
Source organism: Borostomias antarcticus (assembly GCF_949987555.1). Taxonomy (NCBI): domain Eukaryota; kingdom Metazoa; phylum Chordata; class Actinopteri; order Stomiiformes; family Stomiidae; genus Borostomias; species Borostomias antarcticus. The sequence goes on from NC_140253.1 coordinate 15,281,049, forward strand.
GATAGGGCAAGCCAGTTGTACATGAATAATTCTCTAGCAAACTCTAGGTTCTATCTTATTTCAGACTCAGACAGAAATGGGACTACAGCATCCTGGGTTACCTACTGTAAATACACTCAAACAGATCATAGACGATGTCAGAGGATCACTTTACTGACTCCATGTCCAGAACTCCAAACCACATCCTGTCTTCTATCCTGCTGCCAGCAGAGGGCAGCGCAGGAGGGGAAATACACATTTCGCACTGCGTGTGCTCTTTGTTTTTCACTGTTGCTTGAACCAGAAAACTGTGTGTGTGTGTGTGTGTGTGTGTGTGTGTGTGTGTGTGTGTGAGTGTCTCTCTCTCTGTGTGTGTGTGTGTGTATGTGTGTGTGTGTGTGTGTGTGTGAGTGTACAGTGGGCACTGAATGTGAATGTGTGTGTGCACATGCGGATCAGGGACTCAGAGTCAACTGTGTCATGCTTATGAAGTGTGTGGGATGTTCACAGAGCATTACGGAGAAGAAAGCATGCCTGTGTGTGTGTGTGTGTGTGTGTGTGTGTGTGTGTGTGTGTGTGTGTGATGGGGGGTTGAACTTGACAGCTTAGCATTTAGATGTAGAATAAAGGGAATGGTATGCGTGTGTGTGTGTGTGCGTGCGTGTGTGTGTGCCTGCTGTGGTCTGGAGAAATGGAGCATCACATTGTAGTGGTGAATGTCTGGGTCTGGCTGATTGCTGCTCTGTCTGCTGCTCCAACTGGCTGAGACTGGGCTGAACCAACCCAGAACCAGACACGCACGCACGCACGCACGCACGAGATCATTTTCCTAATATAGAAAAATACCTTAATATGTGAGACAATGGCAGTCACCACTTTCAGAGAGAGTAGAACCTCTTGGCTGTCAAACTAGGAAAGCACAGCCAAAACCCAGGCCAAAACCAGGCCAAAACCAGGCCAAAACCAGGCCAAAACCAGGCCAAAAGCACCATTTAATAAATTCTCATTTTAAAATGACCCCTTCATTCTGTCCTAATTCCCTCTTCAAACACAACCAACTTCCAGTAAGTTCCAGTGCCGCCCGGTACCACTGGCCAGCGAGGTGAGCAGCAGGACTGGACCTGGACCTTCCGGACCTGTCCCCTGATCAACAGCTCCTGGACCTATCAACTCAATCACCTGTCCCCTGATCAACAGCTCCTGGACCTATCAACTCAATCACCTGTCCCCTGATCAACAGCTCCTGGACCTATCAACTCAATCACCTGTCCCCTGATCAACAGCTCCTGGACCTATCAACTCAAACACTATTTGTCATAAATTGTCGTCCATTTGTAGAAAAGCACTGAACAGCATACAGGGCAATCTAGCCAATCAGTAGAGGCATAGGGCTGTGTGTGTGTGTGTGTGTGTGTGTGTGTGTGTGTGTGTGTGTGTGTGTGTGTGTGTGTGTGTGTGTGTGTGTGTGTGTGTGTGTGTGTGTGCGTGTGTGTGTGCGTTGGGCTTTTGATCAAGGACAGTAACATATGGTCAGTAGCGGAGGGCAGGCCAGCGAGGGTTCTCTGTGCTCTGGAGCCCTGTGACCTTGTGACCCGGTGACCCTGTGACCCCGTGACCCTGGGCTGGGAGGCCAGCGGTCCACTCTGATGGGCTGTGAGAGTGAGACCTCCAGCGCCACGCTCACGTCTCTAACTGGACCTGTAACCCGCTACACTCTCACACGCACATGACAGACGGACGTGCGCTCATCTCTTAAAGATAGAGGGGCCAGAACACACAAACACACACACACACGCACGCACGCACACACACTGAGTGGTCTCCTGGCTGACAGGGTTGTCTGTGTGATTTACGGCCTCTCTATGTAAGTAAGTGCAAGTAACAACTAGCTTCATCTGACCAGCCCCAGCCTCCTGCCCACACATTGGATTTATTTGAGCACTATTGTGCAAGATATGGGCTCTTGCTAATGTGTGTGTGTGTGTGTGTGTGTGTGTGTGTGTGTGTGTGTGTGTGTGTGTGTGTGTGTGTGTGTGTGTGTGTGTGTGAGTGTGTGTGTGCACGTGCGTGCGTGCGTGCGTTTGTTCTGGCCCCTCTATCTTTAAGGGACGGGTTTACAAGCAGTTACAAGCAGTTCTAAAATTATAGATCCAGTATCTGGTGTCTAGTGTGTGATGGAGGACTGATGAGCCCTTCAGTATTAACATCTAGTGTGTAATGGAGGTTCAGTATCTAGTGTGTAATGAAGGTTCAGTATCTAGTGTGTGATGGAGGTTCAGTATCTAGTGTTTAATGGAGGTTCAGTATATAGTGTTTAATGGAGGTTCAGTATCTAGTGTGTGATGGAGGTTCAGTATCTAGTGTGTAATGAAGGTTCAGTATCTAGTGTGTAATGAAGGTTCAGTATCTAGTGTGTAATGGAGGTTCAGTATCTAGTGTGTGATGGAGGTTCAGTATCTAGTGTGTAATGGAGGTTCAGTATCTAGTGTGTAATGGAGGTTCACTATCTAGTGTTTAATGGAGGTTCAGTATCTAGTCTTTAATGGAGGTTCAGTATCTAGTGTGTAATGGAGGTTCAGTATCTAGTGTTTAATGGAGGTTCAGTATCTAGTGTGTAATGTAGGTTCAGTATCTAGTGTTTAATGAAGGTTCAGTATCAGTATGTAGTGTGTAATGAATGTTCAGTATCTAATATTTAATGAAGGTTCAGTATCTAGTGTGTAATGGAGGTTCATTATCTAATATTTAATGAAGGTTCAGTATCTAATATTTAATGAAGGTTCAGTATCTAGTGTGTGATGGAGGTTCAGTATCTAGTGTGTAATGCAGGTTCAGTATCTAGTGTGTAATGGAGGTTCAGTATCTAGTGTGTAATGGAGGTTCAGTATCTAGTGTTTAATGGAGGTTCAGTATCTAGTGTGTAATGGATGTTCAGTATCTAGTGTGTAATGGATGTTCAGTATCTAGTGTTTAATGGGGGTTCAATATCTAGTGTTTAATGGAGGTTCAGTATCTAGTGTTTAATGGAGGTTCAGTATCTAGTGTTTAATGGAGGTTCAGTATCTAGTGTTTAATGGAGGTTCAGTATCTAGTGTTTAATGGAGGTTCAGTATCTAGTGTTTAATGGAGGTTCAGTATCTAGTGTTTAATGGAGGTTCAGTATCTAGTGTTTAATGGAGGTTCAGTATCTAGTGTTTAATGGGGGTACAGTATCAGTATCTAGTGTGTAATGGAGGTTCAGTATCTAGTGTGTAATGGAGGTTAAGTATCAGTATCTAGTGTTTAATTGAGGTTCAGTATCAGTATCTAGTGTTTAATGGAGGTTCAGTATCTAGTGTGTAATGGAAGTTCAGTATCAGCATCTAGTGTTTAATGGAGGTTCAGTATCTAGTGTGTAATGGAGGTTCAGTATCCAGTGTTTAATGGAGGTTCAGTATCTAGTGTGTAATGGAGGTTCAGCATTGAGTGTGTAATGGAGGTTCAGTATCTAGTGTGTAATGGAGGTTCAGTATCTAGTGTGTAATGGAGGTTCAGTATCCAGTGTTTAATGGAGGTTTAGTATCTAGTGTGTAATGGAGGTTCAGCATTGAGTGTGTAATGGAGGTTCAGTATCTAGTGTGTAATGGAGGTTCAGTATCTAGTGTGTAATGGAGGTTCAGTATCTAGTGTGTAATGGAGGTTCAGTGTCTAGTGTGTAATGGAGGTTAAATATCTAGTGTTTATTGGAGGTTCAGTATCTAGTGTGTAATGGAGGTTCAGTATCTAGTGTTTAATGGAGGTTCAGTATCAGTGTCTAGTGTGTAATGGAGGTTCAGTATCAGTGTCTAGTGTGTAATGGAGGTTCAGTGTCTAGTGTGTAATGGAGGTTCAGCATTGAGTGTGTAATGGAGGTTCAGTATCTAGTGTGTAATGGAGGTTCAGTATCTAGTGTTTAATGGAGGTTCAGTATCTAGTGTGTAATGGAGGTTCAGTATCTAGTGTTTAATGGAGGTTCAGTATCTAGTGTGTAATGGAGGTTCAGTATCTAGTGTGTAATGGAGGTTCAGTATCAGTATCTAGTGTTTAATGAAGGTTCAGTATCTAGTGTGTAATGGAGGTTCAGTATCTAGTGTCTAATGAAGGTTCAGTATCTAGTGTGTAATGGAGGTTCAGTATCTAGTATGTAATGGAGGTTCAGTATCTAGTGTGTAATGGATGTTCAGTATCTAGTGTGTAATGGAGGTTCAGTATCTAGTGTGTAATGGAGGTTCATTATCTAGTGTGTAATGGAGGTTCATTATCAGCATCTAGTGTGTAATGGAGGTTCAGTATCTAGTGTGTAATGGAGGTTCAGTATCTAGTGTGTAATGGAGGTTCAGTATCTAGTGTGTAATGGAAGTTCAGTATCAGCATCTAGTGTGTAATGGAGGTTCAGTATCTAGTGTGTAATGGAAGTTCAGTATCAGCATCTAGTGTGTAATGGAGGTTCAGTATCTAGTGTGTAATGGAGGTTCAATATCAGTATCTAGTGTGTAATGGAAGTTTAGCATCTAGTGTTTAATGTAGGTTCAGTATCTAGTGTTTAATGGAGGTTCAGTATCTAGTATGTAATAAAGGTTCAGTATCTAGTGTTTAATGGAGGTTGAGTATCAAGTGCTTAATGGAGGTTCAGTATCTAGTTTGTAATGGAATTCAGTATCAATATCTAGTGTTTAATGGAGGTTGAGTATCAAGTGCTTAATGGAGGTTCAGTATCTAGTTTGTAATGGAATTCAGTATCAATATCTAGTGTGTAATGGAGGTTCAGTATCTAGTGTCTAATGAAGGTTCAGTATCTAGTGTGTAATACAGGTTCAGTATCTAGTGTGTAATAAAGGTTCAGTATCTGAGGTGTAATGAAGGTTCAGTATCAGTATCTAGTGTGTAATGGAGGTTCAGTATCTAGAGTTTAATGGAGGTTCGGTATCTAGTGTGTAATGGAGGTTCGGTATCTAGTGTGTAATGGAGGTTCAGTATCTAGTGTGTAATGTAGGTTCAGTATCTAGTGTGTAATGGAGGTTCAGTATCTAGTGTGTAATGGAGGTTCAGCATTGAGTGTGTAATGGAGGTTCAGTATCTAGTGTGTAATGGAGGTTCAGTATCTAGTGTGTAATGGAGGTTCAGTATCTAGTGTGTAATGCAGGTTCAGTATCTAGTGTTTAATGGAGATTCAGTATCTAGTGTGTAATGGAGGTTCAGTTTCTAGTGTGTAATAGAGGTTCAATATCTAGTGTGTAATGGAGGTTCAGTATCTAGTGTGTAATGGAGGTTCAGTATCTAGTGTGTAATGGAGGTTCAGTATCTAGTGTGTAATAGAGGTTCAATATCTAGTGTGTAATGGAGGTTCAGTATCAGTATCTAGTGTGTAATGGAGGTTCAATATCTAGTGTCTAATAAAGGTTCAGTATCAGTATCTAGTGTGTACTGGAGGTTCAGTATCAGTGTCTAGTGTGTAATGGAGGTTCAGTATCAGTGTCTAGTGTGTAATGGAGGTTCAGTATCTAGTGTGTAATGGAGGTTCAGTATCTAGTGTGTAATGGAGGTTCAGTATCTAGTGTGTAATAGAGGTTCAATATCTAGTGTGTAATGGAGGTTCAGTATCAGTATCTAGTGTGTAATGGAGGTTCAATATGTAGTGTCTAATGAAGGTTCATTCAGTATCTAGTGTGTACTGGAGGTTCAGTATCAGTATCTAGTGTGTAATGGAGGTTCAGTATCAGTGTCTAGTGTGTATATGTATGTGTGTGTATACGTGTGTGTATGTGTGTGTGTGTGTGCGTGTGTGTGTGTGTGTATGTGTGTATATGTATTTCTGTATGTGTACGCGTGTGTATTTGTGTGTGTTTATATGTATATGTGTATGTGTGTGTATGTTTGTGTGTGTATATGTATTTTTGTGTACTGTATATGTATTTGTGTGTGTCTATGTGTCTGTATATGTATTTCTGTGTGTGTGCGTGCGTGTGTATATGTATTTGTGTGTATATATATTTTAGTGTGTGTGTATGTGTGTGTAGGGGAGAGCAGGGTCAAAAGTCGCGCAGGACGAAAGTCGCGTTCCCATTTTCTCCAGAATGACTGGACCTGCAAATACGTGGTTATACATGCCTGCACATATTACCGTGTACGAGCTCCGTTCAAATTTTGGGCGCGCTCGCAGCATATTTGACAGAGATATCGATGGAAAACCACTTTTGCCCCATATAAGTAAAATAATGGTCTCATAAGCATTTTTCGATTGTAAAATTGTGTTCACTTGTTTTAGTTTGCAAACATATGCAATTTTCTTAGCATATCTACTGGCTACATGATAACATAGCTTTCAGGTTTGGTGCGAGCAAGTCGTGCCTGCAAGCCAGGGAGAAATGACAGGAGACCGTGGTGGGACAAAAGTCGCATCCCGTAGAGGGACAGAAGTCGCATTGTGATGGCTTAGAACCAGAGGGGTGCGCGCGTGACATTTGGGCAGAATGAACAGGTGAAATGAAAGCTCTCGAAGAGATCTTTCTAATGCTATTGGTCAGCTTTGTATGCAGTTTTAATGTGAAAGATACATCTTAAAGGCAGTCAAGACAAATTATTTTGCCTCTTAACTTTTGTTAAACCCCCTGGTTCCAGTCAATTGGATTATATAGGCTACTTTCGTTTACAATGACGTTACCTTATGAACACAAATAGCTTAACCTATAGGCCTACATAAACACAATAGCCTAAAACCATGTTTATTTACAATGTATTTTCTTTCATTCAAATTCACTCTTTCTTTCAAAGAGCTAGGAAAACGATGCGCGGTCTCTTTATCCCTGAGACCATCAGGCAGGCAGCTCAGGAGGTTGTTGAAGGCTATATATTATTATGATATTATGTCTAATAATACATTTGTTGAAAGTAAAGAGAATTACATGCCAAAAAACCCAGATAGGACACACTTTGCAGCAGTGTGACTTTTGCCCCTCTCCTATGAGACTTTTGTCTCGCTCGGCAGGTACAAAAGTTGCATTGCGCTCAGTCCGTTCTCGCCCTATTTATGTTAAGCTCTTATATCCTATCACGAACATTACAGTTGATAATAGTGAAGGACATGTGCAAGTTGTGTGTCATAAAATGTGGAATCTATCTCTATTAATTTCGGAGTAAATGGAATCAAACCAAAAAGTGCGACTTTTGACCCGGTTCTCCCCTATATATATATATGTGTGTGTGTGTGTGTATGTGTGTGTATATGTGACAGCGGCTGGTGATTTGGTCCGCAACTCGGCAAACCCCGAAATGCGCTAGAGGGCAAAATAAATCAAAAAAACGTTTTTTTTTGTTTTTTGTTTTTTTTTGTATTACCAAAGTTGAAGTTGTGAAGAACCTACTTACTATAACAGACAACAGTTTTAGGTTCACGAAATAGGTTTAATTAGTCTGCAAACTAAGCTCGTTTTTAGCTGATTTCGAGCCGGGCTTGGGGGCGGGCAGATCGATTAGCATGATTTGGTTTCATTGGCTATTGCTTCCGGGTTCTCCGCCCCACACCCTTCACCAACACGCCGGCTTTGTTTACATTCAGTCCCAAGTTAACCATGGATGCTACAGCTTTTGCTAAAGAGAAGACGGGGATGGCATCCAGGACATGGAAAGAGTTTTAAGAGCAGCTAAAACTCCAGCAGAGCGGGACTCGTTCGTACACAGAGTTTTATTCTTGATGACCTGTGATACAGAGATGACTGTATCAGCAAAGCAAGTTGCTACCAAGCGCAGAGTTGCGTCGAACGGGGTACCAGATTCACACCACCGCCAAGCATTCTGCTTTGCTTTGGGGTAAGCTGATCTTTATACTATCTGTGCTGTTTACATTACATTAACGTTAGTCGTTTAGCAGAAGCTCCTTTCTAAACAAGTGACTAAGTCTAGCTAGCATAACAAAGGCACTAGCACTAACTAACAAAGGCTAGCTAGCTAACGTTAGCTAACATGCTAATTAGCTGAGCTAGCCCTTTGTTCCTAAACTAGCCAGCTAGTCTATTTAATCAACACATTCTGGTACTATTTTATCTATATGGAGTGCCAGTACTGTGGGCAATAGTTTAATGTACTTTCTTCCTTCTATTATATTGCAGTTTTGATGCTGAGAGACCTGGCATGGTTGTGGCCAGAGAACACCGTGATGCACCGGCAGTCGAGTTTCAGCTGCTGCGCAAGCCTGATGTCCTGCCCCCCAGTGAAGGTCTTCTTGTGCAAGCCCCACCCGGACTGGACATGGCCAGACAGACGTATCTCTTTGACAAGATCAGAGAGTTCTGTTCTGATGAGGGACGAGACGTCACATGTCCCCCGCCAAACTCCACAGCAGCTCAGAAAAAGACTGTCCGCTTGTAGATTCACTGCAGATCATCAGGACGGACAGCACTGCAGGAGAAAGGCCACAGCCTTTCCTGTTTTCCTGTTTGTATACTGAAGCGTTGCTTGTTCTCTTGCACAGACTTGCCCACACTTGCACAGACTGCATTGTTAGAATATTGAATACTGAGCTGAGTACTGTTGTTATTACCTTGAGTATTGAGCTGGGGACTGTTATTACTTTGTTGTACACTTGATCACAATGAACACTATGCACCTTGTCTATAAAACAGACAACTGACTGTACACTTTAACACTTAGACTGTTGCCTTTTTTTGTACACTTAACTACTTATGCTTGTACTTTATATCATGTATGTGACAATAAAGAACGTTAAATTTGAACTTCATCTTATATTGTTCTTAACTGCATTCACAACACAAGATTAATACTGACTCAAAGAGTGTGGGGTCATCAGTGAGAGAGCACCCCACTTGGCTGCCACTCTCAGTTAATACCCCAAGTTGACAGCCACTCTGACAGATAATGACAGATCGTCCAGTGGGGGAGTGGCTGGGGGTGCGGTTACCAGGCTATTGTTCACGCCCATTACCTGGCAGTCAGAGGTGTGAAAATGTTGGAGAACTTTGGAGGGAGATTTCTCAGCTAAGTTGATTTGGCAGTACTAGCATTCAAATAAGCATATCTTCTTCAATTATGTTCAGATTTCAATGTATGAGACCTCATTTGAAAGCTTACAATGTGCACTTTCATAATCTGTAATAAACTGAAAAATGAAAATGCCTAGTTGAGGACCAAATTACCAGCGGCGGTCACATATATATTTGTGTGTGTGTGTGTGTGTGTATATATTTGTGCGTGTGTGCATTGGCTCTGTGGTTAAAGGCTCTTTTTTCCAGCTGAGGCTCTTATCCAAACTGAAACCGTACCTCTCTCTTAAGGACCTGGAGACAGTCATCCATGCTTTTATTTCTTCAAGATTGGACTACTGTAATGCCTTGTATGTGGGCCTTGACCAGCGGTCACTGAGGCGCCTGCAATTGGTCCAGAATGCTGCTGCGCGCCTCCTGACTGGAACCAAGAAGTGGGACCACATCACACCGGCGCTGGCCTCCCTCCACTGGCTTCCTGTTCGCTTCAGGATTGATTTTAAAATCTTAATGTTTATTTTTAAGGCTCTACATGGTTTGGCCCCCCACTATCTGGCTGAACTGATTCAAGTTCGGGCGACATCTAGAACCCTGAGGTCCTCCTCCGAGACTCTTTTAATAGTCCCTAGATCGAGACTTAAGACCAAGGGTGACCGAGCTTTTGCGGTGGCTGGCCCAAAGCTCTGGAACAGCCTCCCTCCACACATTAGACACGCACAGAACCTAGGGCTCTTTAAGTCTCAGCTTAAAACGCACTTGTTTTCACTGGCTTTTGAGGCCTGATAGCCTACATCCCCTGTCCTGTTTTGTGTCCTGTCCTTTTATTGTTCTGTGATAATGTGCACTTTATTCTGTTTTTTGTTTTAGTTTATTTTATATATTGTACAGCACTTTGGTGCAACTTCGGTTGATTTTAAACGTGCTTTATAAATAAAGTTGACCTTGACCTTGTGTGTGTACTCACTCCCAGGGCTCTCTCCGATGCTGCTGTGTTTCCCGTTCCAGTACCAGAGCAGCAGAGTTGCGTCGCGGGAGCCTGACAGCACGTAGCAGTCCCCCCCGATGTAAGACTCGGACCGGGCCAGGCACGTCACCACATCACGGTGGCCGAACACGATCTGGGTCAGCTTCCCTGGAAGAACAAACACACACAACAACTTAGCTCCCAAGACAGCCTTCATGATATTCTATTGATATTATTCTAAAACAACTCGTGGAAAAGCTACCAGGTATGTAGGTAGACCACTGATATTAGTGATTCTACTGTAGAACTATATTATAATGATACTAGAACTATATGACACTGACACTAGTGATACTACTGTAAAACTATATGATGCTGATACTAGTGATACTACTGTAGAACTATATGATGCTGATACTAGTGATACTAGAACTATATGATACTGACAATAGTGATACTAGAACGATATGATACTGATAGTAGTGATACTGGAACTGTATGACACTGATACTGGTGATATTAGAAGTATATGATACTGATACTAGTGACACTAGAACTATATGACACTGATATGAGTGATAGTACTATAGAACTATATGATATTGATACTAGTGATACTACTGTAGAACTATATAATACGGATACTAGTGATACTACTCTAGAACTATATGATACCGATACCAGTGATACTAGAACTATATATACTGATATTAGAACTATATGATACTGATATTGGTGATACTACTGTAGAACTATGACACTGATACTATGCATATTAGAACGATATGATACTGATATAAGTGATGCTAGAACATATATGACAGTGATACTAGTCATATTATACTGATTCTAGTCATACTAGAACTATATGATACTGATACTAGAACTATATGATACTGATACTAGAACTATATGATACTGATACTAAAACTATATGATACTGATACTAGTGATACTAGAACTATATGATACTGATATTAGTGATGCTAGAACTATATGATACTGATACTAGTGATACTAGAACTATATGATACTGATATTAGTGATGCTAGAACTATATGATACTGACACTAGTTACTAGTTAGAACTATATGATACTACTGTAGAATTATATTGGTGACACTTTATTTGAAGGGGTGTGCATAAGACTGACATGACGCTGTCATGACGACGTCAAGACACTGTCATAACAACGACATGACACATGAAGAATATTTACATTTTGTATCCATATACTGTATATTGTATACTGATACTAGTGATACTACTATAGAGCTATATGATACTGATACTAGTGATACTAGAACTATATGATACTAATACTAGAGCTATATGATACTGGTACTACTAATACTAGACCTATATGATACTGATATTAGTGATGCTAGAACTATATGATACTGATACTAGAGATGCTACTGTAGAACTATATTATACTGATACTAGAACTATATGACTGATACTAGTGATACTATTGTAAAACTATATGATACTGATAATAGTGATACTACTGTAAAACTATATGATACGGTTACTAGTGATACTAGAACTATTTGATAATGATACTAGTGATACTAGAACTATATGATACTGATACTAGTGACACTACTGTAGAACTATATTGATACTGAACTATATTGATACTAGTGATACTAGAACTATATACTGATACAAGAACTATATGATACTGATTTTAGTGACAAGAACTATATGATACCGACACTAGTGATAATAGAACTATATAATACAGAAACTAGTGATACTAGTGATACTAGAACTATATGATACTGATATTAGTGATGCTAGAAGTATATGATACTGATACTAGTGATATTAATGTAGAACTACATTATGCTGATACTAGAACTATATGATACTAATACTAGTGATACTACAACTATATGATACTGATACTAGTGACACTACTGTAGAACTATATGATACTTATACTGGTGATACTAGAACTATATGATACTGATACTAGTGATAGTAGAACTATATGATACTGATAGTAGAATTATATGATACTGAAACTAGTGATACTAGAACTACATGATGCTGACACTAGTGACACTATAATTATATGATACTGAAACTAGTGATACTAGAACTACATGATTATATCATATTAATAATACTAGTGATACTATAATTATATGATACTGATACTAGTAACACTACTCTAGAACTATATGATACTTAAACTAGTGATACTAGAACTACATGATACTGATACTAGTGATACTACAACTATATAATACTGATCGTAGTGATACTACTGTAGAACTATACCATACTGATACTAGTGATACTATAATCATATGATACTGATACTAGTGATACTACTGTACAACTATATCATACTAATACTAGTGTTACTATAATTATAATTATACTAGTGATAGTACTATACAACTATATCATACTAATACTAGTGATACTATAATTATAACTAGGGCTGCAAGCTGCAGTGAGCGGGCCATCGCACCCCACGCACATCGGGGTGTGGCGCTGTTAAAGGGTGTGCTGTACTGAGAGAAACTTTCTGTCACCAGTAGGTGGCGCTCTAAGCGTGACTCAATACCGATGCATAGATGTGTTCAGGACGGTACCTTGATGAAGCGTGAGAAATGTAGTGTAAATCGGACAATGTATGTAGGAGTTATGATGACTTCCTGCTTGACCTGTAGGCGGCGCTATAAGTATGACTCAATACTGACCTACAGATGTGTTCAAGATGCGACCTTCATCAAGCATGAGCAATTTGGAGTAAATCGGATAACGTATGTAGGAGTTATGAGTACTTCCTGTTTCACGAGTAGGTGGCGCTGTAAGTGTGACTCAATACCGACGCATAGATGTGTTCAGAATGCGACCTTCATGAATCGTCAGCAATTTGGTGCAAATCGGTTAATGTATGTAGGAGTTATGGGGACTTTGTGTTTCACCAATAGGTGGCGCTATAAGTATGACGCAATACTGACACATAGATGTGTTCAGGACAGAACTGTCATGTAAGCGTGAGATATATTGGACAAATTGGATAATGTATGGAGGAGTTATGAGGACTTTGTGTTTTATGGCGAAATGTCAAACTTTGGCGGGGCGCCACGGCAAGGGTGTTTGGTGAAAACTCAATTTTTTAATAACTTTTGATCACAAAGGTCCTAAGATGAAGCTGACCGAATATGAAGTTGATCAGATGAAATCTGTAGGAGGAATTCGTTAAAGTACGAGGCATGGAAATGGTAAAAACAAGGGGAAAATGGCACATTAAGAGCAAAATGGAGGACTTCTTGTTGCATGTTGGGTATAGCTCCAAGATACATTTTAGTGTCTCGATGAAATACATATGCCCACCGAATTTCGTTCGCCTACATCAAACTGAAAGGGGGGGATTGCCATTTAAAATTTTCCAGGGGGCGCTCTTGAGCCGTTTTGCCACGCCCATTTCCGTTACGCAACTTTTGACCTGTAAGTCCGATTTTTACAAACGAGGTACCGTTGGATTCCTTGGCTCAAGCCAAGTTCATGACATCATTTTCCGCCACATTGGATTTCCCGCCATTTTGGACTTAGTGAAAAACACTTAAAATGTATCTCCTCCTAGGAATTTCGACCAATCTGCACAAAACTCGGTAAGCACATTCTCTAGACCAATGTCCACAAAGATGATGCTTGATGAACGTCGCATCTTGAACACATCTGTAAGTCAGTATTGCGTCATATCTACAGCGCCACCTACTGGTGAAAGAGGAAGTACTCATAACTCCTACATCCGATTTACTCCAAATTGCTCATGCTTGATGGTCGTATCCTGAACACATCTGTGCTTCAGCATTGAGTCATACTTATAGTGCCACCTACTGCTTATAGGAAGTCCTTATAACTCCTACATACATTATCCGATTTACTCCAAATTGCTCACGCTTGACGAAGATCGCGTCCTGAACACATCTGGAGGTCAGTATTGAGTCATACTTATAGCGCCACCTACTGCTTACAGGAAGTCCTCATAATTCCTACATACATCATCCGATTTACACCAAATTGCTCACGTTTGATGAAGGTCGCGTCCTGAACACATCTGTAGGTCAGTATTGAGTTATACTTATAGCGCCGCCTACAGGTCAAGCAGGAAGTCATCAAAACTCCTACATACATTGTCCGATTTGCACAACATTTCTCATGCTTCATCAAAGTACCGTCCTGCACACATCTATGCGTCGGTATCGAGTCACGCTTAGAGCACCACCTACTGGTGACAGGAAGTTTCTCTCAGTACTGGACATCGAAATGGCACACCCTTTAACGGCGCGGCACCCCGACACGCGTGGGGTGCGAGGGCCCACTCACTGCTGCTCGCAGGCCTAGTTATACTAGTGATACTATTGTACAACTATATCATACTAATACTAGTGATACAAGAACTATATCATACTAATACTAGTGATACTAGAACTAAACCAGGAAGAACTATTTATCTTTATTCGTCATACAGCACATGCAAACACACGTGCAATGGATGAAGCCTGTTATTATGTTCGAAATATGAAACATCACATTTGTTATTTATATAAGTTTTATAGATATTAGTTATTAATATCACATAGATGTACTCATTAACCTAACACAATTGTGTTTTTTTTAAGAAATACAGTGTAATCAGGACATAAATCAGCTATAACAGTGAGATCAGAACATGTACTGTAGTAGGCTAAATCAGTTAAAACAGTGTGATCAGGACATATAAATCAGTTATATCAGTGAGATCAGGACATATAAATCAGTTATATCAGTGAGATCAGGACATATAAATCAGTTATAACAGTGAGATCAGGACATATAAATAAGTTATATCAGTGAGATCAGGACATATAAATCAGTTATAACCGATCAGGACATATAAATCAGTTATATCAGTGAGATCAGGACATATAAATTAGTTATAACAGTGAGATCAGGACATATAAATAAGTTATATCAGTGAGATCAGGACATATAAATCAGTTATAACAGTGAGATCAGGACATATAAATCAATTATACCAGTCTGACCAGGACAGTTATAACAGTGCAGGATTCACTCCATCTGGCTAATTTTCAACTGTAGTTGTCCAGTTAGCAGCTGTAGCCACTTCTATAGACCTATTCTCTGCTGGAGAGCGTCAGTCACGAGCATTCAGATTATCACAGAAGACTAAATATGTTGTATGAGTGAGAGAGAGAAAAGGAGAGAGTGAGCGTTTGTGTATATGTTTTTACTATGTGTGTCCACATGCATTTCTGTGGGTGTGTATGTGTGTGTGTGTGTGTGTGTGTGTGTGTGTGTTTGTGTGTGTGTGTGCGTGCGCCCACTGCAGCTTGTCAACATCACTGTCGATTTGATAATCAAGTTTTATTTATTAGTTGTGTGTGTGCTCCAGTCCAGTGTAATGGATAATGTGGTAGTGTTGTCGTGGGAGGGGGCCAGTCCAGTGTAATGGATAATGTGGTAATGTTGTCGTGGGAGGGGGCTGGCGACAGGAGCTGCTGTGATGAGAGTGTGTTGGTGTGACGGTGCGACACTCCCTGGTGGCAGACACACAAAGGCTGTCTCTTCACTCCCATCCCTCCCTCCCCCCCTCCATACCTCCCTCCCTCCCTCTCCACAAGATAGAGTGATCGTGCCCTTTGAGAGATTGAATGGAGGGCGCGTTGGAGGCACGGGGCACACTGAATGGGTTTGGAGACGGGGTGCGGAGCTAGGCTCATTTGAGACCCCCTGACCTACCTGATGGAGCTGTCTGGTTGTGTGTGCATGTGTGGGTGTGTGTGTGTGCCTGCCGGAGTCAATGGAGTACACATGTGTGTGTGTGTGTGTCTGTGTGTGTGTGTGTGTGTGTGTGTGTGTGTGCCTACCTCAGTCAGTGGAGTACACGTGTAAGTGTGTGTTTGTGTAAGTGTGCACATGTGTGTGTGTGTGTGTGTGTATGTGTAAGTGTGTGTGTGTGTGTGCATGTGCACAAGTGTGTGTGTGTGTGTGTGTGTGCATGTGCACACGTGTGTGTGTACAGATGTGGGAAGTTAGAAATGTCCCGTGCTGCAGCATTTCACTTCACGGTATTTGGCGAGGAAATCCCGTTGGAAATCTCGTGGGATTTCAGATGGGTGTTATTTAGTTTTAGTGATGCACCACCGCCAGGTGGCGTCTTTGAGCAGATTTAGCAGGCTGGGATCTGTGTTTTTCTCCTATAGTCTACGAATTAAACATCATTCAATTTCACATTCTTTAATTTAAATGCTCTGTTGTAAAGCACTTTGAGCTGAATTTATCTGTATGAAAGGTGCTGTACAAATAACATTTAATTGTTATCATTACCTTGTTCTCAAACACATTTTTTCTCCATCTGGATGTAATTTAATTATTACGGACACATATATCTACAGTATCTATCTCAGTAACTGACGTCGGGTCAAGACGTGGTGTCTGTTAAGTCAAATGCGCAAAATAACAGTATTGTAAATATATTTGTTAGTAAAGATGTGGTGAAAGTGAGGGTTTTGCATTTTGTTTCTGGAACGCATTCAACTGGTACTTGTGAACCCCAGAAGTAAATTTGAAGACAGGGAACCAGCTAATGTAGCGGAGCGCAGTAGGCTATGGCTTCAGCACGATACAAAGAAAAAATAAGCTTGATCGAAGGTGTAGATCCATACAAAATTGACATAGTCTCCATGAGTAAAGATCACTCATTATTGCCAATTATATCCAGACATTAACTATCTTGTGCATACAGAACGGCAGGTTTGACAGTGAGTGCGTTCACATGCACACTATACGCCGATCATAACCCGATAATGGTAGGCTAATAATGCGATTATTGAAATGGTCTTGTGAATGCCTTTATCTAATTTCCAAAATCGGTGTAAGGTCTTAACACTAGAACCGCCAAAGACGTCCATTGGACGATTGTGGGTTTTCATTTGCACATAACTATATTTTTATAAAACATTAAGTCCACCAGTCAATGACTTTCCCTAAAATTGTGTTCTGTTGCAACCCCTATTGTTAAATATATTCAAGATCATTCAAATAAAAAAATATTGTGTATGTTTTTAAATTTATACCTATATCAGCCGCCAGCCGTTCAATGAACGGCTATAGGGAATGTGCAGTGTCGCGCTATGTACAGCCTATTATATGCACAGTTTCGCGCTATGGTTATTATAAATAAGTATTATTCATTGGGGAAGCTTGGACTCGCTGGGGACTGGTGGAGAGACGCATAGTCAACAGAGCCTCCCCAAACCCGACTTCATTCTCCAGTTGGCTGAAGAGCTGCGCGCCGAGTGGATGGCGTCCAAACAGCCACCGGCGGCGCCCCTCGCAGTGTCCACAGAAGAATACCCCAAAAAAAATACCTGCATGGTGAAGACAAGCTTCAGCAAGAACAGAACTGTCTACCAATGCACAAAGTGCACCAAAGCTGTCTGTGGCAGTTGCACTGCCAAGGTGCAGAGGATATGTGCGAAGTGTATTTGAGCTGCCACCTCAACCGCGCGTGAGAGCAGAGCGCATCAACTCGTGTATAGCCTACAACTAGTAGCCCATAGCCAATAAAACGGCTTATTGTTTTATTCATATATCAACTAGATAATTAGATAATAATGAGTAGCCTAGTAGGCTATAAAATGAATTATATAGGGCCTAAGCCTTAAGCTGTACAGTACAATTACAAGACGCATAGGCCTAGCCTAAAAAGCGATGCGTTCTCATAGGCCTATATTAACTTAGATAATTAATAACATAATTATTATGTATCTACGTTCTATGCTGCATCTGACAGTAGGCTACTGTTTTATTTGGATCCTTGGCCAAAATGCTGTTCTTGTAGCCGTTTCATCGATTCTTTTCCTTTTGTGAAGTGTAGCTATAGGCTACTATTCTTGTTAAAGTGCGGCCTTGGCTTTATTCAAAAAAAATATGAGAAAGGTGTCATAGGCCTACAGACACATACACAGTAACATCATATGATGTTGCTTTCAGTAACATTAAAAACAATCATAAATCATGCAAAGTTGAAGGCAACGACTTCATCAGTTAGGATACTGTTGGCATGATCTAGGCTAGATGCTCATAATGTCCGTTGAAAATAATTCCTTCTAAGCACAATTTGAATTGTATTAAAATAGGCTAAAATTAAATTTCCACATATTCTGATTCCTTCTATATAAAAAAAACTGAATATTATTTTTGTATGTGTAGGCTATAGGCTTCTGCGATGAACAAAGCAGCCGCAATGTAGCCTGCTTATAGCGAGCAAGAGGGCAGTCTACCATAAAGTGTATAGCCTAACCATAATGTAATATATCTAGAATACATGTATTGTGGTATTTCTTTATATAGCCCAGCCTGTCTATCAATTGTTTCTCAATAAACAGTTATGTCATCCTCTGAGTCCGAATAAGCAGGCTAATAGACTGGCAGCTCTAAATGCCTTCCCAATCAATGAGACGTGGTTGTAAAAATTATGTTTTATTGATGAAAAGGGTAAAACTGAAAAACATGGAAAGAGACTCATTGCATTGATCGATGCAGTCAGTTCAAATAGGCATAAAGTAGGCCTATTTAAAATGACCAATTACATCTTCAAATCCAATTCATGCTGTAAACATCTTAAAGTAGCCTACAGCCATAGCCTAATTCAAAGTAGCAAAGGTGACAAAATGAAGTGAAAGGCTGCCAACTAGACCACTCCAATGAATGTTGAATGTAGTCTACTTTTATTATTTAGGTTTTACAGAATAGGCCTACACACATGCATGCGCCATCTGACTAGCTCGCCACTTGCCAGCGAACCTGGACTAGACTATTGCAACACCCCCCGCCCCCCTGCTACAAATTATTTTATATTCAAATAAACTGGATGGACCAGTTTCCTAGCCCTGGATCGTGGGGGAGGGGGGTAGCCTACGTTAGCGGGTGCTTTCCCATGACCGGGCATTCCGCAGGTGTTGGGTTGAATTCGGCAGTTTGATTGATAGGTGGATGGATTTAACATCCAAAGTATTGTGCAAGTATTGTATAGGCCTATGTCTAAGAGATGAATAGTTGTAACCATTAACTCAGCCTGATGTAGGCCCTAGGCTACTGTAGATTATCAGCATTATCACCAGCCTCAATTGATGCTCGCGTGAGGACTTTCCTCTAGGCTACGTTTTGCCATTCATTTAAACCACCATCTCATCTAGACTACTTCTGTTGCTGCATTTTTACCTTTATGCTCTTCGTGATTTTAGAGCGCAATCAACATTTTCCAGGATTCCAATAAATCCATCCATTCATCCAACTTTGTGCTGAGCGCAGCGCGTACATTATGGCTGGTAGCCTACTGTCAAGGATCACGACTGATGCACTCCCTTAACACGTCTCGCAACTCCCCAGACCATCAAGAGAATTTCAATATGAAAGACCTTTAAGTGGGGCATTCCAGGAGGTACTGTAGCAAGTCGTCGGTCTTCATGACGCACTGTTATGCTTGTTTGCTGTAGATCCAGTCATAGAAGCGGGCATCTCTTCCTGTTTATACCGGCGATTTTAAACAGCTGGTCAGTTCACCCCAACAAGAATAGCCAAGTGAAGGACAAAAATGAAACCACTAACGTTACTGCTGGTCTTGAAACAACCGTGTTAGCCTAGTTCCATATAACACTCCTGGGTCCATTTTCGTACAGTAGATCAGCCTGTGTCCACGTAGTTGCTAGCTAACTGGTACATTAGTTAGTTAGCTAGCTAGCTAGCTGACCCCTGATGTCTGACTCACGTGGATGGTGTTTGTGTACATTCCATGAATATCCGAAGCAATGACGTTTGTGATGGATTTTAACTGATCTAGTCAAAAAGGATTTACCAAGATTCGCTCAAACAGGTTAAGTCTGGTTTATTGAGAAAACATACGAGCGCAAGGACTTCCGGACAACGCACATGAGTGGTTGATCCAAAGAAGTGCCGCCTCCTGATCTTGCGCTGCCTTATATTCAAGCAAAACACAGGTACGCCGCTTCCAGGATGTGATTGGCTAACCCATCTATACACATCATAATAAGGTGACGGACATCAAACAGTGGTCGAGGGATACAGAGAAAGCGCGGTACACTTTGAATATAGACAAAGGAACAATGGTCTAGGCCAGGACGGGAAGTCTGAGGTGTGAGGCCTTCCCGTCATGGTGAGGATATCACGACAGGGGTGTCTGTCCTTACAAAGAAGTGGGGAAGACAGAGGTTCAGGAGGTGTTTGGAATTACAAAAGAGAGAGAGGACAAAGGTTTAAAGGTGTTTGGAATAGCAAAAGGCAGGGGACTGGATCAATAGGTTTTAAGAAATAAGGCTGAGATCTGAAAAGTCTTGAGGCCAGTTGTAAAGTCTATGACACGTTCCACGTAGTGTTCCAAACTGTTAAATTATTCCCTATGTAGTTTACTATTTGGGTAACACTACATAGGGAATAGGAAGTGAGTGAACCATTTCAAACACATCTCTAGTCAGCTCCGTTAGCTAGCTTACTCATCCTGATGGCCATATGGTTCCATATGAGAACACTCTGCTAGCCCGCTAGCTAGCTAGTTAGCCTACTGTATTAAACCTCTACTTGTCCCGATACCTTACCAGTTACAGAGGTAGATACTATAGATAGATAGGCTTTGTTCGTAATAATTAAATTACAACCTGACAGAGAACAAGGAGTTTGGGTTCACATAGTTGTTAGCTAACTGGTACAGTAGCTAGCTAGCTGACCCCTGACGTCTGACCCTGTGTCACGTGGATGGTGGTTGTTTACGTTGCAGTCTAGCTTACAATAGCTTCTCACACCGTTCACTACCATTCCATATTTTTTCTGATTTAAGGTCCCATGACGTTTTTCTCTTCCTGCTTCTGCCTAAGCACTCCACAATACCAAAATACAACGGTGTCATGTTTTACGGAAGGAAAAGTGAAGAAGACGGTAGCTATCAGTGACTAAAGCAGTTAGCTAATGTTAAGATCATTCCTGTAGCTGCTTTGCTGCTAATGCGAGTTCGTATCCGTTCCTGCCCGAGAAACAGAAGTTGAACTAATAGCATAAAAATAGCTGCAGGAATCATTGTTGTAAAGTTAGCTAACTGCTTTTTAGCCACCGACAGCTACCATTAATATTATGGAAGCTGCTGTTGTGAGCTAACTTGCTATCACGGTCTTATCGTGCAGCTTCACAGACTGCTATTAGGAACCTGAATACTACCTGATATTTCAACCTGCTGTCATCAGTGATCGGCGCGTCTGCTTGTTTGCGTCATGAATATCTGACGCAATGACATTACATGTAGTGTCCCAAAACTGTTTAATCATTCCCTATAGTAGTTCATTATGAGTAACACTACATAGGGAATAGGGAGTGAGTGAACCATTTCAAACACATCTCCAGTCAGCTCCATTAGCTAGCTTACTCATCCTGATGCCATGTTCCATATGAGAACACTCTGCTAGCCCGCTAGCTAGCTAGTTAGCCTACTGTATTAAACCTCTACTTGTCCCGATACCTTGTTCCATATGAGTTAACAGATACAGACCCGATGACAGTTACAGAGATAGATACTATAGATAGATACTGTAGGCTTTAATAATTAAATTACAACCAGACAGATAACAAGGAGTTTGAGAACAAGGTAGGTTCATCTAATGTGCGAGATGAGCTACAGCAATGGGTCAATGAGTAGCCTAGTATTACCGTGCCCTCTATGGGCATGCGAGCGGTGGTGCGGAATGCCGTAAAGCGTCTGTTAGAATAACGCGGGTCAAGTGACCATTCTTATGTTCTCGCATCTGTGTGTGTGTGTGTGTCAGTGGCGGCTGGTGACTCAAAAAACTGAGAAGGACAGGAGGAAGAGAGGCAAACCGCCCATGGGCGCCGGGGGGGCACTTTCCCTCAGTCAGTTATTATTTGAAGTATCAGCTTTAAAGTGGATTTACAGTCAATTTTAGCATATGAAAAACTAAACAATTTCTTTAACTACATGCAGCATTTATTTATCATATTCATGATAAAATATTACAAAACAACAATAAAACATTGTAAGCAATAGTTGTTGTAATGGATTGTACTCTTCTCTAAAGAGAGAAAATAATTGATATTGGTGAGGTGCTGGAGAGGTTAGGTGATATATGAAAAATGTTTTTGATTAGGGGACACTGAGGTGTGCTGGCTCTATTAATACATCCATGGCTGGCTCTCAAACAGTTTGTTGGCAAATAGATTTGACAACTGGACAATGGAATACGTTGCACAGCAAATGCAGTATCCAACAGTTTGCACATGGCTAGCTAGCAATGGTACAGCTATGGGATTAGCTCATTTGGGTTGCTGTCAAAGCTGCCACTCTTATGTTGCTATAGCCTACAATTATCGGAACAATATGAACATTCAGTTGAAAGTTTTCCATCCACCCATCCATCACTGGATGAGGAATAAGCACCGCAAAGTGATCAATTCTCACACAAGCAGGAGCCAGGCTGTGGATTTCTCCGATCCGGTGTTGCGACCCAGTCTCTAGAAATGTTTTGGACGAGTTGCCGACAGTTTGCGCTTCCAGCCAATCTGCGCGCCTACCTATGCCGTAGCCTGATATGCACCTCGTAGCTAACGTTACCGGCTATAGCCAGCCAGTGGAACTGTCGTGTTCAGACGGCTCTAGCTCAAAAAGTATTTATGTCAGCTTCGATATTTAGATGGCTAGAATCAAGACAAATAGACGAACAGTTTGATGTATAATATGTCCCATAATACTTTCGGATGTATTATATTATGGAGCTACAAAAACACAAAAAGTCTCCAATGGCACAGGGAAGAGAAACAGACATCAACGCCGACTCAATCGGCCTTCACTGTGGTAAATCTGGAATCTGGAATGTGATTGGACAAACAAAATGTCAATATCTGAATCCTGTTCAGACAGGGCCGGAGTACTGTCCTCCCTTGCGGTAATTTTTCAGCGTTTTGGCCAATCACAAATTAGCAAGAAAAAAAGGCATTACATTGATTTAAGATAAAAGAACCCGCCCTAAGGGAGGCTAGCCTCCCTTCAATAGATATCTATGGGTCCTCCAGCTGCATGTTATATATGTCACTGTTGGAGCTTTATAATTTCAATAATGTTTTTTTATCCATAGGGAAAACCTGCTTTATGAACAAAACTGAGATAATATTAATTATGAATAAATAAGTTAATATATTTATATTTTAATCCCTCTCTTCTCTCCAAAAACTGAGGACTGTCCTCCCCTGCCTCAATGGACGAGCCTCCACTGGTGTGTGTGTGTATGTGTAAGTGTGTGTGCGTATGCACGTGTGTGTGTGCACACGTATGTGTGTGTGTGTGTGTGTGTGTGAGTGTGTGTGTGTGAGTGTGTGTGTGTGTGAGTGTGAGTGTGTGTGTGTGTGAGTGTGTGTGTGTGAGCGTGAGTGTGTGTGTGTGTGTGTGTGAGTGTGTGTGTGTGTGTGAGTGTGTGTGTGTGTGTGTGTGTGTGAGTGTATGTACCTGAGTCAGTAGAGTACACGCGGAAGCTCTTATCCCAGAAGCCACATAGCAGGATGTAGCGGTTGTCGGCGGTGATGAGGAAGAGCTGTGCGTGGAGCTGGATGCTCTGGTCCAGCAGGTCGGAGATCTGGCGCCGGTGGCTGCCCACACTGCCGGCTGGGGACGCAGACGCACACACACACACACACACACACACATGCTCAGTCAGGGCTTCACATCACAAACACTTTGGTTTGGGTTTTCTTCAAGCTGAAACGAGGAGGATCACACTCTACACAGCGCTGGGCCCTCTGAAGTACACTAGGACCACGCCGTTTGAACCCAACCCCTGTGAACACTGGCTTCTGTCAGCTGCAGCAAGGTCCTACATGGGAACCCACAATTATACAGTAGGAACAGTGTAGTAACACGCTGGAATTATACTCAGCCTTTTTGAAGTACCGTTCTAATTACTAAAACGTTGAATGTTCTAAAACGATGTTTTTCAAGATTGGAGCTGTGACCGAGGTTGTTAAATGAGTGTGTGGTCAGGGCTGGTGTGTGTGAGTCCAGCGGTCAGGGCTGCTGTGTGTGAGTCCAGCAGGGCAGAACAGGTGTGTGTGAGTCCAGCGGTCAGGGCTGGTGTGTGTGAGTCCAGCGGTCAGGGCTGGTGTGTGTGAGTCCAGCGGTCAGGGCTGGTGTGTGTGAGTCCAGCAGGGCAGGACAGGTGTGGGCTAGCCGGAGCAGAAGCCCCCTGACAGACACCAGCACGCCATCCTCACTCCATATTTCAACCAATTATCAACATTTCCCCCCGTCACGGACGGCACGCCAGTCACACTCAAATTTACTGTGTTTAGCCCAGGCTCTCTCTGGAATGTGAGCTGTGTAAATACATACCTGACACACACAAATGCACACACACACACACAACTACACACACACACACACATGCACACACACACAACTACACACACACACACACACACACACACACAACTACACACAACTACACACACACACACACACATGCACACACACACACACACACACACACACACACAAACACAACTACACACACACACACGCAACTGGAAAAAGACAAAGATAATGATAAACTGGAACACAGGTGATTAATATTTCAAAATAGTTTGTTGTATTTTGCAAACACATGTACTTTGATACACACTTGACTCACATGCATGCACACACACATGCACGCACATACTGTACACGCACGTACGTACGCACACACACACACATGCTGACTGTGTGAAGAGAAGCTCCATAAAAGGGGAAACCAGACAGTTGCTGAGATGAGCTGGTGAGGATGAACCCTGGATAACTTCACCAGTAAACAGCAGCAGGAAGACATGTGAACACGTGAGGGAGGGAGAGAGAGAGAGAGAGAGAGAGAGGGAGAGAGAGAGAGAGAGAGAGAGAGAGAGAGAGAGAGAGAGAGAGGGAGGCAGAGAGAGAGAGAAATCAGAGATTCATATGTTGTGGTGTTGCAGGAGACAGGGAGTAGAGGAGATGAGTCTACTGGCTGCCCTTATGGCTATAGAGAGATAGTTGTCCCATCCACTAAAATGAAAGGAGTCCCACAGGGAAGAGATTCAGGAGGAATGCTAATTTGGTACAAAACAAAATTAATACACTCCATAGAAATAATCAAAAAGGGAACATTTTTCATTTGGCTAAAGATAAGGAAGGAGACTATTTCCGCTGCCAAAAACGTGTTTCTATGTGCCGCATATATCCCACCTTTCGAGTCTCCCTATCACAATGAGGACACATTCACCATTCTAGAGGAATATATCAGCTACTTCCAGGCCCAGGGCAATGTGCTGATCTGTGGAGATCTCAATGCCAGGACAGGGAAAGAACCTGACACAATTAACAATCAGGGAAACAGATATGTACTGTACCAGGGAACATCAACATTCCCCTTCCCTCGTATCCTATTAGAAACAATTACGATAAATCAAGCAACCAAACAGGAAAACAACTTTTAAAGCTTTGTCGCACGCTGGGTCTGTACATAGTCAATGGACTCATATGGGCAACACCTACAGCTCACCTCTCTATACACCTACAGCTCACCTCTCTATACACCTACAGCTCACCTCTCTATACACCTACAGCTCACCTCTCTATACACCTACAGCTCACCTCTCTATACACCTACAGCTCACCTCTCTATACACCTACAGCTCACCTCTCTATACACCTACAGCTCACCTCTGTATGACATATTAAATTATGTTTAGACACATATCTGACCAAAACATTTCCCAATGATATTGAAGGTGTAAATCTGGCTGTCAAAGAAATCTACAATATATTTGATAAACTGGCATCTTTATCCAATTTGAAGAAAACAACAACAAAAATACCAAAAAAAGAAAGACGATGACAAATGGTTTGATTTGGACTGCAAACATCAAAGGAAAACCCTGAGGAACCTGTCCAACCACTAACACAGAGACCCAGACAACCAGGATTTACGGCTTCAGTATCGGGAAACACTAAAACAATACAAAAATAAAACTAGAACCAAAAAGAATCAGCACATCAAGAGACACCTGGATATAATTGAGGACTTAATAGACTCAAATAACCTTTGGGAAAATTGGAACAATTTAAACAAACCAAGCAGGGACGAATTGGCTATCCAAAATGGAGAACTATGGAAAACACATTTTGAAAACCTGTACACTAAAATCACTGTGAATTCGGACCAAAAAGACAAATTAGAGAAATTATATATCCTTGAGTCAGCAATTAAAGACAATCAATGTCCACTGGACTTCCCAATTACTGAAAAAGAATTGGAAGACAAAATCCAGGAACTGAAATTCAGAAAAGCTAGTGGGGCTGATGGGATACTGAATGAGATGATTCAATTTACAAATAGAAAATTCAAGATGGCTATACTCAAACTTTTCAATATAGTTCTGAGTGTGGGCAATTTCCCCAACATCTGGAACAAAGGATTAATTACACCCATATTTAAAAATGGAGATGAATTGGATCCAAACAATTATAGAGGCATATGTGTCAACAGCAACTTGGGGAAGATCTTCTGTTCAATCCTAAACAACAGACTACAACTTTTTCTCAAGGAACATAGCATCCTAAGAAAAAGCCAAATTGGATTCTTACCAAATTATCGCACATCAGACCATGTTTTCTCTCTCCACACCCTAATTGACCAACAGATAAATCAAAATAAATCGCCTCAGTCCAACTCTCTTCAACATCTACATTCATGAATTGGCTAAAAACTTGAGGACTCTGCAGCCCCCGGCATCAACTTGAACGGCACAGACATAAAGTGCCTCCTGTATGCAGATGATCTGGTGTTACTGTCCAGCTCCAAAGAGGGACTACAGCAGCTCTTAGATCATCTGGACCACTTCTGCCAGACCTGGGCCCTGACAGTTCATCTGAAAAAGACACAAATTATGATATTCCAGAAAAGGTCCAGGTTTCAGGGAAATACATTTAGTTTTTTACTAGGCTCCACAAATATAAAACAAAGAAATGAATATACTTAATTGGGACTTAAAATAAGCTCGACTGGAAACTTCAACCTGGCCGTGAATGAACTGAAAGCAAAAGCACAAAGGGCCTTTTATGTAATTAAAAGATCAATTAATTTAAATAACCTAAATATTCCAATAAGAATCTGGATAAAAATATTCAAATCAATAATTGAACCAGTATCCCTGTATGGTTGTGAGGTGTGGGGGCCCCTTACACATCAGGATTTATCTAAGTGGGACAAACACCCAATTGAAGTAATGCACACACAATTTTGAAAATCTATTCTTGAAGTGCAAAGAAAAACCCCAAACAATGCATGTAGAGCAGAGCTCGGCCAATTTCCTCTACTGATTCATCCATCCATCCATCCATCTTCATCTGCTTATCCGGGGTTGGGTCGTGGAGTCAGCATTTCCAGCCGGGGGCCCCAGACATCCTAACCCTTTCCCTGGCAGCATCAACCAGCTTTGCCAGGCAAAAAACAGGCAAAAACCCCTGATGGAAAACAACACAAGAGGAAGAGAGACCCGGCCCGGAAGAAGCCCGGGACCCTCGTCTGGAGCCAGGCCCAGACGGAGGGCCCGCCTGTGAGCGCCTGGTGGCCGGGCTTACCACGGAGCCCGGCCGGGCCCAGCCCAAAAAAGCGACGTGGGGACACCATCTCATCCTCCATCCCGTGGACCCACCACCCGCGAGAGGAACTGTCGGGGTCGGGTGCGCTGCCAACTAGGTGGCAGTGAAAGCGGTGGACACTGACGGACCTCTACTGATTGACATCCAAAATAGATTTATCAAATTTGACCAGCATCTATGAACCAGTGACCCCGACTACCACCACAAAGCCTTTAAATGCCAAGGCAAGACAAGTGCCCTCAGCCAAATGGTCCTGAGACTATGTTCACAGAGTTACCTCTCAACACCTCAGGACATCCCTCAGATAATCTGGCCCAACCAAATTATAAGCAAACAAAAATAAAATTATATTAACCATTGGAAAAATATTACAAAAACTCAAAGTAAACTTGAATGCTATTTGGCCCTAAATAGAGAATACACAGTGGAAGACTATCTGACCACTGTTTCAGATCAAAAACTGAGGAAATCATTGACTATGTACAGGCTCAGCGAGCACAACCTGCCACTGAAAAAGGTCGACACAGGCAGACCTGGCTGCCTAAAGAGGAGAGATTCTGCCAGCAATGCTCCAGAGGAGAGATGGAAACAGAGCTACACTTCCTCCTTCACTGTGAAAAATATTCAAATCTGTTATTCCAATTCAGATTATTTTAAAGGTGCATCTCAGAAAATGTTAATATTGTGGAAAGTTATTTTCCATGATTTAATTCAAAAAGTGAAACATTCATATTCATATATATAGATTCATTACACATGTAGTGAACTATTTCAAGGCTGATTGCCTCCATGCCACGCTCCACGTTGATGCAGTAATTTGTGCAAAGGGAGCCCCGACCAAGTATTGAGTGTATAAATGAACATACTGAACATACTGTACAATGATAAAGATTAAAACAAAAAAGGCTTGAAATATTTCACTTTGTGTAATGGATCTTGAATACATGAAAGTTTCACTGTTTGAATTACATTACAGAAAATAAGACTTTTTCCACAATATTCTAATTTTCTGAGATGCACTTGTATTTGTTCCATGTAATGCACAGTGTACAGTAACAGTGACATGTTTCTGCCAGCTCAAGATGGGCTCATCACATACGACTACAGCAGAAACATTCTCGATTACACAGAAACACATCAGGCAATGCATGCACAGCAGAGTTAGCCCAATATCAATTACTAGTTAACATACAAAACTGAGCCATCACATTTTAAATCAAATCATCTAAAAACAAGGAACCACTACTCCTTCCATTCCTGAGCTCTTAATACCCAGAGATGAGCCAAGAGAGAGGTGCCCTCAGCTAGGCCTGAGTTCAGGTACTAGGTGGGTCTAGGATGGATCTAGGGTGGGTCTAAGGTGGGTCTAGGGTGGGTCTAGGGTGGGTCTAGGGTGGGTCTAGGGTGGGTCTAGGATCGGTCTAGGGTGGGTCTAGGGTAGGTCTAGGGTGGGTCTAGGGTAGGTCTAGAGTGGGTCTAGGGTGGGTCTAGGGTGGGTCTAAGGTGGGTCTAAGGTGGGTCTAGGGTGGATCTAGGGTGGGTCTAGGGTGGGTCTAGGGTGGGTCTAGGATGGATCTAGGGTGGGTCTAGAGTGGGTCTAAGGTGGGTCTAGGGTGGGTCTAGGGTGGGTCTAGGGTGGATATAGGGTAGGTCTAGGGTGGGTCTAGGGTGGATCATGGGCAGGGCTGGACTGGGACAAAAAATCGGCCCTGGCATTTTTGGCCCAGACCGGCCCACAGGGCTGGACTGGGTGAATATTTCCTGCCGGGAAATGTAGCCCCAGTCAGGCCACTAGCCGAGCCGACGCGGTGAGATGGAACACCTTCAGTTTCGTTTTGTTGACGGGGGGGGGGGGGGGCTGCGCGATTTGTTGACGGGGGGGGGGGGGGGGGGTAAGTGCTGCGCGATTTGTTGACGGGGGGGGGGAGGGGGGTGCTGCGCGATTTGTTGACGGGGGGGGGGGGGGGGTGCTGCGCGATTTCTTGACACCTGAAACTAACAGAGGGAGGGGTGGGGCCTACATATGATTGGGCCAGCCCAGTGTCACTATAGAGGATGGACCAATGGGCCGCTGTCCCTGCTCTATGGGCCGTTCGTTAGCTCTTTTTTTTTTTTTTTGGATCGGCCCACTAGTAGGTCCGGCCCACCGGGCATTTGCCCGGTACGCCACATGGCCAGTCCGGCCCTGATCATGGGTGGGTCTAGGGTGGGTCTATGATGGATCTAGGGTGGGTCTATGATGGATCTAGGGTGGGTCTAGGGTGGGTCTAGGGTTTGTCTAAGGTGGGTCCAGGATGGGTCTAGGGTGGGTCCAGGATGGGTCTAGGGTGGGTCCAGGATGGGTCTAGGGTGGATCTTCTCTCCTCACCTCTCCTGCTCCCCCCTCTCCTCTCCTCTCCTGCTCCCCCCTCTCCTCTCCTCTCCTGCTCCCCCTCTCCTCTCCTCTCCTGCTCCCCCTCTCCTCTCCTCTCCTGCTCCCCCTCTCCTCTCCTCTCCTGCTCCCCCTCTCCTCTCCTCTCCTGCTCCCCTTCTCCTCTCCTGCTCCCCCTCTCCTCCCCTCTTCTCTCCTCTCCTCCCCTCTCCTCTCCTCTCCTGCTCCCCCCTCTCCTCTCCTCTCCTCCCCTCTCCTCTCCTCTCCTCTCCTGCTCCCCCTCTCCTCTCCTGCTCCCCCTCAACAAGTACTGAGTGATGAGAGGCGGCCATATTGTCCTGACAGCCGTGTAGTCTGCATTCTCAATCACACATTATTACCCCATTCATATTCATTCATACTGACACACACACACACACACACACACACACACACACACACACACACACACACACACACACACACACACACACGTCCTCCACCCCCGCTCTTATTAAACCACCTTAGAGAGGAGAGGAGGGAGGTAAAGAGAAAGAGAGAGTGAGAGAGAGAGAGGGAGGGGGATAGAGAGAGTGAGAGAGAGAGAGGGAGGGGGGTAGAGAGAGAGAGGGAGGGAGGGAGAGGGAGGGGGATAGAGAGAGAGAGGGAGGGAGGGAGGGAGAGGGAGGGGATAGAGAGGGAGGGGATAGAGAGAGAGGGAGGGAGGGAGAGGGAGGGGATAGAGAGAGAGAGGAAGGGAGGGAGAGGGAGGGGGATTGAGAGAGAGGGAGGGAGGGAGGGAGGGAGGGAGGGAGAGGGAGGGGGATTGAGAGAGAGGGAGGGAGGGAGAGGGAGGGGATAGAGAAGGAGAGGGAGGGAGGGAGGGAGAGGGAGGGGATAGAGAGGGAGAGGGAGTTGATGATGAAATGCTGGCCTAGGCCACAGCTCATTGCATTCCAATTTGCATGCAAATGCTCTAGTCAGAGAGCAGGCTCTATATCAGAGAGGATGGAGGAGAGGAGGGGCTGCAGACAACAGTCATCTACTGTCCAAGGACACACACACACACACACACACACACACACACACAGCTGACCTATAAGGGGGTCGATTTCCACAGGCAGTTGGTACTGTTGGTCCTGCTGCTGCACTGAGGAACTTTGATGACCTGAGAGAAAGAGAGAGAGAGAGAGGGAGAGGGTGGATGTGAGAGAGGAAAGAGAGAGAGAGACATTGTATTAATATTGTGTTTGTGCTTGCCAGTGCGTGATGCAAAAAAGTTATAAGACAACGTGTATTGGACCCTGAGGGGCTCTACAAATGTACCTCAATTTCTCCTGAAACTGCATTAATAACAACAACAACAGCAATAATAATAATAATAATAATAATAACCATAACAATAATAATAACAATACAAAACAACAATAACAATACTAATACTAATACTAATAATAATAATATAGATTTCTCAAACTCAAGGACACTGTAGCATGTACAAGACTGTACAAGAGCGGAGTAAAAAGATGCAAATAAAAATAAAAAGGGACTAAAACCAACTTTGGGACCCTGAACCCTGGCATGCTGGGGAACACCAGTCTGAAGAGACGCTGCTCTGAACCCTGAACCCTGGCGTGCTGGGGAACACCAGTCTGAAGAGACGCTGCTCTGAACCCTGAACCCTGAACCCTGGCGTGCTGGGGAACACCAGTCTGAAGAGACGCTGCTCTGAACCCTGAACCCTGAACCCTGGCGTGCTGGGGAACACCAGTCTGAAGAGACGCTGCTCTGAACCCTGAACCCTGAACCCTGGCGTGCTGGGGAACACCAGTCTGAAGAGACGCTGCTCTGAACCCTGAACCCTGAACCCTGAACCCTGGCGTGCTGGGGAACACCAGTCTGAAGAGACGCTGCACTGAACCCTGAACCCTGGCTACTCTGAACCCTGAACCCTGGCTTCTCTGAATCCTGAACCCTGGCTACTCTGAATCCTGAACCCTGAATCCTGAACCCTGTCTGCTCTGAGCCCTGAACCCTGAACCGTGGCTGCTCTGAACCCTGAACCCTGGCTGCTCTGAGCCCTGAACCCTGAACCGTGGCTGCTCTGAGCCCTGAACCCTGAACCGTGGCTGCTCTGAACCCTGAACCCTGGCTGCTCTGAGCCCTGGCCGTGGGGGAACTGTACTTAAATGAGCGCTGGCTAAGTTAGGAGCTCAATCTCCTCTGTTATCTCCTCTCTACTGCAGATCCTATCGCTATTAAAGCAATACATCGCGATATTTGGACCTTTACAAACATGTCTGGTGCTAATTCTCCAATTAGATTTACTAAAAGTAAGCTGAATTGTCCAAACAGTCAACTCAGAAAGATAATACATTGACATTTATTACCTTTTAAAACTCGCGCCCCCGGGACGCAAGCATTCAGTCGAAGTGCGCATGTGCAACGTTGTGCTTAAACAACACAGTAGTAGCTAACTATTCCGGCGTCTATGGATATCATGCATGGATGTATTAATAGAACATGCAATGATATCATGGCGGAGGTGAGAAAACCGAAGCGAAACATCACGGAGGAAGCCAGAAAAAGAAAAAGACAATCTTATAACTTTACGACAGTATGACAGTGCACTTACTCGCAGAGCCTGTGGGGGCGCAGTTCCGAGAAAACCGGAGAAAACGCTATGTATTGCTTTAAAGTATCGCTGTAATTATGATCACATCCGTGGCTGCTGTCACCTGAACCCCCTTTAAAACTCAGTTTCCCATAAGCCCTCCTCACCTGCCAGGCCGTGCCACTTGTTGACGGCGAAGAGGCGGTTGGCGGTGACGGTGATGATGGCGGGGGCCAGCAGGCCCGGCTGGGTGTTGGCGGCCACGTGGCTGACGGGGGAGTTGGAGGGGAACTTGAGGACCATGATGACGTCCTGCTGCATCTGCTCAGTGAACATCAGCGGCGTCTGGAGGAGGAGATACTGGTGGTCAGCACCCCCGCCGACGGACAGAGGAGAGGAGGAGGAGGAGAGGAGGAGAGGAGGAGAGGAGGAGGAGGAGACACTGGTGGTCAGCACCCCCACCGACGGACAGAGGAGAGGAGGAGGAGGAGGAGGAGAGGAGGAGAGGAGGAGGAGGAGACACTGGTGGTCAGCACCCCCACCGACGGACAGAGGAGAGGAGGAGAGGAGAGGAGAGGAGAGGAGAGGAGAGGAGAGGAGAGGAGAGGAGAGGAGAGGAGAGGAGAGGAGAGGAGAGGAGAGGAGAGGAGAGGAGAGGAGAGGAGGAGGAGACACTGGTGGTCAGGACCCCCGCGAATGGACGGAGGAGAGGAGGAGGAGGAGGAGGAGGAGACACTGGTGGTCAGGACCCCCGCGGAGGGACAGAGGAGAGGAGAGGAGGAGGAGGAGGAGGAGAGGAGGAGGAGAGGAGGAGGAGAGAGAGGAGAGGAGGAGAGGAGGAGACACTGGTGTTCAGGACCCCCGTGGACAGACGGAGGAGAGGAGGAGAGGAGGAGGAGGAGAGGAGGAGGAGGAGAGCAAGGAGGACAGTGGCGACGGTGGCAGAAGACAAAGATAGAGAGAGGGAGAGGGGCAAAGAGAGAGCAAGGGAGAAGGGGATAGGTAGAGAGAGAGAGCAAGGGAGAGGAGGAGAGGGAGAGAGAGAGGAGGAGAGGTAGAGAGAGAGAGAGAGGGAGAGTAGGAGAGGTAAAGAGCGAGGAAGGGAGAGGAGGAGAGGTAGAGAGAGAGGGGGGGAGAGGTATAGAGAGAGGGAGATTGAGAGATGAGGAGAGGTAGAGAGAGAGGGAGGGAGAGAGATGAGGAGAGGTGGAGAGGTAGAGAGAGAGAGAGGGAGGGAGAGAAGAGGTAAAGAGAGGGAGGGAGAAGAGGAGAGGTAGCACACACATTCTCTCTCTCACACACACACATCTGTTACTGTACTAGTGTGATGTGTATGTATATTTTTTCATGGTATATATTTATATAAATGTCAATAATGTTAATGTTATAAAATTATGAACACACATTTACACACACACACACATGCACACACGCACACATAAACACACACACACACATACATCTGTTACTGTGTTAATGATAATTTACTATGCACACCTTTACTGCTAATTTCGAATGCTTATTGTTATACAGTCCCTCCAGAAAAACGCAGGCAAAAATCCTTGATTATGCAATGGAATATGCAGGGTTTTTATGTGATTTTATGCGTTGAAAATGCGGGGATTTTCTGAAGTTGCGGGAACTTGCGAATATTGCGAGAATATGCGAAAAATGCA
>NC_140253.1:15322861-15397861 GCF_949987555.1 Borostomias antarcticus
AACACTCTACCACCACAACACTCTACTACCACAACACTCTACTACCACAACACTCTACTACCACAACACTCTACCACTACAACACTCTACTACCACAACACTCTACTCTACTACAACAACACTCTACTACCACAACACTCTACTACCACAACACTCTACTACCACAACACTCTACTACTGTGGTAGTAGAGTGTTGTGGTAGTAGAGTAGAGTGTTGTGGTAATATAGTAGAGTCTACTACCACAACACTCTACTACCACAACACTCTACTCTACTACCACAACACTCTACTCTACTACCACAACACTCTACTACCACAACACTCTACTACCACAACACTCTACTACCACAACACTCTACTCTACCACCACAACACTCTACTATATTACCACAACACTCTACTCTACTACCACAACACTCTACTACCACAACACTCTACTACCACAACACTCTACTACCACAACACTCTACTATATTACCACAACACTCTACTATATTAACACAACACTCTACTACCACAACACTCTACTCTACCACCACAACACTCTACTCTACTACCACAACACTCTACCACCACAACACTCTACCACCACAACACTCTACTCTACCACCACAACACTCTACTCTACTACCACAACACTTTACTACCACAACACTCTACTCGACCACCACAACACTCTACTCTACTACCACAACACTCTACTACCACAACACTCTACCACCACAGCGCTCTACTCCCCCCTCAGGGAGGAGTTTCATCGGCGGGCGCTTCAGACACTCATGTGTGTGCGCGTGTGTATTTGTAAGCGAGAGTGTACGTGCGTGTGTGTGAGATAGAGAGTGAGTGTGTGTGTGTGAGAGAGAGAGAGAGAGAGAGAGAGAGAGAGGAGAGAGAGAGAGAGTGTGTGTGTGTGTGTGTGTGTGTAGACTGTGCTGGGCTGGTTATAGCCAGGTCTGGCCAGGCCTCTGGGAGTGAGCTCATGGAGGAGGCCTGCGGATGGGATTTCCTTGAGAAAAACCCTGGGAAGTCAGTTTATTCTCTCCATTGTCTGAAACTAACCAGAGACCAGGGACACTACAAGAGAGATGTGTGTGTGTGTGTGTGTGTGTGCGTCAGAGAGAGAGAGAGAGAGAGAGAGAGAGAGAGAGAGAGAGAGAGAGAGAGAGAGAGAGAGAGAGAGAGAGACTGCCATGAGCCTGCACCAAGTCCTGGAAGGTGACACGTAAGCAACAGGACTCCTCTTCCTCCCTTCATCCTTCTTTCCCCTAAGTCACTCCCTCTCTTCCTCCTCTCTTGTCAACCCTAATCTCTTCTCTCCTCTTCTCCTTCCTCCTCTCTAGTCAACCCTCATCTCCTCTCCTCTGCTCCTCTCTTTCCTCTTCTCCTCATCCCTTCTTCTCACCTCTTCTCATCTCCTCTCCTCTCTTCATCTCATCTCCTCATCCCTTCTCCTCACCTCCTCTCCTCTCCTCATCTCTTCTCCTCTCCTCATTTCCTGTCCTCATCTCCTCCCCTCTTCTCTTCTCCTCATTGAATCTCCTCTCTTCTCCTCCTCTCCTCTCCTCATCTCTTCTCATCTCCTCTCCTCCTCTCCCCATCTCCTTTCCTCCTCTTTTCTCCTCATCTCCTCATCTCTTCTCCTCATCTCATCTCCTCTCCCCATCTCTTCCTCTCCTCTCCTCCTCTCTCCTCCACTCATCTCCTCCTCTTCTCCTGGCTCCCTCTCTTGTGCGCCAGCTCTCCCAGATGAGGAGTCCAGTATATCTCATACAGTGTTAATCCCCTGCTGGCCCTATCAGGACTGTATGACTACCAGATGCCAGAGGGATCTGGAAACATGAGACCCGGAGGGTTTAGATTGGCCCTGTCATCACAGGGCAGCCGGGTCACAGCAGGAATGCAAACACGTATCTCCACGCGTATCTCCACACGTATCTCCACGGTGTGGTGCTGATGCCTGTGATGATGTCATGTGATAACGTGGATGGAAATGTAGAGTTCTGGCAATCCCATTTCAGGGTGTCGCTCATTCATTTGGTGCCCTTCTGGTGTGTGTGTGTGTGTGTGTGTGTGTGTGTGTGTGTGTGTGTGTGTGTGTGTGCGTGTGTGTGGTGTCCTGTCTATTAAGGCTCTGGCTTTAGAGCAGCAGAAAGAGTAGATTAAGGCGATGGATCAGGAGGTGTGTGAGGCTGTAGTTAGCCACGTTTGTGTCGGGGTAATGAACTCTTGGTTGTGTGCATCTGCAACACCAGCAAAACACTTTATCCAGATCTGTTTTAATAGAAGCTTGTTGAGTTGTGGGTGTTGTGTAGCTTGTTGAGTTGTGTAGAGTGTTGAGTTGTGGGTGTTGTGTAGATTGTTGAGTTGTGGGTGTTGTGTAGAGTGTTGAGTTGTGGGTGTTGTGTAGATTGTTGAGTTGTGGGTGTTGTGTAGATTGTTGTTTTGTGGGTGTTTTGTAGATTGTTGAGTTTTTGGTGTTGTGTAGCTTGTTGAGTTGTGGGTGTTGTGTAAACCTGCGTTGCTGTGTGTCGCACACTCAGTTCATCAAGTCATCATGGATGAATCTGTGACCCCCCCGCCCCCCCCCGCCCCCCCCCCGGTTCGGCGGTAAGGTCATCCCTGCGCATATCTGCACTGCTGGCTCAAGATAATGCAAAAAGCAGAGTTTGGGCCGTCAGTCAGTCAACCAATCTTCATCTGAATCCTCCACTGACGTTTATGAGGGCGCGTGGGGGTGGGGGGTGGGGGGGGGGGTGGCAAATCTGGGTCAGGACGTCCTGGGCGCCGCTACGCCTCTGTGACGTTGAGGTGATTACGTGTGGGTGTCAGGGTGGGGGGGAGGGGGCGAGTCCACTGGCCCGTGTCTGATGAGCTCTCTCTCTATTCTATACATTTAAATGACGGAGACGCCCTTCTGGAGCGGGACGATGGACGCTGTGATTTACTCCGCCCCCCTTGGGGAGGAGAGGGGGGATGGGGGGTCGTCATGTAAAACATGCTTCTTTGATGCAAATCGAATCACAGTGATGTAGCCGCTTCAGAAGGACTGGGAGGGGAATCTAAATACAGTCTTACGGTGTACTGGTGTGTGTGGTTGTGTGTGTGTGTGTATCAGCGCGGGATGGAGGCGTGTGTGTGTATCAGCGCGAATGGAGGCGTGTGTGTGTCAGCGCGGGTTGGCGGCATGTGTGTGTGTGTGTGTGTATCAGCGCGGGATGGAGGCGTGTGTGTGTGTCAGCGCTGGATGGAGACGTGTGTGTGTGTGTGTGTGTGTGTATCAGCACGGGATGGAGGCGTGTGTGTGTGTGTGTGTATCAGCACGGGATGGAGGCGTGTGTGTGTGTATCAGTGCAGGCTGGAGGCGTGTGTGTGTATCAGCGCGGGCTGGAGGCGTGTGTGTAATAGCGCGGGATTGAGGCGTGTGTGTGTGTGTATCAGCGCGGGCTGGAGAGGGATCATTCACTGACCCAGGCAGGCTGGCGGCTCGTCGGTGTGCTATCTCTCGGACACGGGGGGGGGGGGGGGGTCAACCAGGGCAAGGGGGATGTGTGTGTTTCTCTTCATTCGGCCTGAGTCAACACATAGAGAGAGAGAGAGAGACAGAGAGAGAGAGAGGGAGAGAGAGAAAGGGAGAGAAAGAGGGAGAGAGAGAAAGGGAGAGAGGGAGAGAAAGGGAGAGAGGGAGAGAAAGGGAGAGAGGGGGAGAGAGAGAGAGAAAGAGAGAGAGGGAGAGAGAGAGGGGGAGAGAGAGAGGGGGAGAGATAGAGAAAGAGAGAGAGAGACAGAGAGAGAGAGAGAGACAGAGAAAGAGAGAGAGAGAAAGAGAGAGACAAATAGAGAGGGGGAGAGAGAGAGAGAAAAGGAGAGAGAGAGGGGGGAGAAAGAGAGAGAGAAAGGGAGAGAGGGAGAGAGAGGGGGAGAGAGAGAAAGAGAGACAGAAAGAGAGAGAGAGACAGAGAGAGAGAGGGGTAGAGAGAGAAAAGGAGAGAGAGATAGAGAGAGGGAGAGAGAGAGAGAGAGAGAAAGGGAGAGAGAGAGGGGGAGAGAAAGAGAGGGAGGGGCTTGGTGGCGGAGGCAGGACAGGACAGGAAGTAATCATGGTCTGGGAAAACACGCCAGCGGTCTCCGCAGTGTACCTTAATCTGCCTTGAGACATTCC
Organism: Borostomias antarcticus; assembly: GCF_949987555.1. NCBI lineage: Eukaryota > Metazoa > Chordata > Actinopteri > Stomiiformes > Stomiidae > Borostomias > Borostomias antarcticus. The sequence goes on from NC_140253.1 coordinate 15,327,022, forward strand.
AAATGCTCGGCTGACAAACACACACACACACGCACACACACAGCCATACCCTACCATTGCAGGGCCTGTGCATCTGGGCGGGGGAGGGGCATTCTACTGCAGCTGCCAAGCTGGCATGAACACAAAGCCAGCTGCCCCCTGTACCCCCGACACTAGCCAGCTGCCCCCGGTACCCCCGACACTTGCCAGCCCACTGGCCTGAAGTAGCCTAGTCCAGACCAGACCGGGCCGGGAGAGAGCCTGCATGAGACCCCAGGGTGTAGCCCCCCCCGCCCCCCCGGCCCCTGACGCGGGCCAGAGCAGGGTCCCGTTTCCTCCTCTCCACAGGCCTGCTTCCTGCACAAACACTCCGCGGGGCTGGCCAGGGCGGGGCCCAGTGCCACCACCACACGTTTATTTTACTAATTAAGGCGCTCGGGGTCTGGGAGTGTGTGTGTGTGTGTGGGTCCGGGAGTGTGTGTGTGTGTGGGGGGGGGTACGGGAGTGTGTGTGTGTGTGTGTGTGATTGGGTTACCGTAGGAAGGAGAAGGAGAGTTTGTGCGACGGCAACAGCCCCGTCTTTCTGATCTGCCTCTCGTAGGACCGGAGAGCCTCTATGTATTCATGCGTTTGGTCAGCGTGCATGTCCCCCTTCATGTCCCCCCTCATAACCTCCTTCATAACCTCCTTCATAACCTCCATGTCCCCCTTCATGTCCCCCTCATGTCCCCCCTCATGTCCCCTTTCATATCCCCTTTCATGTCCCCCTTCATAACCTCCTTCATGTCGCCCTTCATAACTCCCTCCATGTCCCCCTTCATGTCCCCCTTCATAACCCCCTTCATGTCCCCCTTCATAACCCCCTATATCCCCTTCATGTCCCCCTTCATAACCCCCTATATCCCCTTTCATGTCCCCTTTCATGTCCCCTTTCATGTCCCCCTTCATGTCCCCTTTCATGTCCCCCTTCATGTCCCCCTTCATGTCCCCCCTCATAACCTCCTTCATAACCTCCTCCATGTCCCCCTTCATGTCCCCCCTCATGTCCCCCTTCATGTCCCCTTTCATGTCCCCTTTCATGTCCCCCTTCATAACCTCCTTCATGTCCCCCTTCATGTCCCCCTTCATGTCTCCGTTCATAACCCCCTTCATGTCCCCTTTCATGTCCCCCTTCATGTCTCCCTTCATAACCCCCTTCATGTCTCCGTTCATAACCCCCTTCATGTCTCCCTTCATAACCCCCTATATCCCCTTCATGTCCCCCTTCATAACCCCCTATATCCCCTTTCATGTCCCCTTTCATGTCCCCTTTCATGTCCCCCTTCATGTCCCCTTTCATGTCCCCCTTCATGTCCCCCTTCATAACCCCCTATATCCCCTTTCATGTCCCCTTTCATGTCCCCCTTCATGTCCCCTTTCATGTCCCCCTTCATGTCCCCCTTCATAACCCCCTATATCCCCTTTCATGTCCCCTTTCATGTCCCCCTTCATGTCCCCTTTCATGTCCCCCTTCATGTCCCCCTTCATATCCCCTTATATCCCTTTCATGTCCCCCTTCATGTCCCCCTTCATGTCCCCTTTCATGTCCCCCTTCATGTCCCCCTTCATGTCTCCCTTCATGTCCCCCTTCATGTCCCCCTTCATATCCCCTTATAACCCCCTTCATGTCCCCCTTCATGTCTCCCTTCATAACCCCCTTCATGTCCCCCTTCATGTCCCCCTTCATAACCCCCTTCATGTCCCCCATCATTATCCCCCTATATCCCCTTCATGTCTCCTTTCATGTCCCCCTTCATATCCCCTTCATGTCCCCCTTCATGTCTCCCTTCATGTCCCCCTTCATGTCCCCCTTCATATCCCCTTATAACCCCCTTCATGTCCCCCTATATCCCCTTCATGTCCCCCTTCATGTCCCCCTTCATGTCCCCCTTCATATCCCCCTTCATAACCCCCTTCATGTCCCCCATCATTATCCCCCTATATCCCCTTCATGTCCCCCTTCATTATCCCCCTATATCCCCTTCATGTCCCCCTTCATTATCCCCCTTTATCCCCTTCATGTCCCCCTTCATTATCCCCCTTCATTATCCCCCTATATCCCCCTTCATTATCCCCCTATATCCCCTTCATGTCCCCCTTCATTATCCCCCTATATCCCCTTCATGTCCCCCTTCATTATCCCCCTTCATTATCCCCCTATATCCCCTTCATGTCCCCCTTCATATCCCCCTTCATTATCCCCCTATATCCCCTTCATGTCCCCCTTCATTATCCCCCTATATCCCCTTCATGTACCCCTTCATTATCCCCCTATATCCCCTTCATGCCCCCCTTCATTATCCCCCTATATCCCCTTAATGTCCCCCTTCATATCCCCCTTCATTATCCCCCTATATCCCCTTCATGTCCCCCTTCATTATCCCCCTATATCCCCTTCATGTCCCCCTTCATTATCCCCCTATATCCCCTTCATATCCCCTTCATAACCCCCTTCATGTCCCCCTTCATGTCCCCCTATATCCCCTTCATGTCCCCCTTCATGTCCCCCTATATCCCCTTCATGTCCCCCTTCATGTCCCCCTTCATATCCCCCTTCATGTCTCCCTTCATGTCCCCCTTCATTATCCCCCTATATCCCCTTCATGTCCCCTTTCATGTCCCCCTTCATATCCCCTTCATGTCCCCCTTCATGTCCCCCTTCATGTCCCCCTTCATGTCTCCCTTCATAACCCCCTTCATATCCCCCTATATCCCCTTCATGTCCCCCTTCATGTCCCCCTATATCCCCTTCATGTCCATCATGTCCCCCTTCATATCCCCTTATAACCCCCTTCATGTCCCCCTTCATGTCTCCCTTCATGTCCCCCTTCATGTCCCCCTATATCCCCTTCATGTCCCCCTTCATGTCCCCCTTCATATCCCCCTTCATGTCTCCCTTCATGTCCCCCTTCATTATCCCCCTATATCCCCTTCATGTCCCCCTTCATTATCCCCCTATATCCCCTTCATGTCCCCCTTCATTATCCCCCTTCATTATCCCCCTATATCCCCTTCATGTCCCCCTTCATTATCCCCCTATATCCCCTTCATGTCCCCCTTCATTATCCCCCTATATCCCCTTCATATCCCCCTTCATGTCCCCCTTCATTATCCCCCTATATCCCCTTCATGTCCCCCTTCATGTCCCCCTATATCCCCTTCATGTCCCCCTTCATGTCCCCCTATATCCCCTTCATGTCCCCCTTCATATCCCCCTTCATATCCCCCTTCATGTCCCCCTTCATGTCCCCCTTCATATCCCCCTTCATGTCTCCCTTCATGTCCCCCTTCATTATCCCCCTATATCCCCTTCATGTCCCCTTTCATGTCCCCCTTCATATCCCCTTCATGTCCCCCTTCATGTCCCCTTTCATGTCCCCCTTCATGTCCCCCTTCATGTCCCCCTTCATGTCTCCCTTCATAACCCCCTTCATGTCCCCCTTCATGTCCCCCTATATCCCCTTCATGTCCATCATGTCCCCCTTCATATCCCCTTATAACCCCCTTCATGTCCCCCTTCATGTCTCCCTTCATGTCCCCCTTCATGTCCCCCTATATCCCCTTCATGTCCCCCTTCATGTCCCCCTTCATATCCCCCTTCATGTCTCCCTTCATGTCCCCCTTCATTATCCCCCTATATCCCCTTCATGTCCCCCTTCATTATCCCCCTATATCCCCTTCATGTCCCCCTTCATTATCCCCCTTCATTATCCCCCTATATCCCCTTCATGTCCCCCTTCATTATCCCCCTATATCCCCTTCATGTCCCCCTTCATTATCCCGCTATATCCCCTTCATATCCCCCTTCATGTCCCCCTTCATTATCCCCCTATATCCCCTTCATGTCCCCCTTCATGTCCCCCTATATCCCCTTCATGTCCCCCTTCATTATCCCCCTATATCCCCTTCATATCCCCTTCATGTCCCCCTTCATTATCCCCCTTCATTATCCCCCTATATCCCCTTCATTATCCCCCTATATCCCCTTCATGTCCCCCTTCATGTCCCCCTTCATTATCCCCCTATATCCCCTTCATGTCCCCCTTCATTATCCCCCTATATCCCCTTCATGTCCCCCTTCATTATCCCCCTATATCCCCTTCATGTCCCCCTTCATTATCCCCCTATATCCCCTTCATGTCCCCCTTCATTATCCCCCTATATCCCCTTAATGTCCCCCTTCATTATCCCCCTATATCCCCTTCATGTCCCCCTTCATTATCCCCCTATATCCCCTTCATGTCCCCCTTCATTATCCCCCTTCATTATCCCCCTATATCCCCTTCATATCCCCCTTCATTATCCCCCTATATCCCCTTCATGTCCCCCTTCATTATCCCCCTATATCCCCTTCATACCCCCTTCATGTCCCCCTTCATGTCCCCCTATATCCCCTTCATGTCCCCCTTCATATCCCCCTTCATGTCTCCCTTCATGTCCCCCTTCATGTCCCCCTTCATATCCCCCTTCATGTCCCCCTTCATATCCCCTTCATATCCCCCTTCATGTCCCCCTTCATATCCCCCTTCATGTCTCCCTTCATGTCCCCCTTCATTATCCCCCTATATCCCCTTCATGTCTCCCTTCATGTCCCCCTTCATGTCCCCCTTCATATCCCCCTTCATGTCCCCCTTCATATCCCCCTTCATGTCTCCCTTCATGTCCCCCTTCATATCCCCCTTCATGTCTCCCTTCATGTCCCCCTTCATTATCCCCCTATATCCCCTTCATGTCCCCCTTCATATCCCCCTTCATTATCCCCCTATATCCCCTTCATGTCCCCCTTCATTATCCCCCTATATCCCCTTCATGTCCCCCTTCATGTCTCCCTTCATGTCCCCCTTCATGTCCCCCGTCATGTCTCCCTTCATGTCCCCCTTCATGTCCCCCTTCATTATCCCCCTATATCCCCTTCATGTCCCCCTTCATAACCCCCTATATCCCCTTCATGTCCCCCTTCATAACCCCCTATATCCCCTTTCATGTCCCCTTTCATGTCCCCTTTCATGTCCCCCTTCATGTCCCCCTTCATGTCCCCCTTCATGTCCCCCCTCATAACCTCCTTCATAACCTCCTCCATGTCCCCCTTCATGTCCCCCCTCATGTCCCCCTTCATGTCCCCTTTCATGTCCCCTTTCATGTCCCCCTTCATAACCTCCTTCATGTCCCCCTTCATGTCCCCCTTCATGTCTCCGTTCATAACCCCCTTCATGTCTCCGTTCATAACCCCCTTCATGTCTCCCTTCATAACCCCCTATATCCCCTTCATGTCCCCTTTCATGTCCCCCTTCATGTCTCCCTTCATAACCCCCTTCATGTCTCCGTTCATAACCCCCTTCATGTCTCCCTTCATAACCCCCTATATCCCCTTCATGTCCCCCTTCATAACCCCCTATATCCCCTTTCATGTCCCCTTTCATGTCCCCTTTCATGTCCCCCTTCATGTCCCCTTTCATGTCCCCCTTCATGTCCCCCTTCATAACCCCCTATATCCCCTTTCATGTCCCCTTTCATGTCCCCCTTCATGTCCCCTTTCATGTCCCCCTTCATGTCCCCCTTCATAACCCCCTATATCCCCTTTCATGTCCCCTTTCATGTCCCCCTTCATGTCCCCTTTCATGTCCCCCTTCATGTCCCCCTTCATATCCCCTTATATCCCTTTCATGTCCCCCTTCATGTCCCCCTTCATGTCCCCTTTCATGTCCCCCTTCATGTCCCCCTTCATGTCTCCCTTCATGTCCCCCTTCATGTCCCCCTTCATATCCCCTTATAACCCCCTTCATGTCCCCCTTCATGTCTCCCTTCATAACCCCCTTCATGTCCCCCTTCATGTCCCCCTTCATAACCCCCTTCATGTCCCCCATCATTATCCCCCTATATCCCCTTCATGTCTCCTTTCATGTCCCCCTTCATATCCCCTTCATGTCCCCCTTCATGTCTCCCTTCATGTCCCCCTTCATGTCCCCCTTCATATCCCCTTATAACCCCCTTCATGTCCCCCTATATCCCCTTCATGTCCCCCTTCATGTCCCCCTTCATGTCCCCCTTCATGTCCCCCTTCATATCCCCCTTCATAACCCCCTTCATGTCCCCCATCATTATCCCCCTATATCCCCTTCATGTCCCCCTTCATTATCCCCCTATATCCCCTTCATGTCCCCCTTCATTATCCCCCTATATCCCCTTCATGTCCCCCTTCATTATCCCCCTTCATTATCCCCCTATATCCCCTTCATGTCCCCCTTCATTATCCCCCTTCATTATCCCCCTATATCCCCCTTCATTATCCCCCTATATCCCCTTCATGTCCCCCTTCATTATCCCCCTATATCCCCTTCATGTCCCCCTTCATTATCCCCCTTCATTATCCCCCTATATCCCCTTCATGTCCCCCTTCATATCCCCCTTCATTATCCCCCTATATCCCCTTCATGTCCCCCTTCATTATCCCCCTATATCCCCTTCATGTACCCCTTCATTATCCCCCTATATCCCCTTCATGCCCCCCTTCATTATCCCCCTATATCCCCTTAATGTCCCCCTTCATATCCCCCTTCATTATCCCCCTATATCCCCTTCATGTCCCCCTTCATTATCCCCCTATATCCCCTTCATGTCCCCCTTCATATCCCCCTTCATTATCCCCCTATATCCCCTTCATGTCCCCCTTCATTATCCCCCTATATCCCCTTCATGTCCCCCTTCATTATCCCCCTATATCCCCTTCATATCCCCTTCATAACCCCCTTCATGTCCCCCTTCATGTCCCCCTATATCCCCTTCATGTCCCCCTTCATGTCCCCCTATATCCCCTTCATGTCCCCCTTCATATCCCCCTTCATGTCCCCCTTCATGTCCCCCTTCATATCCCCCTTCATGTCTCCCTTCATGTCCCCCTTCATTATCCCCCTATATCCCCTTCATGTCCCCTTTCATGTCCCCCTTCATATCCCCTTCATGTCCCCCTTCATGTCCCCCTTCATGTCCCCCTTCATGTCTCCCTTCATAACCCCCTTCATGTCCCCCTTCATGTCCCCCTATATCCCCTTCATGTCCATCATGTCCCCCTTCATATCCCCTTATAACCCCCTTCATGTCCCCCTTCATGTCTCCCTTCATGTCCCCCTTCATGTCCCCCTATATCCCCTTCATGTCCCCCTTCATGTCCCCCTTCATATCCCCCTTCATGTCTCCCTTCATGTCCCCCTTCATTATCCCCCTATATCCCCTTCATGTCCCCCTTCATTATCCCCCTATATCCCCTTCATGTCCCCCTTCATTATCCCCCTTCATTATCCCCCTATATCCCCTTCATGTCCCCCTTCATTATCCCCCTATATCCCCTTCATGTCCCCCTTCATTATCCCCCTATATCCCCTTCATATCCCCCTTCATGTCCCCCTTCATTATCCCCCTATATCCCCTTCATGTCCCCCTTCATGTCCCCCTATATCCCCTTCATGTCCCCCTTCATATCCCCCTTCATATCCCCCTTCATGTCCCCCTTCATGTCCCCCTTCATATCCCCCTTCATGTCTCCCTTCATGTCCCCCTTCATTATCCCCCTATATCCCCTTCATGTCCCCTTTCATGTCCCCCTTCATATCCCCTTCATGTCCCCCTTCATGTCCCCTTTCATGTCCCCCTTCATGTCCCCCTTCATGTCCCCCTTCATGTCTCCCTTCATAACCCCCTTCATGTCCCCCTTCATGTCCCCCTATATCCCCTTCATGTCCATCATGTCCCCCTTCATATCCCCTTATAACCCCCTTCATGTCCCCCTTCATGTCTCCCTTCATGTCCCCCTTCATGTCCCCCTATATCCCCTTCATGTCCCCCTTCATGTCCCCCTTCATATCCCCCTTCATGTCTCCCTTCATGTCCCCCTTCATTATCCCCCTATATCCCCTTCATGTCCCCCTTCATTATCCCCCTATATCCCCTTCATGTCCCCCTTCATTATCCCCCTATATCCCCTTCATGTCCCCCTTCATTATCCCCCTATATCCCCTTCATATCCCCCTTCATGTCCCCCTTCATTATCCCCCTATATCCCCTTCATGTCCCCCTTCATGTCCCCCTATATCCCCTTCATGTCCCCCTTCATTATCCCCCTATATCCCCTTCATGTCCCCCTTCATTATCCCCCTTTATCCCCTTCATGTCCCCCTTCATTATCCCCCTTCATTATCCCCCTATATCCCCTTCATTATCCCCCTATATCCCCTTCATGTCCCCCTTCATTATCCCCCTATATCCCCTTCATGTCCCCCTTCATTATCCCCCTTCATTATCCCCCTATATCCCCTTCATGTCCCCCTTCATATCCCCCTTCATTATCCCCCTATATCCCCTTCATGTCCCCCTTCATTATCCCCCTAAATCCCCTTCATGTCCCCCTTCATTATCCCCCTATATCCCCTTCATGTCCCCCTTCATTATCCCCCTATATCCCCTTCATGTCCCCCTTCATTATCCCCCTATATCCCCTTCATGTCCCCCTTCATTATCCCCCTATATCCCCTTCATGTCCCCCTTCATTATCCCCCTATATCCCCTTCATGTCCCCCTTCATTATCCCCCTATATCCCCTTCATGTCCCCCTTCATTATCCCCCTATATCCCCTTCATGTCCCCCTTCATGTCCCCCTATATCCCCTTCATGTCCCCCTTCATTATCCCCCTATATCCCCTTCATACCCCCTTCATGTCCCCCTTCATGTCCCCCTATATCCCCTTCATGTCCCCCTTCATATCCCCCTTCATGTCTCCCTTCATGTCCCCCTTCATGTCCCCCTTCATATCCCCCTTCATGTCCCCCTTCATATCCCCTTCATATCCCCCTTCATGTCCCCCTTCATATCCCCCTTCATGTCTCCCTTCATGTCCCCCTTCATTATCCCCCTATATCCCCTTCATGTCCCCCTTCATATCCCCTTCATATCCCCCTTCATGTCCCCCTTCATGTCCCCCTTCATTATCCCCCTATATCCCCTTCATGTCCCCCTTCATATCCCCTTCATATCCCCCTTCATGTCTCCCTTCATGTCCCCCTTCATTATCCCCCTATATCCCCTTCATGTCCCCCTTCATGTCTCCCTTCATGTCCCCCTTCATGTCCCCCTTCATATCCCCCTTCATGTCCCCCTTCATATCCCCCTTCATGTCTCCCTTCATGTCCCCCTTCATATCCCCCTTCATGTCTCCCTTCATGTCTCCCTTCATATCCCCCTATATCCCCTTCATGTCTCCCTTCATGTCCCCCTTCATTATCCCCCTATATCCCCTTCATGTCCCCCTTCATGTCTCCCTTCATGTCCCCCTTCATGTCCCCCTTCATGTCTCCCTTCATGTCCCCCTTCATGTCCCCCTTCATTATCCCCCTATATCCCCTTCATGTCCCCCTTCATGTCCCCCTATATCCCCTTCATGTCCCCCTTCATGTCCCCCTATATCCCCTTCATGTCCCCCTATATCCCCTTCATGTCCCCCTTCATAACCCCCTTCATGTCCCCTTTCATGTCCCCCTTCATGTCCCCTTTCATGTCTCCCTTCATAACCCCCTTCATATCCCCCTTCATGTCCCCCTTCATATCCCCCTTCATGTCCCCCTTCATTATCCCCCTATATCCCCTTCATGTCCCCCTTCATGTCCCCCTATATCCCCTTCATGTCCCCCTTCATTATCCCCCTATATCCCCTTCATGTCCCCCTTCATTATCCCCCTTTATCCCCTTCATGTCCCCCTTCATTATCCCCCTTCATTATCCCCCTATATCCCCTTCATTATCCCCCTATATCCCCTTCATGTCCCCCTTCATTATCCCCCTATATCCCCTTCATGTCCCCCTTCATTATCCCCCTTCATTATCCCCCTATATCCCCTTCATGTCCCCCTTCATATCCCCCTTCATTATCCCCCTATATCCCCTTCATGTCCCCCTTCATTATCCCCCTAAATCCCCTTCATGTCCCCCTTCATTATCCCCCTATATCCCCTTCATGTCCCCCTTCATTATCCCCCTATATCCCCTTCATGTCCCCCTTCATTATCCCCCTATATCCCCTTCATGTCCCCCTTCATTATCCCCCTATATCCCCTTAATGTCCCCCTTCATTATCCCCCTATATCCCCTTCATGTCCCCCTTCATTATCCCCCTATATCCCCTTCATGTCCCCCTTCATTATCCCCCTATATCCCCTTCATGTCCCCCTTCATTATCCCCCTATATCCCCTTCATGTCCCCCTTCATTATCCCCCTATATCCCCTTCATGTCCCCCTTCATGTCCCCCTATATCCCCTTCATGTCCCCCTTCATTATCCCCCTATATCCCCTTCATACCCCCTTCATGTCCCCCTTCATGTCCCCCTATATCCCCTTCATGTCCCCCTTCATATCCCCCTTCATGTCTCCCTTCATGTCCCCCTTCATGTCCCCCTTCATATCCCCCTTCATGTCCCCCTTCATATCCCCTTCATATCCCCCTTCATGTCCCCCTTCATATCCCCCTTCATGTCTCCCTTCATGTCCCCCTTCATTATCCCCCTATATCCCCTTCATGTCCCCCTTCATATCCCCTTCATATCCCCCTTCATGTCCCCCTTCATGTCCCCCTTCATTATCCCCCTATATCCCCTTCATGTCCCCCTTCATATCCCCTTCATATCCCCCTTCATGTCTCCCTTCATGTCCCCCTTCATTATCCCCCTATATCCCCTTCATGTCCCCCTTCATGTCTCCCTTCATATCCCCCTTCATGTCCCCCTTCATATCCCCCTTCATGTCTCCCTTCATGTCCCCCTTCATATCCCCCTTCATGTCTCCCTTCATGTCTCCCTTCATATCCCCCTATATCCCCTTCATGTCTCCCTTCATGTCCCCCTTCATTATCCCCCTATATCCCCTTCATGTCCCCCTTCATGTCTCCCTTCATGTCCCCCTTCATGTCCCCCTTCATGTCTCCCTTCATGTCCCCCTTCATGTCCCCCTTCATTATCCCCCTATATCCCCTTCATGTCCCCCTTCATGTCCCCCTATATCCCCTTCATGTCCCCCTTCATGTCCCCCTATATCCCCTTCATGTCCCCCTATATCCCCTTCATGTCCCCCTTCATAACCCCCTTCATGTCCCCTTTCATGTCCCCCTTCATGTCCCCTTTCATGTCTCCCTTCATAACCCCCTTCATATCCCCCTTCATGTCCCCCTTCATAACCCCCTTCATAACCCCCTTCATGTCCCCTTTCATGTCCCCCTTCATGTCCCCTTTCATGTCTCCCTTCATAACCCCCTTCATATCCCCCTTCATGTCCCCCTTCATTATCCCCCTTCATTATCCCCCTATATCCCCTTCATGTCTCCCTTCATGTCCCCCTTCATGTCTCCCTTCATGTCCCCCTTCATGTCTCCCTTCATATCCCCCTTCATATCCCCCTTCATGTCTCCCTTCATGTCCCCCTTCATGTCTCCCTTCATGTCCCCCTTCATGTCTCCCTTCATATCCCCCTTCATGTCCCCCTTCATTATCCCCCTATATCCCCTTCATGTCTCCCTTCATGTCCCCCTTCATTATCCCCCTATATCCCCTTCATGTCCCCCTTCATGTCTCCCTTCATGTCCCCCTTCATGTCCCCCTTCATGTCTCCCTTCATGTCCCCCTTCATGTCCCCCTTCATTATCCCCCTATATCCCCTTCATGTCCCCCTTCATGTCCCCCTATATCCCCTTCATGTCCCCCTTCATGTCCCCCTATATCCCCTTCATGTCCCCCTATATCCCCTTCATGTCCCCCTTCATAACCCCCTTCATGTCCCCTTTCATGTCCCCCTTCATATCCCCCTTCATGTCCCCCTTCATAACCCCCTTCATATCCCCCTTCATGTCCCCCTTCATTATCCCCCTTCATGTCTCCCTTCATGTCTCCCTTCATATCCCCCTTCATATCCCCCTTCATGTCTCCCTTCATATCCCCCTTCATATCCCCCTTCATGTCTCCCTTCATGTCCCCCTTCATGTCTCCCTTCATGTCTCCCTTCATGTCTCCCTTCATGTCCCCCTTCATGTCTCCCTTCATGTCCCCCTTCATGTCTCCCTTCATATCCCCCTTCATATCCCCCTATATCCCCTTCATGTCCCGCTTCATGTCTCCCTTCATGTCCCCTTTCATATCCCCCTATATCCCCTTCATGTCCCCCTTCATGTCCCCCTTCATGTCTCCCTTCATGTCCCCCTTCATGTCTCCCTTCATATCCCCCTTCATATCCCCCTATATCCCCTTCATGTCCCGCTTCATGTCTCCCTTCATGTCCCCTTTCATATCCCCCTATATCCCCTTCATGTCTCCCTTCATGTCCCCCTTCATGTCCCCCTTCATATCCCCCTTCATGTCTCCCTTCATGTCCCCCTTCATTATCCCCCTATATCCCCTTCATGTCTCCCTTCATTATCCCCCTATATCCCCTTCATGTCCCCCTTCATTATCCCCCTATATCCCCTTCATGTCCCCCTATATCCCCTTCATGTCTCCCTTCATGTCTCCCTTCATATCCCCTTCATGTCCCCCTTCATTATCCCCCTATATCCCCTTCATGTCTCCCTTCATGTCTCCCTTCATATCCCCCTTCATATCCCCCTTCATGTCCCCCTTCATGTCCCCCTTCATGTCCCCCTTCATGTCTCCCCTCATATCCCCTTCATATCCCCCTTCATGTCTCCCTTCATATCCCCCTTCATGTCTCCCCTCATATCCCCCTTCATGCACACGTGCTCCGCATGTCTCCTGGCCAGGGACGACGCTCACACACCCTCACACACACGCACGCTCCCTCACACACCCTCACGCACACACGGCGGTGGATTTATCGATCTCCTGGTCGTCGGAGCGTCTCAGCGGAAGTAGTGGGGTGTCAGGGATCCAATCTGCCGGCGTGGTCATTAACCAGGGGGATTGTGGGTAACGGGCTGCTGCCCCACATCAGCCTCTCATCCTGCTCATCAATCTGCATGCATGTGTGCATATGCGTGTGTGGGGGAGAGTGTGTGTGTGTGTGTGTTGAGGGCTGGTTTGAATGTGTGTGTGTGTACAGTTATTATATATGTGTCTGTGTGTGTGTGTATGCGTGTGTGTGTGCGCGTGCGTGTGTTTGTGTGTGTGTGTGTGCATGCATGAGCGTGTGTGTGTGTGCGACCTGTGTGTATGTGTGTGAGTGTGTGCGCGAGCGTGTATGTGTTGAGTGCGTGCACATGCGTGTGTTTGTATGTGTGTGTGTGTGTGTGTGTGTGTGTGTGTGTGTGCGAGCAAGCGCATGTGCGTGTGTGTGTGTGTGTGTGTGCGCGAGCAAGCGCATGTGCGTGTGTGTGTGTGTGTGTGTGCGAGCGTGCGCGTGTGTGTGGCAGGAGCACATCTGGCTGGGGGTGACCTGACTGAGGAGGTAAATCAGCTGCTCCAGTCAGCCAGCATGAAGGACAGGACACCCACCTACTGAGCGCGCTCAGTCCTCTCTTACAGCACCGCCTACTGATGTAGTGTTAAATCTGTCAGCTAGCGAGTTAGCTTCTATGTTGTTGTGCTGTTGCTATGAGGCGGCTAGCTAGCGAGTTAGCTTCTATGTTGTGCTGTTGCTGTGAGGCGGCTAGCTAGCAAGTTAGCTTCTATGTTGTTGTGCTGTTGCTATGAGGCGGCTAGCTAGCGAGTGTGTGCAGTGCTTCAAAGTGAGGAGATGAATTATGAACGAGAGCAGAGAGGTGTTAAAACAGCGCTCAACCACGGTGCTTTCTGCAGGGCTCACACAGACCAAGGCTGTTCTCAGCGCTACAATAGCACACAGCTACCTGTCAAATATAACACTGCCTATAGCATCCATAATCTCCAGCTCAAAGCATTATAGTGTATATTCTGAAATGTACTGCTGCTACTTGTAAGCAATTGGATTAAACATCCACTTAGGAGGACTAATGCCTTTGTGTGTAATATAGGATATGTTTATATTTATAATATCCTGGATTAGTTCACTGATGAGCATCATCATACAGTACAACAGCATGTGTGTGTGTGTGTGTGTGTGTGTGTGTGTGTGTGTGTGTGTGTGTGTGTGTAATTTTTTACAGCTCAAGCTGTCTACCGGCTGTACGATCAGGACAGAGTATGTGTATGAGTGTATGAATATGAGTGTGTGTACAGTATGTGTCTGAGTGTGAGAGTGTGTGTGTATGTGTGTGTGTGTGTGTGTGAGTATGTGTGTGTGTGTGTGTATGAGTGTGTGTGTGCGCGTGTGTGAGTATGTGTGTGTGCGTGTGTGAGTATGTGTGTGTGTGCATGAGTGTGTGTGTGAGTGTGTGTGAGTGTGTGTGTGTGTGCATGTGTGTGAGTCCTCACCTCGCGGAGCATGGGGTCGGAGATGGAGCTGAGGTTGACGGCGCCCTCGTAGGTCAGGTAATAGAACACGTTGAGGGAGCGCACGGCCTCGGGACCCTGCTGCTTGTACCCGAAGATCAGGTCGATCCACTGGTGCAGCTGGCAGGAAACAAACTCACTCTCCAGAGCCTGGGAACCAAAAGTGAGAGAAAGAGAGAGAGAGAGAGAGAGAGAGAGAGAGAGAGAGAGAGAGGGAGAGAGAGAGAGACAGAGAGAGAGACAGAGAGACAGAGAGAGAGAGAGAGAGAGACAGAGAGGGAGATACAGAGATAGAGGGAGAGAGAGAGAGAAAGAGAGAGACAGAGAGCGAGACAGAGAGAGGGAGGGAGAGAGAGAATGAATGAATGTCTTTTTATTTCTCATATGGATGATTAAATTGTATCAACTAAACAGACAAATAATGCTTCAATTTCCACCTCATCATCATCCATGATCGAAAAGGAGCAGGATGAAGAGAGAGAGAGAGAGAGACAGAGAGAGAGAGGGGGAGAGGACTGGTTATGGAGGCTTGGTCAAATTGGCGGTTTGAGGTTTCATTGTAAGGATGATGTCACATTCCTCCAAACAGCAGATTGTATAGTTGCATTTCAGCATGTTTCCTGTCCATCTGATAACATCCAGAAATAAAACAGAATGACTGTGAGCAGAGGATGCAGCATGTGGAACAGCAGCATCAGCAGAAAGCTCCACCAATCACATGGCTCATGCGTAAACATCAAACACTAGCAAACGGGAGTCCACCAGCCTAGCTGGTCTTTAGAGAGCAGGAGTCCACCAGCCTAGCTGATCTTTAGAGAGCAGGAGTCCACCAGCCTAGCTGGTCTTTAGAGAGCAGGAGTCCACCAGCCTAGCTGGTCTTTAGAGAGCAGGAGTCCACCAGCCTAGCTGGTCTTTAGAGAGCAGGAGTCCACCAGCCTAGCTGGTCTTTAGAGAGCAGGAGTCCACCAGCCTAGCTGGTCTTTAAAAAGCAGGAGTCCACCAGCCTAGCTGATCTTTAAAAAGCAGGAGTCCACCAGCCTAGCTGATCTTTAGGGAGCCATTTTAGATTTCCCTTCACTTCCTGCTGTTGCCGGGGGAGGATGGGGTCGCGTCGCTGTGATTCTGGAGATGTCTCGCCGTCATCATAGCGCCGAAGTACAAGCTGTTTTGTCTCCTCATTAGTCGCCAAAGGAGGGAAGAAAAAAAACATTTATGGTTTCTCATAAAAACAGCAGTTGTGTTAATTTGCCGCAAAGCTGTCGGCGCACAAAGGCTTCTAAGCGCGTTCAAATTAGAATGAGGAGGCCTTGATTGTCATTGCTGCCTGGTGTCACATTAATTCGCGACAAAACATTAAGCCGCGCCGCACTTAAACGACCATTTATATCATTTAAATGTTTACGGCCGGGGAGCTTCCATCAGTCACTCTGACAGCTCACTCCCCCTTTCATTCTCTTAATTACAAGTCCTCAATCAGGGAACCAGGAACAGAGCGCTGGGGGGGACCTGGAAAACACGCCTGGAATCTGACGGCCAATGACATTTTCCCTTGACAGTCAGGGCCTCTGACGGGGAACTGAGGGAGAAAGCTCTTGTATAATGAGTTTATGAGATGTAGAAGAATATCAATAAAGAGGTTGAAGGTTCCAGAGAAAAGCCCCAGAACAAGGCAGCGTTGAAAGGTCCTGGGTTTTAATGTGGGAAAAAGGAAGAATGCTATTAAAATGGCCACCGCGCACATTAGTCACACTGTAGGTGTGTGGAACTAATTGTTCCGAGGGTTCCTGAATGGTATTTTGTAAAAATGTTCCACTTAGATGCCCGTAGACCCACAGATATGCTGACATTAGAGATACATTCATTCTGCTCCCCCTTTCACTTCAAAGCACTTGCCGATTTGTATGTTAAAAATGAACTATGAGGGAATAATGTGAAAACGTGTAAAGGGGGAACTGTTAGGACTAAGAGAAAGAACGGCCCTGGAGGCCTGAGGAGAACTGAGGAGGGAGGAGGTGTGAGGAGGCCTGAGGAGGCCTGAGGAGGAGGCCTGAGGAGGCCTGAGGAGGAGAACTGAGGAGGCCTGAGGAGAAGAACTGAAGAGGCCTGAGGAGAACTGAGGAGGCCTGAGGAAGCCTGAGGAGAACTGAGGAGGCCTGAGGAGAACTGAGGAGGGAGGAGGCGGCCTGAGGAGGGAGGAGGAGGTAGGAGGCCTGAGGAGGGAGCCTCCGCCCTGAGCCTTGTCATTACGGTCAGACTCTCACTCACACGTCTGACTGATCCCTTTTATTAGGGCTACATATCTATTATAATCCAGGGCAAGCCTCTTTATTCCTGTCTTTAATGGCAGCTCTGTGTGTGTGTGTGTGTGTGTGTGTGTGTGTGTGTCAGATCAGTTCATTATGCGCCAGGGCGGTCTCTGGTGGGCCCTGCTCCCCTGGTCTAAACTAATGCTGGTGTGATGGGTGTTTAATGACGCCGGTCTGCTGTCCATCAGGCCAGCGAACAAAGAGCAGTCGTGTGCTCGCAGCTCCCCACCGGAGACCCGCCTTTATGCTAATCAGCATCCAGCATGAGGGCTAGTGTGTGTGTGTGTGTGTGTGTGTGTAAGAGAGAAAGAAAGATAGTGTACTTGTGTTGGTTCCCGTAGATGATGATGAGAAAAAGAGTCTGCTAGAAGAATGAAGCAGTGAGCGCTAACGTTACCGTTAGAAGAATAAACAGCCAGAAACAGACTCAAATAGAAGAATTAAAGAAGAACTAGAGTGTGAAGAACTAGAGTGTGAAGAACTAGAGTGTGCACTGGTGGAGTTTCTCAGCGGAAAAGACGTTTTCACCATTGTTCTGACTGGATTTGGCAAAAGATTGATCAATGTTTTGTTACACTGATTGGCTGAAGGAGTCAAGGCAGGTACTCCCGCCACTCACATCGTTCTGGGCGGCTGGAAGTCCAGACTCTATCAGGAAAACGTTTTGGTTTGTGTCTGGCTTCCAGGCTATCAAAGACCCTCCGCCTGAGAGGTCAGACCAACGCTGTCACAAACACCACGGCCTGGCCAAGCACCAGAGAGGACTGGTCCAGAACCAGCAGGGCTCTGTCTGGTCCACACATCTGTCTGATACTGTCATGTTTGCAAAGACTCTACCTTACTCTTCTTCACCAGAACATATTGGGGGAAAACGACAATGATTACTCCAGAACACAGAACACATTTTACATTATAGTACATCGGAAATGTGTTACTTAAAGGATTTCATCATCTCCTCAAACTGAACATCTAGCCACACCGGGCAACAGATGGACGCTACAGAGATACCAGCCTCCTGAAGAGAACAGATGGATGCTTTGGAGATACCAGCCTCATGAAGAGAACAGATGGATGCTATGGAGATACCAGCCTCCTGAAGAGGGACCTCGTGCCTCTTAAAAAGGGACACTATGCGGGAAGCACACAGTGTTATTGATTGGCCAATTAGTAGCCTGTTTGTGTGTCATCCCTGCTCCAGAGGGAACCTTGGGATAATTAATGAATAATTTAGTGTTCCTGTATGTCAATGTTTAGTGGGAGGCAGAAGTCACAGGAATCCTGTTTCAGGACTGGATTCATTCTGATCCAAGTTCATACTAGAAACATTGGAGATTATTTTGTTGTACACAGTGGGTATATTTGCCTACTTATTTAAGCATTGCTACTGTACACTGTTTGAAAGAACATGCAGTTCACCCTGGCATTGTAGTTGGGTGTTCCAGGGGAGTGTCTCTGTCCTTAAGTCAGTGTGTTCCTCAGTCTTTCAAAAGGAGCACTTTCCACAGCAGTGATGTAAAACACACACACACACACACACACACACACACACACACACACACACACAGACAACAGCGATGTAAAACACAACATGCTTTTTAAAGGTCTCCCAGCACCCACTCCCCCTTTATATGCCAGTTGAGACGTGTCAGCAGACGGAGTGTGTTGGGACGTGATGGCTGGCCAGCCGCGGCGCGGGCGTGACTGTCTGGTTCCCCCGCAGCCTTAACGAGGTGTGGCCCCTTCCTCTGCATGCACTCAAAAACCCTTTTAAGGACTTAAGGAAACCTGTCTGTAAGGATGTTAAAATGTCACTTAACAAATCAATCCGCTCATTTGCATGCCAATGCTGACACGTGTGTGTGTATGTATTTGTGTATCTTTTGTCTGTGTATATGTGGTACTGTGTTGGTGTGTGTGGTTGTGGGTTTGAGTGAATGTCTTGTGCAGGTGTGTGGATACGGGTGTGTAGTGGAACACATGTTGTGGGTTGGAGAGAGAGACAGGCTGTCTGCTGGGTAGTGATTGGACAGATTAGGTCAGACAGGCGTCACCCTATGTACTGCACTGGAAACAAACACACTAGTCACAACACAACCAGGAGTCTCAATATAGGAAACATACTGTACAAATGTAGGAGCCCAATGAAAAATAATTACTTCCAAAATACTTCTAAACTGTTTCATGACTAATCCCTGCTCTGCTCTGTCTGAGGTTGGACAGCATGACCTGGGCGTGTCCCCCCATTACAGGCTCCCAGTATCCCTGGGCCAATCAGATCAGCTGGTTTTACTCCAGTGTCCCTGGGCCAATCAGATCAGCTGGTTTTACTTCAGTATCCCTGGAACAATCAGATCAGCTGGTTTTACTCCAGTACCCCTGGGCCAATCAGATTAGCTGGTTTTACTCCAGTATCCCCGGGCCAATCAGATCAGCTGGTTTAACTACAGTACCCCTGGGCCAATCAGATCAGATGGTTTTACTCCAGTATCTCTGGGCCAATCAGATCAGATGGTTTTACTCCAGTACCCCTGGGCCAATCAGATCAGCTGGTTTTACTCCAGTATCCCTGGGCCAATCAGATCAGCTGCTTTTATTCCAGTATCCCTGGGCCAATCAGATCAGCTGGTTTTACTCCAGTATCCCTGGGCCAATCAGATCAGCTGTCAGTTCAGCTCCCAGAGACCCCTTACCAACGTGTCATATTTCTACTCTTGCTCTATCTCCATCCCCCCCCCCCCTCTCTCCATCTCTCTCTCTCTCTCTCAGCCTCCCTCTCTTCCCTGGTCTGTCATCAGGGGTTGTCTTTCCGTGTGTTTGACAAGCGCTCTGATTAAAGCCTCTATTAGCTTTCCATAGAGCCAGTACCAGCAGGACAACCCCAGAGAGAGAGAGAGAGAGTATGAGAGAGAGATAGGGGGAGGGAGAGAGAGAGCGCATGAGTGACAGTATGAGAGAGAAAGAGCATGAGACAGTGTGAGAGAGTGAGAGAGAGAGGGGGGGGTAGAGAGAGTGTAAGGGCCCCGGCGTGGAGGAGGAGGGAGGGGAAAGCAGAGGATGAGGTAAGGAAGGAGAAGAGGAGGAGGGAGGAGAAAGCAGGGGATGAGGTAGAGGAGGAGGGAGGAGAAAGCAGGGGATGAGGTAAGGAAGGAGAAGAGGAGGAGGGAGGAGAAAGCAGGGGATGAGGTAAGGAAGGAGAGCCCCAGGAGCAGCCATGGAGCTGACATCCTGTTGTAGTCACAGACGCAGGGCCTGGCCTGGGCGAAAGACACTGGAACTGACTGGGATCTCCAGCTTGCTCTCTCTCTCTCTCTCTTTCTCTCCCTCTCTCTCTCACCCCCTCTCTCTCTCTCTCTCTCTCACCCTCTCTCTCTCCCTCTCTTTCTCTCTCTCTCCCTTTCTCTCTCAGCCTCTCTCTCTCTCTCTCTCTTTCTTTTTTCTCTCTCTCTCCCAACCAGTCAGGTCATAACAGAGAGGTCTGGGTCAGAGGGGCTGGCTAAGTGGAACCTGACACTGGGGCTTACACACACACACACACACACACACACGCGCACGCACGCACGCACACACACACACACACGCACACATGCACCACATCACACACACGCACAAACACATATATACACACGCACAAACACACACACACACACACGCACGCACACACGCACGCACACATACACCACATCACACACACGCACAAACACATATATACACATGCACAAACACACACACACACATACACTATACACACATTCTCATGCATAATGTGCATACATTCTCCCGCCCAAACACACACACACACACACACACACACACACACACACACACACACACACACACTATAATTTACACACACACACACACACACACAGACTGCATAGTGAAAATCCTGTCACTGGGTGACATGAAGCAGAATGAGGCGCGATTGGGCAAATATCTCCCCAAAATAAACATGTCGGGGTGGATTTGGTCAGTCTGAGAGCTGGCGCACTGTAGCGCTGTAAGCAGAGACTAAGTGGCATGATTCATGGTATAGACAGAGAGCTGGGAGGGTTGAACTTCTGATTCAATCAAACTGTAAAATAAGGCTGTCTTTCACATGCCCCCCACCCCCGTAACCCCCTCTCCACAGCCCAACGCCCCCCGCCCCCGTAACCCTCCCTCCACAGCCCCCACTAACAGTGCTGCTCACACCAACTCAGTTTGAAGGCCTGTCTCACAAAATCACAAACTCCGGCTCAAAACATGTCACCCTAACAAAGGGCTGTGGCGGCGCAGCGATGTGTGTGTAAACGCTCTGTTACGGGAAATCACGTAAACACTCCTGAACGGAGGGATTTCCTGTAACATCCTGGTGTTGGTTTGGCGCGGTCAAGGCCGAGCTGCGGTCCGCGCCAGTGAAAGGTGGTCACGTACGAAAGCACCGCATCCAAACTCCCGTCCATCTGCTGGGGGGGGAAGAGGACCACCGGAGAGACCAATCATCCCCAACACCCTCCCACGCAGAACAACTATCCTGTCTGTTTGACTGCAGCCCAGGCTAACTAGCTAGCACATTCATCACAGCCACCGTTAGCTAACTAGCTAGCACATTCATCCAGCCACCGTTAGCTAACTAGCTAGCACAGTCATCACAGCCACCGTTAGCTAACTAGCTAGCACATTCATCCAGCCACCGTTAGCTAACTAGCTAGCACATTCATCACAGCCACCATTAGCTAACTAGCTAGCACATTCATCACAGCCACCGTTAGCTTCATCCACCATGGCGTCAGATGAATGGAAGGCCAGCCAAACGCCCGGGGTTGATGTGGACGTGGGCGTGGAGCTGCTGAGAATGACTGGGTGGATCAGATAACTGCATGGTAGATTGGAGTACACCCCTTCCTCTCTCTCTCTCTCCTTCTCTCTGTCTCTCTCCTCTCTCTCCTTCTCTCTCTCTGCTTCTCTCTCTCCTTCTCTCTCTCTGCTTCTCTCTCTCTGCTTCTCTCTCTCTCTCCAGTTCCCTCTCAGCAGTGGGGGTGATGAGGACAGATGGGTTCTGTTATTAGTCTGTAGTCTAAGCCTTGGTATTTCTGTTGAAGAGTTATTAACGTTCTCCTTAACACAACTCCAGTTATTAACGTTCTCCTTAACACAACTCCAGTTATTAACGTTCTCCTTAACACAGCTCCAATTATTAACGTTCTCCTTAACACAGTTCCAGTTATTTTGACCAAAACGGTGGTAGAGCAATTATCAACTTTCTCGAAAATGCTAGCTTTGTCAACGTTTTGATCTGAATCATTGTATATGATCACAAGTAACCCTAAAACAGGGCTAAACATGCATTTTCCCTTTACTATTCCTTAAAGTCTGACCCCGCCCCCCTCTCCTGTGGCGTGCCTCAGGGCTCTGTCTTAGCCCCAGTCCTATTTGCCCTCTACATGCTCCCTCTTGGTCTGCTAATCAGCAAATTCAAGGGCATCTCCTATCACTGTTATGCAGACGATATCCACTGTTTTTCTCTTTCAAACCAGATAAGATTGAAAATCTCAGTGTACTGCATGAGTGTCTAGCTGCCATTAAGGAGTGGACAGCGAGCAACTACCTTCAATTGAATGAAAAGACCGAAGTCCTGATTTTGGCATCAGACAGTGTTGCCACTAGGGTGGCAGATCACATGGGGTCCCTCAGTGGAAATGTGCACCTCAACCTGAGGAACCTTGGTGTTACTTTTGATCAGTCTATGCATCTAGACAAACATGTTAAGTCGTTAACTCGCACCTGCTTTTTCCATCTGAGGAATATCTCAAAACTTCGGTCAATGGTTGCTCATGGTGAGCTGGACATGTCTGTCCATGCTTTTATATCCTCCAGGTTGGACTATTGTAACTCCTTGTTCACCTGCCTAAACAAAGCATCTGTGGACCAGTTGCAACTAGCCTAGCCTCCCTGCACTGGCTCCCTGTGCACCTCAGGATCCACAAGGTCCTGGTGTTCACCTACAGAGCCCTCCATGGACAAGCCCCCGCCTAAATCTGCGACCTCATCCACCCCTACTCCTCCAGCCGGTCCCTGAGGTCGTCCGACCAAGGGTTCCTGGTGGTGCCTCGGACCAGGCTAAAGACTAAGGGTGACCGAGCCTTTGGGACTATGGCCCCTAGGCTCTGGAATGCTCTACCCCAGGACCTGAGAGCCTCAACTTCTGAGAACTCTTTTAAAAAAAACTCTTGAAGACCCGCCTGTTCAGACAGGCCTTTGGTGATCTGTAGCCCAACTATTGACCCCCCCCCCACTCCCCCCACCCACCGAGTTTTGTGCAGATTGGTCAAAATTGCTAGGAGGAGATACATTTTAAGTGTTTTTCACAAAATCCAAAATGGCGGGATATCCAATATGGCGGAAAATGATGTCATAGGGTGCGTTGAACTCATGGTTCTAGGTATGTACGGTATGGTCTACATATGTAAGGTATGGTTCTAGGTATGTACGGTATGGTTCTAGGTATGTACGGTATGGTTCTAGGTATGTACTGTATGGTTCTAGGTATGTACGATATGGTTCTAGGTTTGTACGGTATTGTTCTAGGTATGTACGGTATGGTTCTAGGTATATAATGTATGGTTCTAG
Source organism: Borostomias antarcticus (assembly GCF_949987555.1). Taxonomy (NCBI): domain Eukaryota; kingdom Metazoa; phylum Chordata; class Actinopteri; order Stomiiformes; family Stomiidae; genus Borostomias; species Borostomias antarcticus. Next base: position 15,350,349 of record NC_140253.1, read on the forward strand.
GTATGTACTGTATGGTTCTAGGTACGTACTGTATGGTTCTAGGTATGTACGGTATGGTGTACGTATATACTGTATGGTTCTAGGTAGTACTGTATGGTTCTAGGTATGTACTGTATGGTTCTAGGTATGTACGGTATGGTTCTAGGTATGTACGGTATTGTTCTATGTACCTGCGGAGCCAAAGCCCCCCAGCGTTGAAGGGGAAGCTAGTGAAGGGGATGCAGCGCAGACGAGATGAGAGCATCATGAGAGAGGAGCTGGACATCCAGGATTGATGTCCGTCGGGGGGGGCAGATACTGGGGGTCATTGAGCCCCGAGATGGATGCCCTAAACTTGTCGTCCTTGTCAAACCTGGGTGTAGATTAGGTGTGTGTGTCTGTGTGTGTGTATGTGTGTGTGTGTGTGTGTGTGTGTGTGTGTGTGTGTGTGTGTGTGGTATATTCACTCCTGGCTCTATTCACACTTGAGTGGACACCTTGGCCCGGGCCAGCCAGAGGTGAAGACGTCACCTGTCCCTTTAACACCCAGAGAGAGAGAAAGAGAGGGAGGAGAGAGAGAAGGAGAAAGAGAGAAGGAGAGGGAGAGAGAGAGGAGATAGGGATGGAGCAGGGGTAGAGTACGGAAGAGAAGTGAGGCAGACCGAGAAGCATGTTTGAAAAGCTGCATACATGTATAAACCTCAGGTCAGGCCTTGGGAGAGCGATGGACAGAGAGAGAGAGAGAGAGAGAGAGAAGAGCTTTAGTGAGTGAGCATGTCAGCTGCAGTAGATCACGACATTTCTCAGGCTCCCTCCATGACATCACTGGAGGGGGGCGAAGTGGAGGGGGGGTTCGGGTCGTAAAACACGGAGCACGCAGTAAACATGTCTGCCCTCACGCATGACAATACCCCTTCAGTGAGCGCCAGCTGACATTGACCAGACACCCGACCCCCCCCCCCGTGCCTTCACCGGAGCTGGGGGATAGATTAGCACTAGGCTATGCTAAGCTAGGGTACGTTAACATAGGCTCTGCATACAAGAATGATGCTAAGCTAGGCTAGGCTAAGCTAGGCTAAACTATCTCTGTGTTTTCTCTCTCACACTCACTCACTCACAGGAGCTGAGTCTGCAGTTAGCGGTAGCGGTTTACCTCAGCTCTAACAGTCCCTGTGGGGGTCCTGAGAGCGAGGGGGGAAAAAGCATTACTGGCGTCCCAGCTGGTGCCAGATCAGAGAGAGTTGTGGGGATGAGAGGCAAATGTAAACACTGGTGACCTTTGACCCTGGGTGGCTGGTGGTCTTACCAGGGGAGCCGGGACGCATGGTTGTATGGCGCGTGGGAAAAAAGGCTGGATCCCCCCTCTCCCTTCCTCTCTCCCTCCCTCCCTCCATCTCTCGATGTCACTTCACACAGCCTTATGACAGGTCTGAGGGGAGCGTTGTAAATCTCCGAAGAGGGAGGTTCGCTCCAGGTGTCCTCAGACATGGCCGTCGTGCGAGAGCGAAAGCGACACGGCGTCATAAGAGATATGGAAAAAAAAAAAGGCGAAATAGGCAGCCTGGAGCGTCCAGAGGAACGTGGGATAATGGGCTCAGGAGCGTCTGAGACGGCGGCGCGCTGACACGCTCTGGGCTGAGTGGCGAGGGCTGTCAGCGCGTTGAGCTGACACACTTCAGCACGGCTCCCTTCACTGAGAGCACAGAGAGGGAGGCTTCTGGGGGGGCAGGTCTGAGGGGGCAGGTCTGGGGGGGGGAGGTCTAGGGGGGCGGTCTAGGGGGGGGCAGGTCTAGGGGAGGCAGGTCTGGGGGGGCAGATCTGGGGGGGGGGGGTCTAGGGGGGCGGTCTAGGGGGGGCAGGTCTAGGGTGTGCAGGTCTAGGGAGGCAGGTCTGGGGGGGCAGGTCTGGGGGGGGGAGGTCTAGGGGGGCAGTCTAGGGGGGTGGTCTAGTGGGGGCAGGTCTGGGGGGGGGGGGGCTGACCTGTGCTCAGTGCCGTCCGCTCATGTTTACGCTCAGCCATGGGGGGGCGGGGCCACTCAGCCCTGACTAGTTAGGTCACCGACAACAGCTGTGGAGTGGAAGTGCAAGACTCCCACCATCACCCGACACACACACTGCTACAGGTACTTCTCACACACACACACACACACACACACACACACACACACACACACACGAACACACACACAGGGGTTAGCTACGATACGATATGATATAACTTTATTATCAGCAATGCTGAAATTGGTCTTGCGACTACTACAGGTACTTCACAGGGAAGACAAGACAGCAAGCTCTCTAGAAGTGACCGCAGGTCAAGGCTCCTGTGACAGGTGTTCAGCTTGTCTGAGGACTGGGTGACAGTTACAGAGAAGCTTTTCTCTGATGGAGGCCTGTGTTCAACGCTCTGTCTCAGATTCTGCTTGTGTTCAATCACTCAACTGGTTTTCTCACTGAGATTTCTCTCTCTGTCTCTTTTTCTTTCCCTCTCGTTCTCTCTTTCTCTCTCTCTTTCTCTCTCTGTCTCTCTTTCTCTCGTTCTATCTCTCTCTTTTTTTTTCTTTCTCTCTCTCCCTGTGTGTGTGTGTGTGTGTGTGGGAGGAACCAAAGACAAGTAAAAAGGTCAAAATGACTCCTAACCCTGACCTCTGTCCAACTCCCATCTTCAGTGACCACAGACAGGCATCTAGAGAATCTCTCAATTTTATAATCATCCTATTAAATGATAATGTCATAATAAAAAGTATATAATACAAATTAAAAGTCGGATCTTAACAATACATTATTTCTAATCATTACCAATACAGACATTCAAAGGTGTTCTGTTCTGCTCTGGTTATGCACATCCATATACAGCACGTACATAACCCACACCAACTTCATTATATACTTAAAGAAAGGGTACTAAGTGGGACTTCCGGTGACGTCGCCCACCTGAATGGCAGCATAGTCTACTAGCTCCTCCGATAAATAGTTATTTTGCCAGGAGCGTAAAACAGGCAAAACACCGCAGCAGGGCCTGCAATCGAAGAAAACAGCGAGAGCTCTCCCGTTCGAATGCAAGCTAGCGAAGCACACGTTAGCCTTCACCGCCACGAGGCTAACACTACAGCCTTGGCGACAGTTCTGGAGGAGATTCAGGACTTTCGCAGAGACACAAAACAACAATTAGATGACATACAGTCTGAACTCACCACAGTAAATCGCAGATGCAGAAACGCGAATTGGGACGGTTGAGGATCGAGTTCGAGTCAAATCAAATCGAGTCAAAATGTGGAACAGGTGTTGGCTGACATGATAAAAGTGATGACGCAGCAAGAAAGTAAGCTACTCGACCAAGAAGGGCGATCTAGAAGGGAGAATCTGAGAATGTATAATGTCCCTGAAGGAATGGAGGGGTCGTCTATGGTGGAATTTGTGGACAAGCTACTTGGAGACACGCTGGAGATCCCCCAATCTGTAGCACTTGACATCGAGAGAGCATATCGAGCACTCGCCCCGGCAGCCTCGGGAAGAGGGGTAGACAAGCCGCAGTCAATCATCATTAAATTTCTCCGCTACAAAACTAAGGAAGAAATTCTTCGCAAGGCCTGGGAAAAGAACAAGGTGATGCTGAATGACACAAATATATTTTGACCAGGATTACCCCCCAGCAGTCCTGCAGAAACATAAGGAGTACAACGAAGCCAAAGGAGTGCTACGGCAGAGGGCGATCCGCTTCTAGACCCTGTACCCTGCTAAACTGTTCTACGAGGATGGGCCGCGGGTATACAAGACAGCGAAGGAGGCGACTACAGACATGAAAACCAGGGGGCTGCCTGTCAACGTCGTCACGCCGAAGGAAAGCCTGGCTGAACAGCTGTCCTGGTCTGCGTGGGAAATGGTCGGAAGGTCGCGCCAACGGGAGACGGAGGAGAACCGAACCGCGAGTGCCAGGGATAGACAGAGCGTTTAGACGTCAGCCCTCGTCCCTCACAGAGGGGAGATATCCTGATTAGGCAGCTGTGGACGGTGAACTGAAATAGAGCTTGACTAGCGTTTTCTCCGAGATATGCTAATGCAGATTTCCATCTGCCCTGCCTTAATTATTATTCTACATTCCTTATGTCTTATAGAAACAAATATATAAATAGGAGGAAAGTTCAGGTGTAGGCTAATTGAGAGAGACGGTTTCTTATGCCGTAGTGGGGCCCCCCCCTGTTCACAGTTAGGAGAGGCTTTCCCCCACAGCTAGACGTTTTTTCTAGCATAGCACAGGGTCGTCAAATAGAGACCCCAGCCTTGGAAGCATGTCTGTTATGCATACTTTTTCGTTTTTGCTTTTTTGCTGCTTGTTCTATGTTCCTGTTTATTTCTACATGCCAAGGGAGTAGATCAAATAAGTACTATTTTGCCAATGACAAGGTTACACCGACTGATAATCGTACATGACCAATGACAAGGTAAAGTGTATTTCGTTTAACGTTAATGGGCTGCTGAACCCTGTTAAACGGAGTAGAGTTTTGTCTGAGATGAAGAAGGAACGAGCTCACATTGTATACCTACAGGAAACCCATTTAAATGATAGCGAGCATGGGAAGTTAAAGAGAATGGGGTTCACACATTTATTTTTCAGTTCGTATAAATCTGGACCTAGGAGAGGGGTTGCTATTCTTATTTCTAGCAGGCTAAATTTTGAAAAGACTTTTGAGTTAGGGGATGAGGAGGGAAGATTTATTTTAGTAAGGGGGAATATAGATGGGAAACCAGTTACTCTTTTGAATGTCTATGCACCCCCAGGAAGTGATTTTGGTTTCTTCCAGAAAATCTGCAACATCGTGGTGATAGAAACGAAAGGTTTCCTGGTTTGTGGAGGAGAGTTAAACATACACCTGCATGCAAAGTTGGACTCCACTAGCAGAAAGCCCCAGGGGGCAAAGTCCATCCACAAGAAAGTTAACATGCAAGGAGGTCGGTCTTATTGACAAATGGAGGGACTACCCCAATAGAAGAGATTATACCCACTATTCTGCACCTCACTCTCTATACACGAGAAAAGATTGTTTTATAACATTCTGTAAAGAGAGGGACAGTTGGATACCTGTGGGATTGGGACAATAGATTTAAGTGATCACGCACCTATAGATCTAACCGTTGATTTTAACCTGCAACAAAAGAATACCACTTAGAAACTGAATGTGAATCTGCTAAATGATCCTTCTTTTAAGGAACAAATTAGAAGAGAAATTGAACTTTACTTAGAATTGAATGATAACAGAGAGGTTTCACCCCCCAGTCTATGGGATACTCTGAAGGCTGTCCTACGAGGGAAAATCAGAGCTATAGCATCATATGAGAAAAAAAATGAGGGATAAGACACATAAGTCTAATTTGGCACAGGATACACCAAAGGAAATTAGGGAAATTAGAAGTAAGATTAATAAATTGACCACGCAGGAAATCAGGAAAAAACGAATATATTTAAAACAGGGATATTATGAGGGTGGATCTAAATCGATGAAAATACTGGCCTGGAAATTAAAGAAAAAGATACAATACACAGCATTAGGGACCCGAAAACAAAAACTATAAAAAATAAATTAAGTGACATCCAAAAAGTTTTTGAAATGTATAAAAAACTTTATATACTAAAGTCGCAGGAGGTGACGTGCCCCAAATTGATTCCTATCTGAATTTCCTAGAGCTGCCTGCTTTAGATGGAGGACAGAATAAATTGATGACTATGGATATAGCTGAGGATGAATTGGGAAGTCTTTAAGTCACCGGGGTCGGATGGCTATACGGCAGAGTGGTATAAGGAATTCAGAAACAAATTAATACCTATTTTACTCCCCACTTTAAATTGGGCCTTAAAACAAGCACAGACCCCGTCCAGCTGGAAGGAGGCGATCATCTCAGCTATACCTAGGCAAAGATAAAATGGAGTGTGGATTATTTAGGCCAATATCTGTTCTTAACATAGACTACAAATTATACAGTTCCATTTTGGCTCGACGATTGGAAAAGTTCCTACCTATACTGATAGATAATGACCAGACAGGTTTCATACACCAATGCCAAACCCAAGAATACGAAGGACATTGCACATTGTGGATTATATACAAAGAAATAGAGTTGAGGCAATAGTGATAAGTGTCGACACTGAGAAGGCATTTGATTCGGTTAATTGGTCTTTTTTCTATAGAGTATTGCATAAATTGGGCTTAGATGAGATGATTATTAAGTCTATACAAGCACTATACGACAGCCCTTCTGCCAAGGTTAAAGTCAACGGTTATTTATCGAATAGCTTTACCATGGAAAGGGGATTGAGACAGGGCTGCGCTCTGTCACCTCCAATATTTGTGTTATATTTGGAACCATTAGCGCAACACATTAGAAAGAATGTAGACATTAAAGGAATTACCATTAGGGAGACGAAGCACAAACTGGCCTGCTACACGGATGATATACTAGCCTACGTAGGACACCCAAGACGTTATTAACCTAAATTGATGCAGTCATTTGAACAATTTGGCCAATTATCAGGATACAAACTTAACATAGCGAACACACAGCTACTTTCATATAACTATAGCCCCTCTGAGGAAATTAAGATTAGATAGCCCCTGGCTTGGCAAACAGAATCTATTAAATATTTAGTTATCAATATACCAAGGGATCTAACAACCCTCTCAGAGTACAATTACTTACCCATACATACTGTAGGAAAATTAAGGAGGATTTGACCAGTTGGAATTTGATTCCTTTTTTCACTTTCAGTTCGAGAATCGATTCCATTAAAATTAATATACTACCTAGAATGCTGTATTTATTCCAGACCCTCCCAATAGAGATTGATCAAGTTCAATTCAACGAATGGGACAAAATGCTTTCTAGATATATCTGGCAAGGTAAGAGGCCTAGAGTCTTAAAACACTACAATTCGCTAAAGATGAAGGAGGATGGGGCCTACCTTCCCTCAGGGATGATTATTTTGCTGCTCAGTTAAGAGCTATGATATGCTGGTGTGATTCATCATATACTGCCCAATGGAAGACTGTTGAGGAGAAGATAACCCCCATTCCCATTCAGGCCATCCTAGCTGATAATAATCTACAACAATATATTGAAACCATTGATAACCCATGGGTGAAACTGACTCTAAAAATATGGAATACTGTTTTAAAAGAACATAAACTGGAGAGAGAGATTGTGGTTATAAAGTGGTTCGCTTATGACTCTGATTTCATGCCTAATAGATTGGATAACAGGTTCAGGATATGGATGGCTAAGGGAATAACAGCATTATGTAAGGTGATTAAAGACAGAACATTGTCTAGTTTTGATTCGTAGGCTTAAAGAGAAATACCAGTTAGAAAGACACGATTTTTTCCATTACCTGCAGATGAGACATTATGTCACTATGAAGATGGGAAATGTAGCAGGGGCAAGTAGGCCTACGAGTCTGGTAGATCTGTTCAGAAGAGCATATAGCTCAGATACAGGGGGTAGTATAATTTCACGACTGTATAAGGGTCTGTTAGAGCTTAAGACACACTCTTCCTCATATATTAGGGAGAAATGGGAAAAGGAAGGAGGGATATCTATATCTGAGGAAGAGTGGACGATAATATGGAAATATCAATGGAAATGTACTAGCTCACAGAAACGGAGGGAGTTTGGTTGAAAATGATTGATAAGTTATTTTATTACACCTGTTAAGAAATCACATTATGACCCCAACCCTCCACTTTGCTGGAGAACATGTGGGAACCAAACTGCACACCACTATCATATTTTATGGGATTGCCTGTGATCAAAGGCTACTGGGGAGAGATACACAACGCCCTACAGGTTATTACTGATTTCACAACACCTTTAGAGAGTAAACTGTATATTTAGAGAGTAAACTGTATATTTACCTTTAGAGAGTAAACTGTATATTTACCTTTAGAGAGTAAACTGTATATTTACCTTTAGAGAGTAAGACTGTATATTTTGGGTACATACTGCTAGACTGGCGGAAAAGGGATAAATACTTGATGAGTGTACTTCTGGTAGCCAGCAAAAAGACACTTACTAGGAAATGGTTGAAACAGGAGCGCCCATCGGTGAACGGATGGATGGACATTACAATGGACATTTACAACATGGAAAGGATGACGGCCGTCGTTAATCGTACTTTGGAAAAATGTGTTTCCTACTGGGAAAAATGTGTTTCCTACTGGGAAAAATGGGTTAACTATGTCAAGCCCCTCAGACCTGATTTTACTTTCATTGGTTGATACTGGGTTGTAAAGATTGAGATATTTAAAGTGTGAAGATCACTCCCTGTGTGTGTTTTGTTTGTTTTGTTTATCTGTTTGTTTCCATGTTTGTTCGATTACTGTATGGCTAATTGTAGTCCTTACTTCAAATATGCCTTCTTAATAGCTGTGGTAGATATGGTTGCATAATGTGTGGGATTGGATGCTATAGTATATTGGAATGGACTACATGGAGATGCTTGTTTGTGATACTTTGTATGTTCAATAAAAAATACAAAGTATATAAAGTATAAGAGTTTATCTGTAGCATAATCTTGGAGCCAGCAGCAACATTTCACTGTGACTGTACACTGTATATTACATGTGACGAATACAGGAATCTTGAATCTTTTGTATCTTACTTCAGAGTCATACTCGTGAAGTTGAAGCAGTGAATGTTTTGCAGGATTATGGGGTTGTGGCTGAGTGCTCTGTGGTCAGTTAGGCAGACAGTAGCCGTCTCTGGGGAAGGTTCAGCCCAGGCACATGATCACCTGCTAGAACACTAATGATAAACAGACCAGGGAGAGAGAGAGAGAGGGAGGGAGAGAGAGAGAGGGAGAGAGAGAGAGAGGGAGGGAGAGAGCGAGACAGAGTGCGAGAGAAAGAGAGAGGGAGGAAGAGAGAGAGGGAGAGAGAGAGAGGGAAGGAGAGAGGGAGGGGGAGGGAGGGAGAGAGAGGGACAGAGAGAGAGAGGGACAGAGAGAGACAGAGAGAAAGGGAGGAAGAGAGAGAGGGAGAGCGAAAGAGGGGGAGAGAGAGAGGGAGAGGGAGAGGGAGAGGGAGGGAGGGAGGGAGGGAGGGAGGGAGGGAGGGAGGGAGGGAGGGAGGGAGAGGAGGAGAGAGAGAGAGAGGGAGGAAGAGAGAGAGAGATCCGTCATGTATTGTGGAATGCTGGATGCTGGAGAACATGACAGAACCCAGAGACATGTAGTGATCTGCTGAACGGGGATCAAGTTCTTAACCTTTCCCTCCACCCTGTGGTAAAAACAACAATCAGAGGCTGATCACTGTGTCACGACACATCAAGACATGCGCGTGCGTGTGTGTGTGTGTGTGTGTTTATATGTCTGTATCTGTAGGTATGTGTTTACATATCTGTAGGTCTGTGTGTGTTTATCTGTAGGTCTGTGTGTGTTTACATATCTGTAGGTATGTGTGTGTTTATCTGTAGGTCTGTGTGTGTTTACATATCTGTAGGTATGTGTGTGTTTATCTGTAGGTCTGTGTGTGTTTACATATCTGTAGGTATGTGTGTGTGTGTGTGTTTACATATCTGTAGGTCTGTGGTGTGTGCGTTTGTGTGTGTGTGTGTGTGTGTATATGTCTGTATGTGTAGGTCTGTGTGTATGTGTTTATATATCTGTAGGTCTGTGTGTGTGTGTGTGTGTGTGTTTACATATCTGTAGGTCTGTTGTGTGTTTACATATCTGTAGGTCTGTGTGTGTGTGTTTACATATCTGTAGGTCTGTGTGTGTTTACATATCTGTAGGTCTGTGCGTGTGTGTGTGTGTGAGTGTGCGTGCGTGCGTCTCCACTATCTCCACGGCAGGCCTGTTTAAAATCCCACTAACCCTCGGTACATCACGAGTCTATGTATTTACACTGATGACCATGAATCCTGGGGCTGTGTAAGACAGGGTCAATCAAGGAGCTGTGTTTAGGTAAGAGTGTGTGTGTGTGTCTCAGTCATGCCCACATTGCGAGCCGATGGTCTGCTCTGAAGTTCTCTACCTGTACTCTTTATCGCCTCATAGCCATCAAAGTGCCATTAACTCTTACTACAGCAAAACACACACACACACACTCTCACACACACACACACACACACACATATTCCCTCCATCTCTCTCCACACAGCAACAAAAACAAGCAGCCATTTAATGCCTCAGTCCATTTCATGAAGAGGGTTTTAATGGCGTCCCCAGGCTTCAAGGGCCTTAATTAGCTGTTAATCATCGAGGGCTAATAACGAGAGACGGGACAGCAGGAGTGTGTGTGTGTGTGTGTGTGTGTGTGTGTGTGTGTGTGTGTGTGTGTGTGCGCGCGCGCGTGAGTTCAAATGTGCATCTGTATTGTGAGAGTGTGTATGTGCATCTGTGTGTGTGTGCGTGTGTGCGTGTGTGTCTGTGTGTGTGTGAGAGAGAGCATTAACGCCCGCATGTCTCCTGGTCTCTGCTGCTGTCTATGTTCCTGTTGCTGGGCCATTAGGGCCAGAAGGCTGAAGAGCCAAACAGCCCATTAACTCCTTCAATCTCCTCTCCTCCACTCCTCTCTCTCTCCCTCCCTCCCTCTCTCTCCCTCCCTCTCTCTCCCCCAGCAGTGTCACCGGAGCCAGCTGACAGTGCCTAATGCCAGCTATCTGTCATGAGCATCCTCCCTCCACCCCCCCAGGTTTCAGACCCTCTCCGGGGAAGCCACGCTAACTTCCTGTAATGGCGGCGCCCCCACGCTAGCACGGAGGGCCCTGGCTTCCTGTTTACATTGACGGTTTTAAAAGTCTGTCAGTCGGGGATTCAGCTTGAGACTGAAAAGAAAATATGTTTTCTGTATTTCTTTATTGCTCATCTCTGCTAACTCCCACAGGAGAATGACAACCATTTGTGAATTCCAAAAAATGAAAATGAAAATACACACTAGTGAAGAGCTTCGTACTAAGATAAAGAAAGTTTTTTGGACTGATGAGTGTACATCAGCATACAGTGCATCCGGAAAGTATTCACATCCCTTTACTTTTCCCACATTATGATACAGCCTTATTACAAAAGGGATTTATTTTTTTGTCTCAAAATTCTACATACAATGCCTCATAATGCCAAAGTGAAAGAAGGTTTTGGGAATTTTTGCTAATTTATTAAAAATAAAACACTCAAATATCACATTTTTTTGTTTATTTATTTAAAATAGGGACAGCACATATTAACTAGAAAGTACATTTCCTGGAAAAAATGTGAGGTGGGCTAGCTGCTGCAGCTGTATGTAACAGCTACTGCTAGAACTACTACGGACCGGGCAATCTCCATGCACCCACTGGTGAAGACCGTGCATCTCTGAATTGTGGGGTCGCTGAATTGTGGGGTCTGTGGCGTGGACAGTGGTGGCGAGACTCCGCCCCCTCAGGTCAGAGCTGGTCGGGGACAGTGTACCCCTCTCCGGGCCACCTACCTGACTCCACCGGTGAAGACCGTGTGTCTCTAGCCCACTTGGGCTGAGTTGTGGGGCCCATGGCGTGGATAGTGGTGTGCTGGTTAGGCTCCGCCCCCTTGGGTCACAGCTAGTCGGGGACAGTACAGTGACCTCCATGCATTCACCATTGAAGACTGTGTGTCTCTAGCCCACTCAGGGGCTGAAAAGTGTGTTCTGTGGTGTGAATAGTGGCGTGGTGGTTAGGCTCCGCCCCTTTTGGTCATAGCCAGTCACGGACAGTGTACTCCTCTCCGGGCTACCCACCGGCCCCCACCAGTGAAGATCATGTGTCTCTATTCCACTTTGGCTGAGTTCTGTGCTACCACATTAGTTATAAAAGGGTGCCTGTACCTTTAAGAGAGGCTGCACATGCACACAAATTTTTAAAAAAAGCAACAGCTGCCACCACTCTAATCCCAACTGACACTCTAAACTTAGACATGGTCCAATTCAGACAGCTCTATCGCGAAAACTATAAATGTTCCAGTTTATATATTGACACCACAGGAATCCTGAGAACTTGCAGAACATTTCTATGTATAAAATGTCTGTATAGCTTAAAGACTGTAGGCATGGCGACAAGTTAGAAAAAGGTTAAAAATGCAAAATTTGCAGCTCAAAAGTTAGAGTGCGGCACCATATGTTTCAATGGGGAGCGCAGTTGCCGAACAAATCGTCATACCTCAAAAATGGTATGTCACACAGCTTAGATACTTACATTGTACAAATCAGCACAGTTGTGTGAACATTTCGATATAGAATATGTGTATGAGCTGTTAAAACTGTAGGCATGGCAACAAGTTAGAAAAAGGGTAAAAATGCTAAATTAACAGCTCAAAAGTTAGAGTGCGGTGCCATACGTTTGAATGGGGAGCGCAGTTACCGAACAAATCGTCATACAGCGAAAACTGTAAGTCACACAGCTTAGATACTTACATTGTGTGAACATTTTGATATATAATATGTGTGTGAGCTGTCAAAACTGTAGGAGTGCCCGCAGTTTACATAATGTGTGAATATTTTCAAAGCAACTGCTGCCACCACTCTAAAAACATAAAGTTTCTGAACATTCCAAAAGCAGTTTCAAGCAGTTTCAATGGGACAAAAAATAGTTTTAAAAGTTAAATTTCTAAAAAACTATCAAAAATATCAAAAATCTGAATGGATCCGTTAAAGAGCTAAACATTATGAACATTTTAAAGTTTGAATGAAGTTTCTAGGACAAAGTATGAAGAAGTAGTTAAGGAGACAAAAAACGGGGAGAATAATAATAATAAGAAAGAAAGAAAGAAAGAAAGAAAGAAAGAAAGAAAGAAAGAAAGAAAGAAAGAAAGAAAGAAAGAAAGAAAGAAAGAAAGAAAGAAAGAAAGAAAGAAATAGTGGGAATATCACAAGTTGGGCTAGCTTTTGCAGTTGTTTTTTTGGTTTTTTTGCCAAAAACTCTAAAAAGCTTTTTTCACGCAATTATTATGGGGTATTGTGTGTGGAATTTTGAGGGGAAAATAATAATCATTGTCTTCATTATGGAATAAGGCTGTGACATAACAAAATGTGGAAAAAGTGAAGGGATATGAATACTTTCCGGATGCACTGTACACACTGAGATTGTTGAGACACACTGAGATTGTTGAGACACACTGAGATTGTTTAGACACACTGAGATTGTTGAGACACACTGAGATTGTTGAGACACACTGAGATTGTTGAGACACACTGAGATTGTTGAGACACACTGAGATTGTTTAGACACACTGAGATTGTTGAGACACACAGATTGTTTAGACACAGATTGTTGAGACACACTGAGATTGTTTAGACACACTGAGATTGTTTAGACACACCGAGATTGTTGAGACACACTGAGATTGTTGAGACACACTGAGATTGTTTAGACACACTGAGGTTGTTTAGACACACTGAGATTATTGAGACACACTGAGATTGTTTAGACACACCGAGATTGTTGAGACACACTGAGATTGTTTAGACACACTGAGGTTGTTTAGACACACTGAGATTGTTTAGACACACTGAGGTTGTTTAGACACACTGAGATTATTGAGACACACTGAGGTAGTTGAGCCTTTAGCTGACATCTTCATCAGTCCACCATGGAGGAGGTGCAGTGTGTCCCTGGGTCAGACAGCCCTGAGATGACATGGATCTGACCAGAGAACATGGATCTGACCAGAGAACATGGATCTGACCAGAGAACATGGATCTGACCAGAGAACATGGATCTGACCAGAGACCATGGAGCTGACCAGAGAACATGGATCTGACCAGAGAACATGGATCTGACCAGAGAACATGGATCTGACCAGAGAACATGGATCTGACCAGAGAACACTGCTACACTGGTCAACACGTCCTACCGCTGGAGAGACGGACGTACTGCTGGGGGGGACAAACCAGGGGGACAGACCGGCCTCCACACCAGGGGGACAAACCGGCCTCCACACCAGGGGGACAAACCGGCCTCCACACCAGGGGGACAAACCAGCCTCCACACCCGGGGGACAAACCGGCCTCCACACCAGGGGGACAAACCGGCCTCCACACCAGGGGGACAAACCGGCCTCCACACCAGGGGGACAAACCGGCCTCCACACCAGGGGGACAAACCGGCCTCCACACCAGGGGGACAAACCAGCCTCCACACCCGGGGGACAAACCGGCCTCCACACCAGGGGGACAAACCGGCCTCCACACCAGGGGGACAAACCGGCCTCCACACCCGGGGGACAAACCAGCCTCCACACCCGGGGGACAAACCGGCCTCAACACCAGGGGGACAAACCAGCCTCCACACCCGGGGGACAAACCGGCCTCAACACCAGGGGGACAAACCGGCCTCCACACCCGGGGGACAAACCGGCCTCCACACCCGGGGGACAAACCGGCCTCCACACCCGGGGGACAAACCGGCCTCCACACCCGGGGGACAAACCGGCCTCCACACCCAGTCCATCCTTCTATCTGACAGGTCTGATGTCCCTGCAGGGGAGCGTCCACACGCCCACCAGGACCACGTCCACCACAGGAACAGGTGGATATCTGGGTAAACGCACTGAGATGCACCCGGATAGCTGATGGTCACACTGCCCCCTTCTGGCTGGATCTGAGACTGAGGGCCACCAGTAGGGCTGGGTATAATTTCAAAAATTACGATACCAGTACCAATACCAGTACCCTTAAAGTGATACCGATACCAATTTAATACTTCAATCGATACTTTGAATTTATTTTTTGCACTTTTTCCATTCCATAACCATCATGTGAATGGAAGCATTCAGTTGTGTAAAATGCCACCAATCCTCCCACATTCAAATAATTTTTACAAGAATACATTTTGAAAGTGTTTAAAAGAGTATCAAACTGCATTTATTACAATATAACTACTGACAGTGACTACACATTTTTTAGTCATCCGTGACCTTGCAGCTAATGTGAACGGTGTGTCAAGGCTGCTGCTAGGTGGCAACATCAGCAGTAGCAGTTGTGGTGCTAGTAGGCCTAGAGCTAGCCCTTCTCAGTCCTGTTGTCGCATGCTCGCTCATGTCAGACAACAGTCCTTTCACCCTCCATTCACTTCGCCGTCAAAATAAATCAGTGTCGGCCTATTTAGGAGAGGCGCTCATATTTACAAGTGTCGGAAAAATAAATTCACTCGGACAGGGTCTTAACATGAAGCATAACATTAGTTAATAACGTTAGCCTAAACACATTTCGCTGCTACAGAAGTTAAAACTATCACTAAGTAACCAATGCACTAATTAAGCAATGCATTACAGTAGGGTTGCTAATGCTAGCTAGCTAGCTAGGTAATGGAGGAAATCCGCGTTTTTATGCATTTATTACCATAGGCGTGTAGTATAACCATACCTTTGAGCGTTTTGGTGGCATTACCTCAGCGTGCTAAACTGTGTCAACAACTCGCAGTTGCAGTCGATTTCACCAGACGGATTGTAGCTGTCTGTTGTAATGGGCCAATCACGCGTCGCATTAAATTGAAGAACGCTTGCGGTGATTGGACCATATTACAACGTCTTTTTTTCCTAGATCTCAATACAAAAATGATGGAATGAAGTATTGGTTTGACTGAAGACGTTTCGATGCTACTTGGTATCAGTTTGTTTCGATCCAGTACTACAAGGTATCGAGTACCGATACCCAGCCCTAGCCACCAGGCACCGCTCGCCCCGTTTCTAATGAGATTCTGACAGAGTAAATGAGTAACTGGAGGTAGAGCAGAACTATGATGTGGTGCATCTTCCATGCCAGTGGAGGGCAGAGAGCAGAGCAGCCATGCGTGAGAGATGCTGCTTGTTAGAGAGGCTTCCTGCTGGGAGGGGCCGGGCATGGAGACCATCAATATGGCCAGGGTCCTATCGATGTGATATGTGTGTGTGTGTGTGTGTGTGTGTGTGTGTGTGTGTGTGTGTGTGTGTGTGTGTGTGTGTGTGTGAGATCTCCCAGCCCGGCAGCTGTGTGTTAAAGCTACATAGTACTTCTCCATCATACCACAGCAGCCATTTTGTCTGATTTCTACCAGACCCAACTCTCCTCCAGAGAATGCATGACAACCTGCATGACACATACACACACACACACACACACACACACACACACACACACACACACGGACAGACACACACATACACACAGACACACGGACAGACACACACACACACACACACACACACACACACGCACACAGACACACAGACACACAGACACACAAACACACACACACAAAGACAGACACAGAGACACACTCTCACACACACACACACACACACACACACACACACACACTCACAGACAGACAGACAGACAGACAGACACACACACACACACACACACACACACACACACACAGACAGACACAGAGACACACTCTCACACACACACACACACACACACACACACACACACTCACAGACAGACAGACAGACAGACAGACACACACACACACACACACGCACACACACACACACACACAGAGTGGTTCCAGTGGTGCTACAGATGGAGGACCAGTCTGGCCATCTGACTGGGCGGCACAGCTCTGCTGGGGGGGAATGGGCAGTGTGTGTGTGTGTGTGTGTCTGTCTGTTTGTCTGTGTGTGTCTGTGTGTGTGTCTGTGAGTGTGTGTGTGTGTGTGTGTGTGTGTGTGAGAGAGAGAGAGAGAGAGACGGGAGAAATGTTTGTGTGTGTGTGATTAATTTTTATGACTGGGCTGGGTAGTATCAGGGTAGTGATTAACACAGGTCACATGATGCCCACCGCTACTACCCCCCCCCACCACTACTACCACTACTACCACCCCCCCCCCCCCCCCACCACTACTACCACCCCCCACCACCACTACTGGACTGGCATAAAGCTCTCGACCTATCAGAGACCACGGGGTTCGGACTGGCATAAAGCTCTCGACCTATCAGAGACCACGGGGTTCGGACTGGCATAAAGCTCTCGACCTATCAGAGACCACGGGGTTCGGACTGGCATAAAGCTCTCGACCTATCAGAGACCACGGGGTTCGGACTGGCATAAAGCTCGCGACCTAACGAAAGCAGCCCTGCCAGACATGTCCTGCTCGCACGCACATGCGTGCACAGAGTCACGGCATGCATTCACAGAGTCACGACATGCATTCACAGAGTCACGACATGCATTCACAGACGGAAGTCTGTGCTTCCCGACAACAATTTCTAGTTATTATTTCTGAGGTTGAACGCTTTTTGGCATCGTTGTGACTGTAAAGGACTTTCAAACAGATACAGTCAGTTTCAGCATGACACCACAGAAATAGCAAATAGATTCTGGGAACCTTTTGACCTTGTATAAAGCCTGGATAGGGGCAGTATAAAGCCTGGATAGCGGGAGTGTGATCTGATCTACTGCTATCTGAGCCTCCCTGTGTGGATGAAAGCACTTTCAACTATTACAGCAATTCGGACAACAACTAAATATACACTCTGCCTTTGTGCTTTGAGCTGACTGAGATCAGACACCAGATACTGCATCACGAGTACATACGCACACATGCGCACACACACACACGCACACACACACGCGCGTACGCACACACACACACATATATATATATATACGCACACACACGGGACGCGGGGTTGGTGGAGAGCAGAGCGTGTCCGAGGAGGTGTCTCAGGTAACAGTGAGGAAGTGAGGCTAACGGGAAATAACACGTCTCTTTGCATTAGCACTTCCTGCTAAGAGGAGGGGCCGGACTCACAGACCAGGGCTGAGTTTCCCAGAGGCATCGTAGCGCTACGTTCATCGTGTGAGTGAGTGGGTGCATGTGTGTGTGTGTGTGTGTATATATGTGTGTGTGTGTGTGTGCGTGTGTCCATACCCACACCCATCACTGAGTCTGTGTGCAGACAAGCATGTCAGTGTGTGTGCGTGTGTCTGTGTGTGTCCATCTCCATCGTGTGTGTCCATACCCATACCCATCACTGAGTCTGTGTGTAGACAAGCGTGTCAGTGTGTGTGTGCGCGTGTTTGTGTGTGCGTGTGTGTGTGTTTGTGAGTGTGTGTGTGTGTGTGTGTGTGTGTGTGTGTGTGTGTGTGTGTGTGCATGTGTCAATGTGTGCATGCGTGTGTGTGAGTGTGTGTGTGTGTGTGGGTGCATGTGTGTGCGTGTGTTTACGTGTGTGCGTGTGCGTGTGTGTGTGTGCGCGTGCGTGGTTGTGTGTGAGTGTGCGTGAGCGTGAGTGTGTGTGTGTGTGTGTGCCTCCTACCAGTCTGTTGGTGCGTACGAACTCCTCGGGGGTCTTGGCCCAGGGCGGCAGCTCCACGTCGGACACCACCGTGCCGTCCTCCATCACCCCCAGGCTGTAGTTGCTGTCGTTGACAAACATCTCCGGGAGGTAGAAGAACTCTGGGATCAGCTCCTGCACACACACACACACACACACGCGCATACACACACACACACACACGCACATGCACACACAGACGAAGGAGAGAAAGCAGAGTTAGCCTCATGTTGCTAACTGTAGTAGCTAGTGTAGGCCAGACAGCGTGAACATTGATTGCCTCCAGACGTTCTTTAGAGTAGAACCCCACATTAATGAGTGACTGAGGACCCTGGGTTGAGGATCAGTAGAACCCCAGAGTAGAAGCACATTAATGAGTGACTGAGGACCCTGGGTTGAGGATCAGTAGATAAGCAGGACCTGCGCTCTGAGCATGAAGGGTGCAGAAACACAGTTAATTCACTGTGAGAAGGATGGTGTGTGTGTGTGTGTGTGTGTGTGTGTGTGTGTGTGTGTGTGTGTGTGTGTGTGTGTGTGTGTGTGTGTGTGCGTGTGTGTGCGTGTGTGTGTGTGTGTGTGTGTGTTGATGTTTGCCAGCGTGTGTCAGGGTCTTTAATCTGGGCTGCCGGTGTCGTGTCTCAGACAGGCGAGCAGCACGGTGGCGTTTTGAGCGGTGCCATTACTCATGGAAATTACATCTCCAAAGGCCCATCGTCTGCTGCTGCCGCGCGTCAACACCATAAAAGACTTGAGAAAGCTCCGCGTGACACTCCACTCACTCCACTGCAGCTTCCAAACTGCCTTCAGTGGCTTTTTCTGTCTGTAACCGAAGAGCAGGACAGATAATATATGATATGCATTTTTTGTGCTTCTCAACAGAGGAAAAGAAGATGAGAAAATCGTCAGCCAATTTCCTAGGATGGTTATTCAGTAGTGGTGTAAAAATATTCAAATTTCTAGGATGGTTATTCAGTAGTGGTGTAAAAGTATTTAAATTCCTAGGATGGTTATTCACTAGTGGTGTAAACGTATTTAAATTACTAAGATGGTTATTCAGTAGTGGTGTAAAGGTATTTAAATTCCTAGATTGTTTATTCATTAGTGGTGTTACGTAATTAAATTCCTAGGATGATTATTCATTAGTGGTATAAAAATATTTAAATTCCTAGGATGGTTATTCAGTAGTGGTGTAAAAATATTTAAATTCCTAGGATGATTATTCATTAGTGGTGTAAAGTATTTACATTCCTAGGATGATTATTCATTAGTGGTGTAAATGTATTTACATTCTTAGGATGATTATTCATTAGGGGTGTAAAAGTATTTTAAGTCCTAGGATGATTATTCATTGGGGAGTAAACATATTTAAAGTTGTGCTGAATAACAAGGGCTAGTGTTCATTCAGCGGGGGTGAGGATAACTCTGTTTAACCATTCCTACACTTTAACAAAACACAACTGGACCACAATGTGTACGCTCACAGACATTAATGATTGTGGGTGAGCCAAACCATATTCCCAGTGAACCCCTGCCATCCCACACAATACAAACACTATATTAGTGTCTTCATTTCTGTGCGCGCGCGCACGTGTGTGTGTGTGGGTATGGGTTTCTGGCAAGACTCTCTACTGTAAGCACACTGAATTATCATAATTCTCAGCCGCTTCGAACACACAAACGAGAGACAGAGACGTGGTGAATGTAAATTGTAATCTTAATCATGCACATCTCTGCTGGTGAAATATGTCTTCTACCCCGTGGACAAACACAACGTGTCACGCGTAACGTACGGTCCTATTCAGAAAGCGTCCCAGGACCAACACTAGAAGGGGATTGGTGGATGTGCTCTTACAGTCCAACCTTGCGTTCATATATCAGATACATGTACAAACAAGACAATAGACAATAGACAGACAATAGACAGGAGTGTAACTCTCACTTTTATTCTGCTATAAAATAACAGCTGGGTAGTAGCTTCCCTGGCTAATAATGCTATGACAGCTGGTAGAGAGGTGAGGTGTGCCTGTCTTGGGCTGGCTCTGACCCGGCCTCTCTGACCCGGCCTCTCTGACCCGGCCTCTCTGACCCAACCTCTCTGACCGGCCTCTCTGACCCAACCTCTCTGACCCGGCCTCTCTGACCCGGCCTCTCTGACCCAACCTCTCTGACCGGCCTCTCTGACCCAGCCTCTCTGACCGGCCTCTCTGACCCGGCCTCTCTGACCCGGCCTCTCTGACCCAACCTCTCTGACCGGCCTCTCTGACCGGCCTCTCTGACCCGGCCTCTCTGACCCGGCCTCTCTGACCCAACCTCTCTGACCCGGCCTCTCTGACCCAGCCTCTCTGACCCAACCTCTCTGACCGGCCTCTCTGACCCAGCCTCTCTGACCGGCCTCTCTGACCCGGCCTCTCTGACCCGGCCTCTCTGACCCAACCTCTCTGACCGGCCTCTCTGACCCGGCCTCTCTGACCGGCCTCTCTGACCCGGCCTCTCTGACCCGGCCTCTCTGACCCAACCTCTCTGACCGGCCTCTCTGAGCCGGCCTCTCTGACCCAGCCTCTCTGGCCGGCCTCTCTGACCCAGCCTCTCTGACCGGCATCTGTGAGCCTCTCTGACTGAGCCTTTCTGACCCAGCCTCTCTGTGCCCCTCTGACCCGGCCTCTCTGAGCCTCTCTGACCCAGCCTCTCTGAGCCTTTGACCCAGCCTTTTTGAGCCTTTGACCCAGCCTCTCTGACCCAGCCTCTCTGACCCAGCCTCTCTGACCTAGCCTCTCTGAGCCTCTGACCCAGCCTCTCTGACCCAGCCTCTCTGACCTAGCCTCTCTGAGCCTCTGACCCAGACCGGAGCTGCTGACCACTGTACTGCTGATGGCCACGGGGTGGAGGAGATGGGGACCAGCTGACATGGAGGAGGAGGAGGAGGAGGAGAGTCAGCCTGGATCTGACCTCATCTCTGTCTGCCATGTGTCTCTGTGAGTGTGGTACCGGTGTTGGTACCGGTGTTGGTGCTGGGTGTTGGTACAGGTGTTGGTACTGGTGTTGGTACCGATGTTGGTGCCGGTGTTGGTACTGGTGTTGGTGCTGGGTGTTGGTGCCGGTGTTGGTACCGGTGTTGGTACTGGGTGTTGGTACCGGTGTTGGTGCTGGGTGTTGGTACGGTGTTGGTGCCGGTGTTGGTGCCGGTGTTGGTACTGGTGTTGGTACTGGGTGCTGGGTGTTGGTTCCGGTGTTGGTACTGGTGTTGGTACCGGTGTTGGTACCGGTGTTGGTGTTGGTACCGGTGTTGGTACCGGTGTTGGTGTTGGTACTGGTGTTGGTACCGGTGTTGGTGCTGGGTGTTGGTACTGGTGTTGGTGCTGGGTGTTGGTACCGGTGTTGGTGCTGGTGTTGGTACCGGTGTTGGTGCTGGGTGTTGGTACTGGTGTTGGTGCTGGGTGTTGGTACCGGTGTTGGTGCTGGGTGTTGGTACCGGTGTTGGTGCCGGTGTTGGTGCCGGTGTTGGTACTGGTGTTGGTACTGGTGTTGGTACCGGTGTTGGTACTGGTGTTGGTGCCGGTGTTGGTGCTGGGTGTTGGTACTGGTGTTGGTACTGGTGTTGGTACCGGTGTTGGTGCTGGGTGTTGGTGCCGGTGTTGGTACTGGTGTTGGTACTGGTGTTGGTACTGGTGTTGGTACCGGTGTTGGTGCTGGGTGTTGGTGCTGGGTGTTGGTGCTGGGTGCGAGGGAGGGAGGGACCAGAGCTGGTGGTTGAGTAATGATGCTCGGGACCAGGGACCAAATTCAATAGTGATATGAAATAGTGAGTTCTGAACCAGAACTAACCGTTGTATAATAGTGATTTACTGATCTGGATCAGAATATCAATAGAACTCCTGTTTTCTAATTCACACTTTCATCTTCCTCAGCAGAGAAAACATTTTCAAACACGCTAATCAGCCAAGAGTGTGTCTCCAGGTCCGGGTCAGCGCAGAGACTGACCAATCACAGAAGAAACACACACACACACACACAGAGGCACGCTCACTAGAACAAACACACACACACACAGAGGCACGCTCACTAGAGATGCGTGGATGGAGTTTGAGCACCCGAATCAGCGTGCACTCATCAATCATCCCCCCGCCACCCACCCGACGTCATTATCTTCTACAATTTAGAGACCCGCACCCAACGCGCCAAACAGGAAGTTATTGTATTTACATTTAAATTATGTCCAGCCGTTCGTGCTCATTCGCTTTTCATATAGGCGCATTTTCTTGACTTAAACAATTGAAAGATTATAGGCTACTTTCGAATGTGGTCACATTTCTAATGTAAAAATGACTGAGCGCAAAATGGAAGGAAGGGAACCGTTCCGTTTGGGAGCGCTTCAGTGTGATTGAAGAAACTGAGGCCAGGTTTGGAGAGCCGTGTCGTCTACGTCTACGAAAGACACAAAACGGGCACCTCAAACTGAGCTGGCACAGCTCACTCAAATACCCTCGACCACTTCGTCAACCCAGATCCTGCAAAAATACCCCAGAAAGCTAAATCCAAGCTTGTTGATGACTGTGTGAGCCTGCGATTTTTGTTGTTGAAAAGTGCTATAAAAATAAAGGTTATTAAATACGAATATAACTGACAAATCCACCCACAATCCATTCGAAATTAATCACAATGTTGATTTTTATTGGCCCACCCACCCACCCGCGGATGCGGATGTCGCGGATATATCTGCAATATTCACATCTCTAACCCTCACACACTCACACACACACACACACACAGAGGAACGCTCACACACACACATATGCACTCACACACACACACACACTCACACACAGGCACACTCACACACACACACACACACACACACACACAGGCACGCTTACACACAGGCACGCTCACACACACACACACACACACAGAGGCATGCTCACACACACACACACATGCACGGTCACACACACACAGAGGCACACGCACGCACACACACGCACGCACACACACTCACACATGCACGAACACAGAGGAACGCACGCACACACACAAGCACGTGCACACGCACACACACACAGGCCTGCACACACGTAGGCCCACACAGACGCACACACACACAACTCTTAACAAGGTGCGGAAATACGGCGGGGTGTGTGTGTGTGTGTGTGTGTGTGTGTGTGCGTGCAGTAGCCATTATGTGCAGTGGCCCCTGCTGTGGCCTGGTCAGGGCCCAGCCCCTGTGATCCCAATCCTGTCCTGTCACGGGTCAGCGCACGGCCCCTACCCCCCTCCCGACGCGTCCCCCCCCCCCAACCAGCCCTGGGGCCCGAGGCTGGGGTCATGGGGCCGTGCCCCTGGAGGTCAGGCCAGCGTCTCCTGGGCTAGAGGCCGAGCACATCGGGAGCGGGGGGCCGCGTTAGCCAGCCTATAATCACCCCCACGTCTCCTGCACTGGGACACAAGCAAACCGCTGAGTCCTTCTGAGGCTCTGGAGCAGCTAGCAGGGAGCAGCTAGCAGGGAGCAGCTAGCGGGGGAGCAGCTAGCAGGGAGCAGCTAGCAGGGAGCAGCTAGCGGGGGAGCAGCTAGCGGGGGAGCAGCTAGCGGGGGAGCAGCTAGCGGGGAGCAGCTAGCGGGGAGCAGCTAGCGGGGAGCAGCTAGCGGGGAGCAGCTAGCGGGGAGCAGCTAGCGGAGAGCAGCCGCGCCGGAGCTAGAAGCTCAACGCTGCGATGGCTGATCGTCCTCTGCCTACGGGATGATGAGAGCAACCATGCGGAGGAAGTCTGAATCTGAGTCAGAGCAACTGAAGATGGACGCATGCGAACTGTGAGACTAACCTTATGAAATCTATTATCAAACACCAAACACACCCCCTCCACACACCCCTTCCACACACTTCCTCCACACACACCCTCCACACACCCCTTCCACACACTTCCTCCACACACACGCTCCACACACTCCCCCACACACTCCCTCCACACACACCCCTTCCACACACACACCCTACACACAGCTCACCTCCCACCAATGACCCCATGCCACAGGAGCAGGCTGTATCCAGGTTCACCACAAAATGGCCGCTGTCGTCGTAAATGTTTTAGGAGGGAGGGTCACTTGTTAATAGGCAGACGTGGGGCCTCTGAAGGCCTTTGAGAGCCCAGGGGCTCCGAGGCGCAGGAGCAGGCCGGGTTCACAGAGACCCGGCAGCCTGAGGTTCAAGTCTAGGTTATGGCTGACTGATGTTGAGGAGGGGGGGCTGGGGGGGTCCAGATTAGTTCTGAAGCTTTGATCAGCAGCCCTGAAGCTGTCATGGCCAGTATGACATGGATTGGTTTTGATGGAACATTGTTTTTGTGTGCGTATGTGCGTGTGTGTGCGTGCGTGTATGTGTGTGTGCGTGTGTGTGAGTGTGTGTGTGTGTGTGTGTTCGTGCGTGCGTGCGTGTGTGTCTTGTCAGGAATGTTGAATGGGTTCTGACACTGTATCTCCTGGTGTCTGGTTGCCTGAGATCTTGTTTCAACACTCAGCCAATCAGAGGAGGTAAACACACCGGCTTCCTGTCCAATCACGTAATCACCTCCATACCGACCGGACACACGGGCCCCATCACACCTGAGATGGGCTGAGGATGAGGAGAGGATTCACTGTTTGTGTGCGTGCGTGTGTGTGTGTGTGTGTGTGTGTGTGTGCGCGTGTGTGTGCGTGTGTGCGTGCGTGCGTGTGTGTGTGCGCGTGTGTGCGTGCGTGTGAGTGTGTGTGTGTGTATGCGTGCGTGTGTGTGAGTATGCGTGTGCGTGAGTGTGTGTGTGTGTGTGTGTGTGTGTGTGTGTGTGTGTGTGTGTGTGTGTGCGCGCGTGTGGGTGTGTGTAAGTGTGTGTGTGCGTGCGTGTGTGTGTGCATGTGTGTGTGTGTGTATGTGTGTGTGTGTGTGTGTGTGTGTGTGTCTGCGCGCGTGTGGGTGTGTGTAAGTGTGTGTGTGTGTGCGTGCGTGTGTGTGTGCATGCGTGTGTGTGTGTGTATGTGTGTGTGTGTGTGTGTACCTTGACGTCGGAGGTGTCTCTCTGGCAGTTCCTCCAGGCGCGGGCCACGGAGGAGAAGGTCCGGTCCGCGTGGTCAAACTTCCCTCCTTGGAAGTTGAGGAAGAAGGTTGTGAAGGGCTCCTAAACACAGAGACATCTGGTCAGTCCAGGGCAGGGTAGGGTTGGGGGGGGTATGGTTGGGGGTAGTGTTAGGGGGGTAGGGTTAGGGGGGGTAGTGTTAGGGGGGTAGGGTTGGGGGGGTAGGGTTGGGGGGGGTAGGGTTAGGGGGGTAGGGTTGGGGGGGGTATGGTTGGGGGTAGTGTTAGGGGGGTAGGGTTAGGGGGGGTAGTGTTAGGGGGGTAGGGTTGGGGGGGTAGGGTTAGGGGGGTAGGGTTAGGGGGGTAGGGTTGGGGAGGTAGTGTTAGGGGGGTAGGGTTAGGGGGGGTAGTGTTAGGGGGGTAGCGTTAGGGGGGGTAGGGTTAGGGGAGTAGGGTTAGGGGGGTAGAGTTAGGGGGGGTAGGGTTAGGGGGTAGTGTTAGGGGGGTAATGTTAGGGGGGTAGCGTTAGGGGGGGTAGGGTTAGGGGGGGTAGGGTTAGGGGAGTAGGGTTAGGGGGGTAGAGTTAGGGGGGGTAGGGTTAGGGGAGTAGGGTTAGGGGGGTAGGGTTAGGGGGGTAGAGTTGGGGGGTAGTGTTAGGGGGGGTAGTGTTAGGGGGGTAGTGTTAGGGGGGTAGGGTTAGGGGGGTAAGGTTAGGGGGGGTAGGGTTAGGGGAGTAGGGTTAGGGGGGTAGGGTTAGGGGGGGTAGAGTTGGGGGGTAGTGTTAGGGGGGGTAGTGTTAGGGGGGTAGTGTTAGGGGGGTAGTGTTAGGGGGGTAGGGTTGGGGGGTAGGGTTGGGGGGTAGTGTTAGGGGGGTAGGGTTAGGGGGGTAGGGTTAGGGGGGTAGAGTTGGGGGGTAGTGTTAGGGGGGTAGGGTTAGGGGGGAAGGGTTGGGGGGGTAGTGTTAGGGGGGTAGGGTTGGAGGGGTAGTGTTAGGGGGGTAGGGTTGTGGGGGTAGGGTTGGGGGGGTAGTGTTAGGGGGGTAGTGTTAGGGGGGTAGGGTTGGAGGGTAGTGTTAGGGGGGTAGGGTTAGGGGGTAGTGTTAGGGGGGTAGTGTTAGGGGGGTAGGGTTGGGGGGGCAGTGTTAGGGGGGAAGGGTTGGGGGGGTAGGGTTGGGGGGGTAGTGTTAGGGGGGTAGGGTTGGGGGGGTAGTGTTAGGGGGGAAGGGTTGGGGGGGTAGTGTTAGGGGGGTAGGGTTGGAGGGGTAGTGTTAGGGGGGAAGGGTTGGGGGGGTAGTGTTAGGGGGGTAGGGTTGGGGGGAAGGGTTGGGGGGGTAGTGTTAGGGGGGTAGGGTTGGAGGGGTAGTGTTAGGGGGTAGGGTTGGAGGGTAGTGTTAGGGGGGTAGGGTTGGAGGGGTAGTGTTAGGGGGGAAGGGTTGGGGGGGTAGGGTTGGGGGGGTAGTGTTAGGGGGGTAGTGTTAGGGGGGTAGGGTTGGAGGGGTAGTGTTAGGGGGGTAGGGTTGGGGGGTAGTGTTAGGGGCGTAGGGTTGGAGGGGTAGTGTTAGGGGGGTAGGGTTGGAGGGGTAGTGTTAGGGGGGTAGGGTTGGAGGGGTAGTGTTAGGGGCGTAGGGTTGGAGGGGTAGTGTTAGGGGGGTAGGGTTGGAGGGGTAGTGTTAGGGGGGTAGGGTTGGGGGGTAGTGTTAGGGGCGTAGGGTTGGAGGGGTAGTGTTAGGGGGGTAGGGTTGGAGGGGTAGTGTTAGGGGGGTAGGGTTGGGGGGTAGTGTTAGGGGCGTAGGGTTGGAGGGGTAGTGTTAGGGGGGTAGGGTTGGAGGGGTAGTGTTAGGGGGGTAGGGTTGGAGGGGTAGTGTTAGGGGCGTAGGGTTGGAGGGTAGTGTTAGGGGGGTAGGGTTGGAGGGGTAGTGTTAGGGGGGTAGGGTTGGGGGGTAGTGTTAGGGGCGTAGGGTTGGAGGGGTAGTGTTAGGGGGGTAGGGTTGGAGGGGTAGTGTTAGGGGGGTAGGGTTGGGGGGTAGTGTTAGGGGCGTAGGGTTAGGGGGGTAGTGTTAGGGGGGTAGGGTTGGAGGGGTAGTGTTAGGGGGGTAGGGTTGGAGGGGTAGTGTTAGGGGGGTAGGGTTGGAGGGGTAGTGTTAGGGGGGTAGGGTTGGAGGGGTAGTGTTAGGGGGGTAGGGTTGGAGGGGTAGTGTTAGGGGGGTAGGGTTAGGGGGGTAGTGTTAGGGGCGTAGGGTTGGAGGGGTAGTGTTAGGGGGGTAGGGTTGGAGGGGTAGTGTTAGGGGGGTAGGGTTGGGGGGTAGTGTTAGGGGGGTAGGGTTGGAGGGGTAGTGTTAGGGGGGTAGGGTTGGAGGGGTAGTGTTAGGGGGGTAGGGTTGGAGGGGTAGTGTTAGGGGGGTAGGGTTGGAGGGGTAGTGTTAGGGGGGTAGGGTTGGAGGGGTAGTGTTAGGGGGGTAGGGTTGGGGGGTAGTGTTAGGGGGGTAGGGTTGGAGGGGTAGTGTTAGGGGGGTAGGGTTGGAGGGGTAGTGTTAGGGGGGTAGGGTTGGGGGGTAGTGTTAGGGGGGTAGGGTTGGAGGGGTAGTGTTAGGGGGGTAGGGTTGGGGGGTAGTGTTAGGGGCGTAGGGTTAGGGGGGTAGTGTTAGGGGGGTAGGGTTGGAGGGGTAGTGTTAGGGGGGTAGGGTTGGAGGGGTAGTGTTAGGGGGGTAGGGTTGGAGGGGTAGTGTTAGGGGGGTAGGGTTGGAGGGGTAGTGTTAGGGGGGTAGGGTTGGAGGGGTAGTGTTAGGGGGGTAGGGTTAGGGGGGTAGTGTTAGGGGCGTAGGGTTGGAGGGGTAGTGTTAGGGGGGTAGGGTTGGAGGGGTAGTGTTAGGGGGGTAGGGTTGGGGGGTAGTGTTAGGGGGGTAGGGTTGGAGGGGTAGTGTTAGGGGGGTAGGGTTGGAGGGGTAGTGTTAGGGGGGTAGGGTTGGAGGGGTAGTGTTAGGGGTAGTGTTAGGGGGGTAGGGTTGGAGGGGTAGTGTTAGGGGGGTAGGGTTGGGGGGTAGTGTTAGGGGGGTAGGGTTGGAGGGGTAGTGTTAGGGGGGTAGGGTTGGAGGGGTAGTGTTAGGGGGGTAGGGTTGGGGGGTAGGGTTGGGGGGTAGTGTTAGGGGGGTAGTGTTAGGGGGGTAGGGTTGGAGGGGTAGTGTTAGGGGGGTAGGGTTGGGGGGTAGGGTTGGGGGGTAGTGTTAGGGGGGTAGGGTTAGGGGGGTAGGGTTGGAGGGGTAGTGTTAGGGGGGTAGTGTTAGGGGGGTAGTGTTAGGGGGGTAGGGTTGGAGGGGTAGTGTTAGGGGGGTAGGGTTGGGGGGTAGGGTTGGGGGGTAGTGTTAGGGGGGTAGTGTTAGGGGGGTAGGGTTGGAGGGGTAGTGTTAGGGGGGTAGGGTTGGGGGGTAGGGTTGGGGGGTAGTGTTAGGGGGGTAGTGTTAGGGGGGTAGGGTTGGAGGGGTAGTGTTAGGGGGGTAGGGTTGGGGGGTAGGGTTGGGGGGTAGTGTTAGGGGGGTAGGGTTGGAGGGGTAGTGTTAGGGGGGTAGGGTTGGGGGGTAGGGTTGGGGGGTAGTGTTAGGGGGGTAGGGTTAGGGGGGTAGGGTTAGGGGGGTAGGGTTGGGGGGTAGTGTTAGGGGCGTAGGGTTGGGGGGTAGTGTTAGGGGGGTAGGGTTGGAGGGGTAGTGTTAGGGGGGTAGGGTTGGGGGGTAGGGTTGGGGGGGTAGTGTTAGGGGGGTAGGGTTAGGGGGGTAGTGTTAGGGGGGTAGGGTTGGGGGGGTAGTGTTAGGGGGGTAGGGTTGGAGGGGTAGTGTTAGGGGGGTAGGGTTGGGGGGTAGTGTTAGGGGGTAGGGTTAGGGGGGTAGGGTTGGAGGGGTAGTGTTAGGGGGGTAGGGTTGGGGGGTAGTGTTAGGGGCGTAGGGTTAGGGGGGTAGGGTTGGGGGGTAGTGTTAGGGGGGTAGGGTTGGGGGGTAGTGTTAGGGGCGTAGGGTTGGGGGGTAGTGTTAGGGGCGTAGGGTTGGGGGGTAGTGTTAGGGGGGTAGGGTTGGGGGGTAGTGTTAGGGGGGTAGGGTTGGAGGGGTAGTGTTAGGGGGGTAGGGTTGGAGGGGTAGTGTTAGGGGGGTAGGGTTGGGGGGTAGTGTTAGGGGGTAGGGTTAGGGGGGTAGGGTTGGAGGGGTAGTGTTAGGGGGGTAGGGTTGGGGGGTAGTGTTAGGGGCGTAGGGTTAGGGGGGTAGGGTTGGGGGGTAGTGTTAGGGGGGTAGGGTTGGGGGGTAGTGTTAGGGGCGTAGGGTTGGGGGGTAGTGTTAGGGGCGTAGGGTTGGGGGGTAGTGTTAGGGGGGTAGGGTTGGGGGGTAGTGTTAGGGGGGTAGGGTTGGAGGGGTAGTGTTAGGGGGGTAGGGTTGGGGGGTAGTGTTAGGGGGTAGGGTTAGGGGGGTAGGGTTGGGGGGTAGTGTTAGGGGGTAGTGTTAGGGGCGTAGGGTTGGGGGGTAGTGTTAGGGGCGTAGGGTTGGGGGGTAGTGTTAGGGGGGTAGGGTTGGGGGGTAGGGTTAGGGGGGTAGGGTTGGAGGGGTAGTGTTAGGGGGGTAGGGTTGGAGGGGTAGGGTTGGAGGGGTAGTGTTAGGGGGGTAGGGTTGGGGGGTAGTGTTAGGGGCGTAGGGTTGGAGGGGTAGTGTTAGGGGGGTAGGGTTGGAGGGGTAGTGTTAGGGGGGTAGGGTTGGAGGGGTAGTGTTAGGGGGGTAGGGTTGGGGGGTAGTGTTAGGGGGGTAGGGTTGGAGGGGTAGTGTTAGGGGGGTAGGGTTGGGGGGTAGTGTTAGGGGCGTAGGGTTAGGGGGGTAGGGTTGGGGGGTAGTGTTAGGGGGGTAGGGTTGGGGGGTAGTGTTAGGGGCGTAGGGTTGGGGGGTAGTGTTAGGGGCGTAGGGTTGGGGGGGTAGGGTTGGGGGGGTAGTGTTAGGGGGGTAGGGTTAGGGGGGTAGTGTTAGGGGGGTAGGGTTGGGGGGTAGGGTTGGGGGGTAGTGTTAGGGGGGTAGTGTTAGGGGGGTAGTGTTAGGGGGGTAGTGTTAGGGGGGTAGGGTTGGGGGGTAGTGTTAGGGGGGTAGTGTTAGGGGGGTAGGGTTGGGGGGTAGTGTTAGGGGGGTAGTGTTAGGGGGGTAGTGTTAGGGGGGTAGGGTTGGGGGGTAGTGTTAGGGGGGTAGGGTTGGGGGGTAGTGTTAGGGGGGTAGGGTTGGGGGGTAGTGTTAGGGGGGTAGGGTTGGGGGGTAGTGTTAGGGGGGTAGGGTTGGGGGGGTAGTGTTAGGGGCGTAGGGTTGGAGGGGTAGTGTTAGGGGGGTAGGGTTGGGGGGTAGTGTTAGGGGCGTAGGGTTGGAGGGGTAGTGTTAGGGGGGTAGGGTTGGGGGGTAGTGTTAGGGGGGTAGTGTTAGGGGGGTAGTGTTAGGGGGGTAGTGTTAGGGGGGTAGGGTTGGAGGGGTAGTGTTAGGGGGGTAGGGTTGGGGGGTAGTGTTAGGGGGGTAGTGTTAGGGGGGTAGTGTTAGGGGGGTAGTGTTAGGGGGGTAGGGTTGGAGGGGTAGTGTTAGGGGGGTAGGGTTGGGGGGTAGTGTTAGGGGGGTAGTGTTAGGGGGGTAGGGTTGGGGGGTAGTGTTAGGGGGGTAGGGTTGGGGGGTAGTGTTAGGGGGGTAGTGTTAGGGGGGTAGTGTTAGGGGGGTAGTGTTAGGGGGGTAGGGTTGGAGGGGTAGTGTTAGGGGGGTAGGGTTGGGGGGTAGTGTTAGGGGGGTAGTGTTAGGGGGGTAGGGTTGGAGGGGTAGTGTTAGGGGGGTAGGGTTGGGGGGTAGTGTTAGGGGGGTAGTGTTAGGGGGGTAGTGTTAGGGGGGTAGTGTTAGGGGGGTAGTGTTAGGGGGGTAGGGTTGGAGGGGTAGTGTTAGGGGGGTAGGGTTAGGGGGGTAGTGTTAGGGGGGTAGGGTTGGGGGGTAGGGTTGGGGGGTAGTGTTAGGGGGGTAGTGTTAGGGGGGTAGGGTTGGGGGGTAGTGTTAGGGGCGTAGGGTTGGAGGGGTAGTGTTAGGGGGGTAGGGTTGGGGGGTAGTGTTAGGGGGGTAGTGTTAGGGGGGTAGTGTTAGGGGGGTAGTGTTAGGGGCGTAGGGTTGGGGGGGTAGTGTTAGGGGGGTAGGGTTAGGGGGGTAGTGTTAGGGGGGTAGTGTTAGGGGGGTAGTGTTAGGGGGGTAGTGTTAGGGGGGTAGGGTTGGAGGGGTAGTGTTAGGGGGGTAGTGTTAGGGGGGTAGTGTTAGGGGGTAGTGTTAGGGGGGTAGGGTTGGGGGGTAGTGTTAGGGGGGTAGTGTTAGGGGGGTAGTGTTAGGGGCGTAGGGTTAGGGGGGTAGTGTTAGGGGGGTAGGGTTGGGGGGTAGGGTTGGGGGGGTAGTGTTAGGGGGGTAGGGTTGGGGGGTAGTGTTAGGGGGGTAGTGTTAGGGGGGTAGTGTTAGGGGGGTAGTGTTAGGGGGGTAGGGTTGGGGGGTAGTGTTAGGGGGGTAGTGTTAGGGGGTAGGGTTGGGGGGTAGTGTTAGGGGGGTAGTGTTAGGGGGGTAGGGTTGGGGGGTAGTGTTAGGGGGGTAGGGTTGGGGGGGTAGTGTTAGGGGGGTAGGGTTGGGGGGTAGTGTTAGGGGCGTAGGGTTGGGGGGTAGTGTTAGGGGGGTAGGGTTAGGGGGGTAGTGTTAGGGGGGTAGTGTTAGGGGGGTAGTGTTAGGAGGGGTAGTGTTAGGGGGGTAGGGTTAGGGGGGTAGTGTTAGGAGGGGTAGTGTTAGGGGGGTAGTGTTAGGAGGGGTAGTGTTAGGAGGGGTAGTGTTAGGGGGGTAGTGTTAGGGGGGTAGTGTTAGGAGGGGTAGTGTTAGGGGGGTAGTGTTAGGAGGGGTAGTGTTAGGGGGGTAGGGTTGGGGGGTAGTGTTAGGGGCGTAGGGTTGGAGGGGTAGTGTTAGGGGGGTAGGGTTGGAGGGGTAGTGTTAGGGGGGTAGGGTTGGAGGGGTAGTGTTAGGGGGGTAGGGTTGGGGGGTAGTGTTAGGGGGGTAGGGTTGGAGGGGTAGTGTTAGGGGGGTAGTGTTAGGAGGGGTAGTGTTAGGGGGGTAGGGTTGGAGAGGGAGATATTTGCATCAGTCAAAGCCAATGTCAAGCAAGAATCCTGAACATGATGTTTGACATCTGCCTAAAATCAACGAGCCGACTCCTGATGCACCCTGGGAAGGCCGGGACGCCCACAGAGCCATGGGATTGGTGCGTTTCTAATCACGCTTAATCTTGTTTGTGCCAATCAATAGCTGTCTCTCTGAGACAACAAGCCGAGGAGTGAGAGCCACACAATTATCCAGGCTGCAACCACCACGCCAATACGCAACCAATCCAGGGTCCGCTGGGGGCCCTCGCCCCGGACCCAGGGGCCACGCTCCCCCATCACACCTGGAACAAAGGGCTTTTCCTAAAGTGGATTTACAATAAGCCTGATAATGATGTGCATGGATCAGGGGCTGCTCAGCGGGGGGTCGTTGAGGAGGTGAGCAGGACAACAGGACAGACACAACCCAGCGGTCCTGGAGAGGGGCAGGAGACCACACCCCACTGTGAGGGGCAGGGGACCACACCCCACTGTGAGGGCCAGGGGACCGCACCCCACTGTGAGGGCCAGGGGACCACACCCCACTGTGAGGGGCAGGGGACCACACCCCACTGTGAGGGCCAGGGGACCACACCCCACTGTGAGGGCCAGGGGACCACACCCCACTGTGAGGGGCAGGGGACCACACCCCACTGTGAGGGCCAGGGGACCACACCCCACTGTGAGGGCCAGGGGACCACACCCCACTGTGAGGGGCAGGGGACCACACCCCACTGTGAGGGGCAGGCATATCTGCTTCCCTCACTGGTGTTCAGGCTAGCCACACTGAGCTGGGCGATGGAGGCATCATCACCTCCACGCTTCTGAGACCTTCAACTGAGGAATGTTGGTGGTGAGACCCGTTGATTAGGTCCAGATATCCTTGAGGGCTTTTTCCTTAATCCAAAATACCCTCCTTGTTTTTTAACGCCACAGAGAAGCACTGAAACGTCATCCCGAAAAAGCCACCCCATAATGAATTCCCTTTCTGCTGTGTTTGCTGCTTCTTCAGACCTACTGAACACGCAGACCAGCGGGCCATGTGCTTACTGAACACACAGACCAGCGGGGCCATGTGCTTACTGAACACGCAGGCCAGCGGGACCATGTGCTTACTGAACACGCAGACCAGCGGGGCCATGTGCTTACTGAACACGCAGACCAGCGGGCCATGTGCTTACTGAACACGCAGACCAGCGGGCCATGTGCTTACTGAACACGCAGACCAGCGGGACCATGTGCTTACTGAACACGCAGGCCAGCGGGACCATGTGCTTACTGAACACGCAGATAAGCCCTATATTCCCACTGACACGCGTCAGGAGCAGCCTTTGGGCGCCGTGGCCCAATCACAAACGACCATCAGCTCTGGCGCAGCGTGCTACAGGTGGAGAGATGGAGGGGGGGGGTTATATTCGCGCCTGGCAGGACTGGGCAGTAGGGGTGGCCCTGTGCTCATCCGTCCAGAGCAGGCCTGGGCAGTAGGGGTGGCCCTGTGCTCATCCTTCCAGAGCAGGACTGGGCAGTAGGGGTGGCCCTGTGCTCATCCATCCAGAGCAGGCCTGGGCAGTAGGGGTGGCCCTGTGCTCATCCGTCCAGAGCAGGACTGGGCAGTAGGGGTGGCCCTGTGCTCATCCGTCCAGAGCAGGCCTGGGCAGTAGGGGTGGCCCTGTGCTCATCCGTCCAGAGCAGGACTGGGCAGTAGGGGTGGCCCTGTGCTCATCCGTCCAGAGCAGGACTGGGCAGTAGGGGTGGCCCTGTGCTCATCCGTCCAGAGCAGGACTGGGCAGTAGGGGTGGCCCTGTGCTCATCCGTCCAGAGCAGGACTGGGCAGTATGGGTGGCCCTGTACTCATCCGTCCAGAGCAGGCCCGGCGGGAGGAGGCTGAGTGACACGCGGGAGCACGTTGGGAGGACCGGGGGAATGGAGGCACATTGGGGTTGAAATCTAGACGTATGTCTGTTCTGTTCCCTCTTCTCTTGAGCAAACATGGTAGGAATGACTTTACACGGGGGCTCTCCCTGTGTGTGTGTGTGTGTGTGTGTGTGTGTGTGTGTGTGTGTGTGTGTGTGTGTGTGTGTGTGTGTGTGTGTGTGTATGTGTGTGTGACTCACGATGCGTAGCAGCCACATCATGGTGAAGCTGGAAGTGGAGTAGTGGGTGCCGTAGTGGAACTTGGGCACCTGGTCATCTTCCCAGGATTCATAGCGGTCAGAGAAGAAGGCGGCTCTCTTGGGGTTCAGCGCACCGATGGGCTGGGGGGAGGGAGAGGGTTAGGGTTAGGAGGAGGGACACCAGGACACAACGCTGGAACAAGTCGAGCCATGGAAAAGTCTAGCTATAGGCTAGGTAATATGGGCAAACATATATCAACTGGCCAGTTATCAAAGTAAATATCATCAAACTGGTTATGCTAGCCTGCTGTTTCAAAAATAAATGTCAAGCTCGTTTGATTTGACTGCCTACATGCGCAGCCATCCAGTCACAATTGACTGAGCCAGTCAGTCTTATCGAAATAATTATGTAATATTTCAAAGGTCAAAAAATCAATCCCATCAGGAAAATATAGGCCCTATTTTCAGAATGAAACAGTTATTGCATAAGTCAGTCGGCCATTTTTGAAGCGAGTAGCCTAGTAGAACAAGAGAAACAGCAGTAGCATATATCCAGGTAATCCTCCAGGAGCCATGTCACGGTTTCGTCAAAACCGTCAGGCCATGCGTTCCGTTGGGTGTCCGGTATGGCGGACAGTCCTGGATGACATGGTCTGCGGTTTGTTCCTCGGCGCCACATTAGCACGCCGCACAGGATACCAAGCCCCATCTGTGCATGTGTTGCTACAGTAACTCTGGATCTTGTCGAGGGGCAAAATCTCAAAAATCCCAGTAGCAGCTTCAATAATAATGTGTTGCCTTCGTCTGGCTTATTGACAATATAGCCTACACAATATACAATACGGTGTACAATATACACAATATAATACAAAGAATATATCCTACTAGTTTAAAATATAGGCAGTTACTGCCAGACGGATTGAGTTTGCTTGCTCAACAATGCTTCCTGGCCGCTATTGTGCAACAGTGAATAAGGAGGTGGTCTGGAGCGGTCCGAACGCGCCTCTAAAACTTTGCAATTTGAAATATTGAAGTTGGGATGACTGTAGAATGAGGTCTGTCACACAGAGACCAGGGTTCAAATCCATCCCTCGGCAATAACACACTCACACACTCACACTCACGCACACACAGACACTCACGCACACACTCACACTCACGCACACACAGACAAACACCAGTGTTTGCCATGTCTCTCCTATGATGTTTTTTGCCATTCTTACACTGAAAATGTAATTTAATGAAATTTATTGCTTTATAAATGTTCTTAGCCGGTAGACAAACATACTCCAGGATCTTGCTCGATCGCCTTGTTGAGAGAGGTCAAGGAAGAATTTTAACAGCTCATTTTTCTGGCCCCTGGGTGATACTGTTTTTTTGCTTCTCTCTGGAATATGTAGAGAGTGGGTCGTATGCCCACCTCCCTTGTTCTCTGTAAAGCGCATTGTGTTGCCTCTGGGTATGAAATGCTATACAAATAAAGCTTTGATTGTTTGTTTGTTTGTAACACTACACAACGTAGATTAGTTCAAATTGTTCACACCTGCTATGGATCCAGCATTGAGAAGAAAAAAAAAGATTAATATTGCTTTCTATCGTATGTCCTTGAGTAGTGGCTCATTTATAAATATATATAATGTCTGCTTTAGATCAATCCTTGCAAAATACTTCACTACTAATGATTGGGTGGTTTCTAAAGACCTGTATTAAGCATTAACTGAGGTATTACTACATGTGCTAACATTTATGAATTCACAATGCATTAAGGTTATTCATAATGACCCATAAATTGTGAGCAGATCAATATCGCATACCTTATACAAATCATCAGTAAATCATTTAAAACTGATTAATTAGTCATAAATAATTTATTAAATGTGACCAGACCATTATCACATACCTTATAAATGATCCTAGAAACTATTAGAAAATCATTTGAAACATGTTTATAAATGCATAACTACTCGTTTATAAATAGCTTACTAATGTTTATAAATGTTGTAATAATGAATGTTCAACAGACTATGAACAGATGCTTTATAAATGGTTTATTAACAAGGGTAAAGCGTTACCCAAATTCCTAGTTTGTGTAAACCATATACATGGCTGTAAACTGACTCAAGATGTGTTTATTGCCATGTGTATGGTTCACACGTACCAGGATAATACTAGGGTTAATGCATACGCTGTTGTAATCCTGAATCTTGAGAGAGAGAGAGAGAGAGATGGAGAGAGAGCAGGAGAGAGAGGGAGGTAATAAAGGAGAAGAATGAGTGGCAAAGAAGAAAAAAATAAAGGAAACCGTCAACGTTTCATATTTCTACACGTTCACCCAGCAGGCGTATTCAAATCACCACGGTAACCTTTTGTACAATCTCAAATGAATATTAGATGATGTTTTGTTTTGAAAGATCAATCGGTTTTCAGCAGAGAGCGTTCCAGGGCTGCGGAGCCCCCTGAGGCTAGTCTGTCAGAGGAAACACATGTGTTGCGATGAAAGGGGGCCTAGGAACATCAACAGCCAGACAGGGGTTCCTCTTTTATTTATCAATCTGTAGCTAATACACTGGTCAGCAGCATGGCCTTTGTGCTGGACAGAATGGATCAGCAGTTATCATTCATTTACCATTGATCTCTGAAAACCAATAACTGGCTATTATTTAAATGCTCAC
Source organism: Borostomias antarcticus (assembly GCF_949987555.1). Classification (NCBI taxonomy): domain Eukaryota; kingdom Metazoa; phylum Chordata; class Actinopteri; order Stomiiformes; family Stomiidae; genus Borostomias; species Borostomias antarcticus. Next base: position 15,387,545 of record NC_140253.1, read on the forward strand.
TTTTTAGAGACACAATTTTCTTTCCTGCCGGTTCAATTTTTATTAGTCCTTTAATGCCTGTGTATGCCTCCTCCTCCCCTATCAAACATCAAGCACACGCACACACACACACACACACACACACCTCCTCTAGATCAATGGTAATGGGATGATGGTGTTGTGAGGCCGAGGGGCGGCCGAGGGGGATGGATGGTTCTCTCTCTCTGCTCCACGGCCAGGGAGAGGATATTGATCTGCGCTGCTCGCTACTGTGCTGTCTGGGGGTAATGGGCTGAGCTGGTGTGTGTAGGTGTGTGTGTGTGTGTTGTCTGGGTAGGGGAGGTGTGCTAGGAATGCTGCACGTGAATGCATCGGTGTGTGTGTGTGTGTGTGAGAGAGAGAGAGAGAGAGAGAGAGAGAGAGAGAGAGAGAGAGAGAGAGAGAGAGAGAGAGAATTTGAACATAGTGGTGTCTGTTCTAATGTTCCGAACCCAATTATCTCCCCACTCCCACAATCTCAGAAAGAAACCACACACACACACACACACACACACACATTACGTTACATTATAGTCATTTAAAGAAACCACACACACTACTTTTACATTACACAGCCAGTGTACTACTACAGATGTGAGAAAATAATGTAATGTAATGTTCATGAACATATAGTAACTTGACCCACGTTATTCTAACAGACGCTTTACGGCATTCCGCACCACCGCTCGCATGCCCATAGAGGGCTCGGTAATACTAGGCTACTCATTGACCCATTGCTGTAGCTCATCTCGCACATTAGATGAGCCTACCTTGTTCTCAAACTCCTTGTTATCTGTCTGGTTGTAATTTAATTATTATTTATGGTTGTAATTTAATTATTGTGGTTAGAGTGTCCGCCCTGAGACTGGGAGATCGTGAGTTCGATCCCCGGCCGAGTCATACCAAAGACTTTTTAAAAATGGTACCCGATGCCTCCCTGCTTGGCACTCAGCATCAAGGGTTGGATTGGGGGTGAGTCTCTGTGACATACTAGGGTCATGTCCAGGGGGTGGACTTGTCCATCAAGCTGCCTCACGCTATGGAAACAGGAGATAGGCTCCTCCCCTATGGGCCACTAGGCTCGAGAACCAGTTCTCAAGGCTACTTACTACTACTACAGTATCTATCTATAGTATCTATCTCTGTAACTGTCGTCGGGTCTGTATCTGTTAACTCATATGGAACAAGGTATCGGGACAAGTAGAGGTTTAATACAGTAGGCTAACTAGCTAGCTAGCGGGCTAGCAGAGTGTTCTCATATGGAACATGGCATCAGGATGAGTAAGCTAGCTAATGGAGCTGACTGGAGATGAGTTTGAAATGGTTCACTCACTCCCTATTCCCTATGTAGTGTTACTTGTATAGTGAACTACATAGGGAGTGATTAAACAGTTTTCTGACACTATGGAACATCATTGCGTCGGATATTCATGGACGCAAACAAGCAGACGCGCCGATCACTGATGGGAGCAGGTTGAAATATCAGTTAGTATTCAGGTTCCATGTTTAGTTGAATGATAAATCCCATATAAATGGTTGGAATTCTAATGATGTGCAAGTGTGATTTTGTCAACTTTTGTGCTCTGTGCTAATAGCAGGCTGTGAAGCTGCACGATAAGACCGTGATAGCAAGTTAGCTCACGACAGCAGCTTCCATAATATTAACGGTAGCTGTTGGTGGCTAAAAAGCAGATAGCTAACTTTACACTGCGCATTCCCTATAGCCGTTCATTGAACGGCTGGCGGCCAATATAGGTAGGCTATACATTAAAAAACATACATAATATTGTTTTATTTGAATGATCTTGAATATATTTAACAATAGGGGGTGCAACAGAACACAATTTTAGGGAAAGTCATTGACTGTTGGACTTTATGTTTTATTAAAATATAGTTATGTGCAAATGAAAACCCACAATCTTTGGCGGTTCTAGTGTTAAGACCTTACCCCGATTTTGGAAATCAGATAAAGGCATTCACAAGACCATTTCAATAATCGCATTATTACCATTATCGGGTTATGATCGGCGTATAGTGTGCATGTGAACGCACTCACTGTCAAACCTGCCGCTCTGTATGCACAAGATAGTTAATGTCTGGATATAATTGGCAATAATGAGTGATCTTTACTCATGGCGACTATGTCAACTTTGTATGGATCCACACCTTCGATCAAGCTTATTTTTTCTTTGTATCGTGCTGAAGCCATATAGCCTACTGCGCTCCGCTACATTAGCTGGTTCCCCGTCTTCAAATTTACTTCTGGGGTTTACGAGTACCAGTTGAATTTTCTAACTTTCTTTTCTTTTCATTTCTAACTTCCGACATCTGTACTTGCAGGAACTCACAAGTGCATCTCCTTTCTAAACAAGTGACTAAGAGCATAATCTAGTGCTGAAGGCAAAGTGCAAGAATAGCAATCTAAAATACAATAGGTGCTTAAGAGGGAGGATCGTTGTAGTACTTCCTAAAGAGATGAGTTTTGAGCCTGTGGAGAAAGATGGGCGCGCACACACAAACACAAACACACACAGACGCACGCACACACACACACGCGCATACAGTAGTGCCTCATGCCGCCCCAGCGTGGGCCTGACAGTGACACACTGTGTCTGCGGGGCGGAGCTCACACGCTGAATTATACATGAATTACACAGGAAGTCCGCTCGGCTCTGAGTTACAGCAGTAATAAAGCCTGCAGTCATTACTGGGACCGGCAGCACATCACACACACACACACACACACACACACCCACACCCACCCACACCCACACCCACACGCACTGGCTGCACTCACAGGGGGAGGGGGCTTGTTTGTTTGTGTGTGTTTGTGTGTGTGTGTGTGGGTGGGTGGGTGTGGGTGTGAGTGTGTGTGTGTGTGTGTGTTTTTGGGGTACAATAGAGCCGCGCTGACAGCGCCCGTACATCAGTGTCGTCCTCGGCAACGCGCTGACCGCCGATTGGGCTAATATGTCGACGACAGCGAGGGGCGAATATCCCTCTCTGATGAAGCGCCTGACGAAGGAACCAATGGCGTGGTTTTAATTACAACATGGAGGACGCCTGGGGAGGCAGGGGGGGGGGGGGGTGGGTTAATTGGACAGCGCTGCCAGGACACAGGCTTGGATTACTGTTAATCTGGGATTCATCAAGGATTACACATTAAACTGGCTGATCTTTAGCAGAGTGGAATGATGTCGAATTAAGCAGGAGGCTCCAGTAACTAGAGCTGAGTGTCTGGGATGGACAGCACTCTAGATCAGCTCACTGAGGGGGGGGGGGGAGAGGGAGAGAGAGAGAGAGGGGAGAGAGAGGAGAGAAAGATAGAGAGAGGAGAGAGAGAGAGAGAGAGAGAGAGAGAGAGAGAGGGGGAGAGAGAAGAGGGGAGAGAGAGGAGAGAAAGATAGAGAGAGAGGAGAGAAAGATAGAGAGAGAGAGAGGGGGGGGGGGAGAAGAGGGGAGAGAGAGGAGAGAAAGATAGAGAGAGAGGAGAGAGAGAGAGGGGGGGGAGAGAGGGGGAGAGAGAAGAGGGGAGAGAGAGGAGAGAAAGATAGAGAGAGAGGAGAGAGAGACAAAGAGAGAGGAGCGATAGAGAGAGAGGAGAGAGAGACAAAACAATGCATGCAGAGCAGAATTAGGCAATGGGCGCTTATTATCAATAAATATAGAAAAACAGCATTTAAATGCTCAGCTAAGGAGAGTGACCCAGACCTGCTCCATGACAGAGGGTCCTGGGACTCAAACACAAACACAAGCAGAGCCATGAAGAGACTCCGAGAGCACAGCCTCACATGGAGAGAGACCACCACAGAGAGACCTGCTCCTAGAGGAGAACCATGGAGAGAGACCACCACAGAGAGACCTGCTCCTAGAGGAGAACCATGGAGAGAGACCACCACAGAGAGACCTGCTCCTAGAGGAGAACCATGGAGAGAGACCACCACAGAGAGACCTGCTCCTAGAGGAGAACCATGGAGAGAGACCACCACAGACAGACCTGCTCCTAGAGGAGAACCATGGAGAGAGACCACCACAGACAGACCTGCTCCTAGAGGAGAACCATGGAGAGAGACCACCACAGACAGACCTGCTCCTTGAGGAGAACCATGGAGAGAGACCACCACAGAGAGACCTGCTCCTAGAGGAGAACCATGGAGAGAGACCACCACAGACAGACCTGCTCCTAGAGGAGAACCATGGAGAGAGACCACCACAGACAGACCTGCTCCTAGAGGAGACAGACTGGGCACCACTGCTCTCAAAGAGAGGTGGAAACCCAGCTTCACTTGTTAACTACCTGCCAACTGAACCAGGACATCAGAGATACACACTTCCCACAGATTACAAACACCCAAAAGGATGAAAACATGACCTCCATGTCTGCTGGGGGAAATACAGCAATGTGCAAACAGTCCCAAAACCTGTGAGCAGTTGTGACAGGAAAAGGACGTCCAATGGAACACGACCACCGTAAAGACTGTCCATCAGTATCCCTGAACACCACATGATCACTGAACACAGACACACTGAACATGCTACCTGAACAGTTACCATTTAAATACATGTGTAAATATTACACTGACTCATTCACTCAATTCACCTACTGGTAGTTACAGTCATATTTGAACCTTCTTGTGGCTGTTTGTGATGTTTGCTTTGGCAATGTTAACATCTGGGCGTCCAGGAGAGAGACACCCTCACAATACACACCATAACACTCGGGAGGGAGAGAGAGAGAGAAAGAGGGAGGGAGAGAGAAAAAGATAGACAGAGAGAGAGAGAGGGAGGGAGGAAGAGAGAGAGAGAGGGAGGGAAAGAGAAAGAGAGACAGAGAGAGAGAGAGGGAGAGGGAGGGAGGAAGAGAGAGAGAGGGAGGGAAAGAGAAAGAGAGACAGAGAGAGAGAGAGAGAGATAGGGAGGGAGAGAGAAAGAAAGACAGAGAGAGGGAGGGAGAGAGAGAAAGAGGGGGGGAGAGAAAGAGAGACAGAGAGAGAGAGAGGGAGGGGGAGAGAAAGAGAGACAGAGAGAGAGGGAGGGAGAGAGACAGGTTGTGGGGGTTGTGGGGGTGTGGGGGGAGGGGTGAGGGGGGCTTGTCCTCTCCAGACATGGCTGTCTGTCACGCTCCAGCGGTCAGACACTGATATCACGCATGTCAACAGCATGAATAAAACACATGTCATAAAGATTGGCCGGCCGAGCCCCGCCCTCTCCAGGGAGAACGGAGGGGAGCAGGGCTGTCAGAACAACACGCTTCCTCTCCTCCGTCCTGGTTCTCTGGTTCTCTCTCTCTCTCTCCCCCCCTCTCTCTCTCTCTCCCTTTCTCTCTCTCCACCCCCCTCTCTCTCTCTCTCTCCCTCTCTCTCTCCCTCTCTCTCCCCCCCTCTCTCTCTCCCTCTCTCACGCTCTCTCTGCCTCTCTCTCTCTCCCTCTCTCCCTCTCTCTCTCCCTCCCTCTCTTTCTCTCTCACTCTCTCTTCCCCCCCCTCTCTCTCTCTCCCTCTCTCTCGTGAGAAAGAGAGAGGGAGGAGAGGAGGAGAGGGGTAGGAGGAGGAGAGGGGTATAGGAGGGGGAGAGGGGTAGGAGGAGGAGAGGGGTAGGAGGAGAGAGGTAGGAGGAGGAGGAGGAGGAGGAGAGGGGTAGGAGGAGGAGAGAGGTAGGAGGAGGAGGAGGAGAGGGGTAGGAGGAGGAGAGAGGTAGGAGGAGGAGGAGAGGGGTAGGAGGAGGAGGAGAGGGGGAGGAGGAGGAGAGGGGAAGGAGGAGGAGCACCCAGGGAGGGACACTGGGAAGAGAGGGATAGAAAGAGAGAGAAAGAGGTACTGGCCAAAGGGGGTGTTGATGTGTTTGACAAGGAGTGTGAAAGAATGTGTGTGTGTGTGTGTGTGTGTGTGTGTGTGTGTGTGTGTGTGTGTGTGTGTGTGTGTTGAGGGAGAGGAACCAAAGACCAGTAAAAAGGTCAAAATGACTCCTAACCCTGACCTCTATCCAACTCCCATCTTCAGTCAGCACAGACAGGCAGCTAGAGAATATCTCCATTTTCTAATTGTGGTAACTTCTGTCTATTTAAGACCACTCACATATTCCACAGTTAACCGTTTATTCTATCGTCAACTTGCATACAGACAAACGTGCCTTCCATAGCACAGGCTAGACCGTTACTCCCACATGAACTCTCAGCAACCCCTAGAGGGCGCACCTACACAATGCAACATAACACATTTGTATAATAAATCACTTAATCCCTTTATAACACTCCTCCCCCTTTAAATTCAAACATTCCCCAAATACAAAGGGACAATAAAAATCTAACTCCAGACTGAATAGCCCACAGTACATCTTACTTGAGCTAGTCACCTCACAACAGGCTTCAAATCAAAACACAAAACAACATTGCCCAAATGAACACCTTCAACACACAGTAGCTTAACCTTTCAGGTGGACTAACACCAACTGTCCATCACATCTGTATCTTATCTGGCGGTTTACAAGAGCGCTGTGACCTGCGCAACCCCACCGGTGACCCAACAGGCACCACTGGTGAGGGTGTCTTGGCTAGCTCTGGCGTTGGGGGCATGGGAGGAGTCAGCGTGTCCATGTGAGGAGTTCCATCAGTCCCTGCAGACACATCCTCTTGAGAGACTTTATCCGGCCACACCCCTGGTGGACATGTTCCCCCGGTATGCTGCCCCACTTCTGGACACCCCATAACAGTCTCTCTCCATGAGCCAGCATCATAGCGCAGGCGCACATGGTCCTGATGTCTCCTGAACACACGCCCATCAGACAGCTTAACAACGTAGGAGACGGGGCCACTCTGGCTCAGAACCACTCCCGGTAGCCACTTCTGGTTGTTGTTGCTGAAGTTCCTCACATAGACGTTGTCATCCGGTTTCAGCTCTCTCTCTCGTGCATGTTGATCATGTCTCTCTTTTTGCTTCTCCTGCTTCCTCCTACATCTTCGCCTTGATGTCTGGGCGCAGGATGTCCAACCCTGACTTAGGGCGACGCCCCATCAGCATCTCTGCAGGTGGACGTCCCATTGTTGACTGTGGCGTAAGACGTGAAAGTCGACTAATTAGTGAGTCCCCTGTCATGCGCTTCAAACCCTCCTTCACCGTCTGAATAGCCCGCTCTGCCAAGCCGTTTGAAGCTGGGTGGAAAGGAGCAGTCCGTATGTGATGAATTCCATGTTCTCGCATGAACTCACTGAACAGTTCACTGGTGAACGTTGGGCCATTGTCAGTGACCAGTGAGTCAGGCAAGCCATGGATTGCGAACACTTGCCTGAGCTTGTTGATGGTCGTGGGGGCTGTGATGTTGCTCATGATGGCGGCTTCGATCCATTTGGAGTGCGCATCCACCATTATCATGAACATCTGCTCCATGAATGGGCCAGCTAGACCACGGGCGGTCAGGCCACTCCCATGGGTGCAAAGGGGCTGGTGCTGGTGCGTTCTGATTGGTCTGACACTGTGTGCATGATTTCACTTGGTCTTCCAGGCCATGATCCATTTTCGGCCACCAGACGTATGACCTGGCCAGGCCTTTCATCCGCGACACACCTGGATGAGTGTCATGTAGTTCCTCCACAATCTGTGCACGGCCCGCAGGCGGTACGATGACCCTCGTACCCCAGAAGATGCAGCAATCCTGCAGACTCAGCTCTGTTTTGTGTTTCGATTATGGCCTCAGGTCCTCTCCTTCCATAACACTGGGCCAACCTCGTTGCAGGTACGTTTTTACTAGGGACAGGACTGGGTCCTTCTCTGTCCATTGTTTGATCTGAGCTGCCGTCACTGGTGTCTCTGCCAGCCTCTCCAACGTAAACAGTCTCAGGAGGCACATGTGTTGTAGCCGGTGTCTCAGGTAAGGGCAGCCGACTCATCGCGTCGGCATTGGCATCCTTACCCGCTCTGTATACGATGGTGTAGTTGTAGGCAGACAGTGTGAGAGCCCACCTCTGTATCCTGGCTGAAGCTAGCGGCCGGATGCATCGGGTCTCACTGAACAGGCTCATCAAGGGTTTATGGTCAGTGAGAATTGTAAACGCCCGTCCATACAAATATTGACGGAAACGCTTCATAGCAAACACGATAGCCAGGCCATCTTTATCTATCTGTGAATAACCCTTCTCCGCTGCTGTCAGGGTCCGTGAGGTAAAGCCAATAGGCTTCTCTGCACCGTCCTCCATTCCATGTGAAAGTACAGCCCCGACTCCAGAGGGCGAGGCATCACAGGAAAGGACTATTTCCTTGTCTGGATCATAATGAACCAGTAACTTCCCTGAGTGGAGGAGCCCTTTTACTTCTCTGAAAGCGTCCTCCTGCTCCACCTCCCACTGCCACTTTGTTTCGATGTGTAGCAGCTTGTACAGTGGAGCCAGGACCCTGGATAGATCGGGGAGAAACTTCCCATAATAGTTCACCATGTCCAGGAAAAATCGGAGGTCCTGGACATTCTTGGGGTTTGGGGCCTCCTTGATAGCCCTCACTTTGTCCTCCAGTGGACAGAGCCTCTCCGCTGTGATCTTGTGCCCCAGGTAGGTCACACTCTGGGCCAGGAACACACCCAGCCTCAGCCCTGCGTCTGAGCGCTTCTTCAGCACCTGCTCTAAGTTAGCCAGATGCTCTTCCTCAGTGGCCCCAGTGATCAAAATGTCATCTAAATACACCGTCACCTGCGGGATCCCCTGGAGCAAAGTGTCCATCATTCTCTGGAAGATGGCGGGGCTGGATGCCACTCCAAACACCAGCCGGTTATATTTGAACAAACCCTTGTGAGTGTTGATAGTGACGTACTCCTTTGACTCCTCGTCCAGTAGCAGCTGCTGGTAAGCGTGGCCAGGGCCGTGCTGGCCATCTGTACTGTAGGTTCTGGAGAATCACAGAACGGCCACCGGTGATAACGGCCATCGGTCGCTAGGTGGCCGGCAGGCTAACTGGCCTGGCCCACGGTAACCTTATGTCCAGCTTTGTGAAACGCTTGCCCCCTACCAGTGATGCAAACAGGTCATCAACCCGTGGCAACGGGTACTCCTCCAGCTTTGAGACCTGGTTCACTGTGAGCTTATAGTCCCCACATATCCGTGCTGACTTTTTCTTCTTTCAGCACCGGCACAATGGGAGCTGCCCACCTTGAGAACTTCACTGGTTCTATGATGCCCAGCCTCTGCAAACGCTCTAGCCCCTCTTCGACCTTACTCTTCATGGCGTAGGGCACAGGTCTCGGTTTGGAAAACCGCGGGGGAGCGTCGGGATCAGCTTCACTGTCACCCCCTTCAGTGTGCCCAGTTCGTCCTTGAAAACATCCTTGTATCTCTGTAGGAGGCCCTCCGTCGGGTCTGCTGTCTGTGCATACTTGATGACATGCCAGTTGAGTTTGAGTTTGCGAAGCCAATCACGGCCCAAAAGACTGGACCCGCTCCCCTTGGCTATCACCAACCTGGAACATGCTGTCTGGCCCTCATATGAAATGCATACATCCAGCACCCCTAAATGAGGAATGTGTTGCCCTGTATAGGTTCTGAGTTTCTAAATGAGGAATGGGCTGCCCTGTATCGGTTCTGAGTTTCTAAATGAGGAATGGGCTGCCCTGTATAGGTTCTGAGTTTCTAAATGAGGAATGGGCTGCCCTGTATCGGTTCTGAGTTGAGCCCTGACTCAATCTCAAACGTTATGTCCTGCCATCTGACAGCGACTGTGGCACAGTAGAGCTTTGGAGGCTCCTCATCCGTTTCCACTCCAAACATGTTGTAGGAGCATGCTTGCTCCTCATCATCTTCCTCTAGATGGGGTGTGTCTGCCTGAGCCTGACAAGCTTTTCCCTCCATGGGCTTACTTTTTCCTTTCACTCCTGCACTTCTTTGCCAAATGTCCCTTTTTGTTACATGTATGGCAGACAGTCTCTCTGAATTTACAGTCATTAGCATAGTGTGGACCTCCACACCGGAAACAGTCAACTCGCTTTGCCTGTGCACTAGTGTCATGTTTCCTAGCCCCCTTTTCAGTGTCTCTACTGACCTGATGCACTGCAACTGCCTGTGATCCCCCATTTCCCGTTTAAATATCTTTGCCATTATTAGCAGCCATCTCCATACCTTAGGAAAGTTCCAGTGCTTTCTTGAACGTCAGGGGTGGCGCTTCCCCAAGCAGGCAGTGCTGTACGGGGTCATTGTTGATGCCGCAGACTAGTCTGTCACAGAGCATATTGTCCAGCACCGCCCCGAAATCACAATGCTCCGAGAGCTGACGTAGCTCAGCTACAAAGTTAACCACAGACCTGGCTTCCTGAAGTGGCTGTGGAA
>NC_140253.1:15400361-15410361 GCF_949987555.1 Borostomias antarcticus
CACACACACAGACACCCTTAGTCAGGGACAGAACACACACACACACACATACACCCTCAGTCATGGACAGAACACACACACACACACACAGGGTTGGGAAGGTTACTTTTAAAAAGCAATCCCTTACAGTTACAAAATAATTGTGAAACATTGTAGTCAGTAACGTAATCCGATTACCACAATTTAAAAGTAAAGTAAGGGATTACTTTCAGTTACTTTTGGATTACTTTAAATAAAATGTACTGTGTATTTCACCAGATATAAAATGTACTGTGTATTTCACCAGAAATCCTACATTATTTATTATTTTTCTGTGTTCTAGAGCTGACAACATAGCTAAACAGCAGTTGCCCAGCGCCCGCCCAGTTAGAGCAAGTGTTAATGCCAAGAGGTTAGGGTGCGTGTCATCTTGCCTTGGCTAGTTAATTGCAGTCTGCAAAACACAACACTCGTTGCTAACGTAGCTAATGTTAGGTGTAAATTGACGCTATTCAGCTATACAGCTTGCCAGTGGACACAAAGCCTTATATATTATGGATAAAGCACCCACTGACCAGTTTTCCCAGGCAGTTAGTTATAGCTCTTGAATAATGGTGCGTTCGTTTATAACTGGGAGGTGGCAAATTGCGACTTGCTACTAGCAATGATTAAATAAAACGCTGCATGAACTTGCACTTCCTCGTCGCAAATTCGGATATGTTTCTCAGCCCCCAGTTGCCGGCTGACGTCAATATCATATCATATTATCATCGTATCATTCGCTATAGCTCGAATGCACACAGGTCGGAGGTAGGTATTTTGCCACTTGCGACTTGCCACCTCCGACCACAAACGAACGCACCATAACACCGACAGGCACTATTGAGTGAAAATAATCTGAATGGGCGCTTGGGTCTGGTTTTCTGGTTGAACATTAGTGCTATACTATAGAAGCCTACTACTAGCTAATTTAGCTGTCAGTGGAAGTAAGGTTAACGTTAGCTACCCTAACGTTTGACATTAGCTAACGTTAACTTACCGGCAAATGCTCTTTCAGGTTGGACGTTGAGTCCTTGGCCATCGAGAGGGTTTTGTTGGCTGGGAGGCATAGTTTACACTGTGCTGTAATATTGTTGTGGTTCTGTGACAGGTAAATAAAAAAAATGCTGGTATTTCCAGGACTTTAATGCACATTGCGGTATTTCTGCCATGATGCCCGTGCTGCTCGCTGTCTGTCTGGCAGCTGTGGTTCAACGAGCACATCAGTGGGAATCTTGATGGCGCGCTGCGTGCAATTGGTATTAGCCTACTTCTTTTTCTTCTTTTTTTTTAAAGCTATTTTGTAAAACTGATGAGGAGGCGAGGGGTGATTGTAATCACGCCCGTAATCCCCGTTACTATGCAAATGTAACTGTAATCTAGATTACATATTTTTTGCAATCTCATTACGTAACGGCGTTACATCCGTTACTCCCCAACCCTGCACACACACACACACACCCTCAGTCATGGACAGAACACACACACACCCTCAGTCATGGACAGAACACACACACACACATACCCTCAGTCATGGACAGAACAGTTGTGCGCTGATATGATGACACTGCTTGTAGGCTACTCGTTTCCAAATCACAGACAGGTCGCATGGGACTGTAGCCTATATCAAATTACATATGTGCTCGGCAAAATATGGTAGGCCTAAGTAACTTGCGGTACAATTAGATGGGAGATGGATTTCAAAGGTCCCCATGTATAGGCTATTTCGCTGTGTGAGCAAGCCGAACTGGGGGGGGGGGGGGGGGGCGCACACACGCCTGAGATGTGAGGAGCGAGTTTTCACAGTGACAGAAGCGATGGCAGAGACAGTGAAAGGTTCAAAGTGTGGCGCTATTTCACAAGAGTCGATTAAGAAACAGCCCATTGTCACAACTGTGACAAATATTTTGCGTCAGTCTACTGAAAGGGATCTGCTCGAATGATCTGTCGGGTCGCTCGGCACGTCTGTACCATACCGAAAGCCCCGTACGGTACGGTACGAATACATGTACCGTTACACCCCTACTGTATAGTGTTTATAAGAGGCACTTAAAGGTTGTTGCTAGCGATCTTTACCTAGTTAGATTAGCCTACTGTTCTGTCTCCCTGCCGTTTGAGTAGAGTGTAAACTACTGTCATTACAGGCGTATTGTAATCATGATAAGCCATTGTTATGCATATATGTAGGCCATTGTAATTAATGTGCTGTTAAATAAGCTATCGTTATGTGTGAAGATGTGGCTATTTCAGCCCTCATTGTTACTGGCTGGAGCTAGCCTATTGCTGTTGGTGACAGCCTTTATGATACTTATTTCCAGATACCATACATACCAGGTACATGCCATGGGCCTGTTCAACTTGAAGCTTCAGTAAAGAGCCAAAGACCGTTCCCTGCCTCCGTGTCCACTCACTCACTCACTCACTCACTCACTCACTCACTCACTCACTCACTCATTAACCCACTCGCTGTGGATGAACAAACAGTCCAGCTCCCTAACAGGCTTTAGAGCTGAATACTTTTAACACACACACACACTCACACACACACTCACACACACAAACACAGCCTGCTGGAAGCAACGAGGAAGATGGAGGCACAAAAAAACAGAGCGAGAGAGAGAGAGAGAGAGAGAGAGAGGGAGAGAGAGACAGTGAGAGAGACAGAGAGAGAGATAGATAGAGAGAGAGACAGAGAGAGAGAGACAGACAGACAGACAGACAGACAGACAGAGACAGAGACAGACAGACAGAGAGAGAGAGAGAGACAGACAGAGAGAGAGACAGACAGAGAGAGACAGAGAATGAGAGAGAAAGAGAGAGATAGGTCAGCAGCAGCACCATGAGCTCCTTAAAATGTTCACCTTTCTGTTTTAAAATGAGATAAATTGTTACTTTTCCGTCAAAATTATTCGAATAAACAATTGTTTAGAGGAATCACCTCCCTGAAAGAAAAAGGAAGAAAAACTACAAGAAACTGAAAAAAATCTCTCTCAACTGAAAAGCCAGACTGTCAGTTAGCTGTCCTGCGACAAGCTACTGTAAGAAGAAGAATACAGCCAAACAACCACAGTGAGTGAGAACATCAGAGGGACAATATAACCAAAGAGAGGATTTATAAAAAAGTTTATTGCAATACCTTTTAAATATTAAATAAACTAAAGCTAGCTTGAAGCTAACAGCTAGCTAGCAACAAACTAAGCCCTAACAATGGTTGCCAAGGAGTAGCATCAACAGCAGACCAGCAGCAGCAGAGTTCCATGGCAGACGGTCTAATATTGCTGGCTCCATCTTAGAAGGCATTACAACAGCAACTGGATCACCTGCAAAACCTGTGTCAGACCTGGGCCCTGACAGGGAATCTAGAAAAGACTAGAATTATGGTCTTCCAAAAACGACCCAGGTGTCACGGAAACTCAAGTATGTTCTTCATGGGCACTGACGTAGAACACACACACACTTAAGCCACCTACAGACTGTGCATTTTTTGCAATCTTATAAGTTTATTGCAAGCCACACTGTGCGGATCTCATAATCTTAATAATCTAATAATCGATGAGACACCTACTGAATCGTAGGCTACGAGGCAGACTAGGCAAGTCAATACGCAGCGTTATTAAATGGCATCAGCGTGCGTCAGCCTGATTGAGCCACAACCGCGCAGTGATAAACACATCGTACAAACAAGGCTTCTGTTGCCACAACTCCACAAGGCTTTCTTCTTTGTTAGAATCCCACAGCATAGGCGTTTTTCTTTTGCGTTTATCCTCCATTGTTGAGTTTAGCAACTGTGTGGTCACACTGATCAGTGCGTCATTTCATGTTGCATTTCTATTGGTTGGTTAGTTGACGTAGGTCGTATAAGCATTCACATTGTGAGATGATCGTCCTAAATGTCTGACACTGTCAGATATTTGTCGCAGGCGTGAGATCAGTGATCGTTGAACCTCTCTCACAGTACGACGTAGGTACACTGTGAGAGAGATTTTGTCACGTTTGGTCATCTTTCGTCTGAGACAGCCCAAAATCGCTGTAACGGGCTTTACACATATTTGGGACCAAAAATTACCTCTACAGGAAATTTCAATCTGGCTGTTAATGATCTCAGAGACAAGGGGAGAAGGGATTTCCATGTTAGAATCTGGCTCAAAATATTCAAATCTATAATTGAACCTATTTTACTGTATGGTAGTGAAGTGTGGGGTCCTCTTGTAAATCAAGACTTTAAAAAATGAGACAAACACCCAATTGAAGCCATTCACACTGAGATTGGCAAGAGCGTTCTCAGAGTCCACAGAAACACCCCCAACAATGGATGCCGAACTGAACTGAGCTAGGCCAAGACAGAGCTGAGCTGGGCTAGGCCAAGACAGAGCTGAGCTGAGCTAGGCCAAGACAGAGCTGAGCTGAGCTGAGCTAGGCCAAGACAGAGCAGAGCTGGGCTAGGCCAAGACAGAGCTGAGCTGAGCTAGGCCAAGACAGAGCTGAGCTGAGCTGAGCTAGGCCAAGATAGAGCTGAGCTGAGCTGAGCTAGGCCAAGACAGAGCTGAGCTGGGCTAGGCCAAGACAGAGCTGAGCTGAGCTGAGCTGAGCTAGGCCAAGACAGAGCTGGAGACAGAGCAACATTTCCTGCTACAATGTAGAACATATGAAGATATTAGAACAAAGTTCTTTACAAAAATTAACTGTAAGCTCAAAATTTTATGATAAACTCTCTGACCAAAATAAAATGCAACACATACTTGGAGAACACAGGAGGTTGCGTAGAGAGAGACAGAGAGACAGAGAGAGAGAGGTGGTCTACAGGGACTGCAGTGAAGCTATCACTGATGCTATCAGCTAGCAGTGATTAAAGAGGCAGCTCACTAAACAATGATCAATCGCAATTACACTGTCCCTAATCAGCCTGGAGAGTCATTAACACACACACACGCACACACACACACACACACACACACACACACACACACACACACACACACACAGACACAAACACACACACGTGGGAGTACCTGCCTTGACAGACAACTCCTTCAGCCAATCAACGG
The DNA here is from genome assembly GCF_949987555.1 of Borostomias antarcticus. Lineage (NCBI taxonomy): Eukaryota > Metazoa > Chordata > Actinopteri > Stomiiformes > Stomiidae > Borostomias > Borostomias antarcticus. Next base: position 15,405,425 of record NC_140253.1, read on the forward strand.
AACAAAACATCGATCGAACAAAACGACCGATCGACCAAATTCAGTCGGAAGAACGGTGAAAACGTCTTTTCCGCTGAGAAACTCCACCAGTGCACACTCTAGTTCTTCTTTAATTGTTCTTATTCAGTCTCGTTCTGCAATTACTCACTTATGGCTGTTTATTCTTCTAATGTTAATGTTACCACTCGCTGCTTCATTCTACTAGCGGACTCCTGTTGTATTTCTCGTCATCATCTATGGGAACCAATCAGGGACTGGGGGCAGAACAGCAGTTAAAATGCAGTCTCCTGATTTGTGCGCCATTTTCTGTGAAAACTCAAATCGTAATGGGCGGCTGGAAGTCCAGACTTATCATGAAAACGTTTTTTCCCCTCTCTCTCTCTCTCACACACACACACACACACACACACACACACACACACACACACACACACACACACACACACACACACACACACACACACACACACACACACACACACACACACACACACACACACACACACACACACACACACACACACACACACACACACACACACACACACACACACACACACACACACACTCTCTCCAGGCCAACTGTTACCTCTGTAGCACTTAGAGCAGTCAGGGCTAACTACATTTGTCGGTAGAACGCTGGATGTGCTTTGTGTTTGTGTAAGTGCATGTGTGCACGCGTGTGCACATGAGTGTGTGTGTGCACGCATGTGTGTGTGATACAGGGTGAGGCTCACCTTGGACAGGTCCCTGTAGTTGCTGGGCAGGGTGAGGTCCAGTTCTTCTGAGTCGTAGTTGGTGATCACCCAGGGGAACACGGGGTACTGGTTCAGATCATTGAACGTGCGGCCTGGGGGGAGGGGGGGAGAGAGAGAGAGAGAGAGAGAGGGAGAGAGAGAGAGAGAGACAGAGACCTTTGACCTTTAGTAATCCCTTTATTGGTGCAATAAACTTAAGTTAATACCAAGGATCAGGCCATTTCACAACATAAACATATATAAAATATTTAAAAAGAACACAACACATCACACAACCAAGTGCACATCTTCCACAACACATACTGTATAACACACATTAAAACGCCAGCAAAAGCATGTTATTAGCTACTGTACATAACACCCCCCCCAACCCCCACTTGCCCACAAACTCCTCCACATTGAAGGTCATTTAAAAAAAGGCGTACTCCACCCTCAATCGAGGTGCCACCAGCCCCCTGACCATCAGTTCTGGGTCCACAGACCCCGCCCCTCTGATCTCATTCCTCCTCGTCAGCCATCTTTGCCTAACCCTCTCGCGTCTTGCCCCACTGTAGCTTGGCCCTAGAACAAACCTGCACTCCTCAAAGTCCTCCCCCAGCCCCACCAACCACCGCCTCACCAGCTAGAACAGCCTCCCCAACCTGGAACATCTCAGCCACAGGTGTTCCAGTGTCTCCTCCTCCCCACAGAACGGACAGCTACTCGCCACTCCTGGGTCGATACGTGCTGTGTGTCTGTTTGTGGCCACAGCCCCATGCACAATCCTCCACTGGAGATCCGCAGTCCGTTTCTCAGTGGGGGGTCTGTACAGGGACTTCCAGCTGCGTCGTGGGGACACCCCCGGTGGAAACACCCCCGACCACCTCGACTCCGACAAACCGGCCAGCGAGTCCACGTGCAGGACCTTGACCGTGACATTGTACAGTCCTTTCCTGGACACACCGCCGAAGTGGCCCAGCACAGGTACCCCAAAGGACAGAAGGGCCCCGTCCTCCTCCACCCGCTCCTCCACTCCTGCAGCCACCCACAACTGTGGAAAGATCAGCCTCCTCTGTGACGCTCCGCCGACCGCCCCAGCGCCACACTGAAGCTCCCTGGGAGAGATCCCATCACCTCCTGCAGAATCCTCTGCATGACCAGAGCAGATCTTGGCTCAGGGTAGTGGCAGTCTTCCACTGCCCCTGCTCTCTCAGGTGAGCCAGCTTTGTGAGCCCCGCCCCCACCAGGACTCTCCTCATGGTGACAGACTCCAGCACCCTTGACCGCACCAAACAGTTATGGAACAACGGTTCCTCCCCTCCGTCACCATACGGCTCCAAGACCCTCCTCTCAGCCTCTCAACCGCCCTCCACACCCTAATCACAGACTGGTAGTACGGCATAGTCCCAGATATGTCCAAGTCCTGCGTTCTGAGGAGGAAGAGGTGTTTGTCGTACCCCAACCCCCCCACCTTCTGCAGCAGCGTACAGGCCAGTCCAACCCACTCAGGCTGCTCTTCCTGATAGAGGAGCCGCTGCGCCGCCTGCAGCCGGAACGCCTCAATCCGGCTGCACAAGTCTATCAGGCCCTGACCACCCTCTGATCTATCAGGCCCTGGTCACCCTCTGATCTATCAGGCCCTGACCACCCTCTGATCTATCAGGCCCTGACCCCCCTCTGATCTATCAGGCCCTGACCACCCTCTGATCTATCAGGCCCTGACCCCCCTCTGATCTATCAGGCCCTGACCACCCTCTGATCTATCAGGCCCTGGTCACCCTCTGATCTATCAGGCCCTGACCCCCCTCTGATCTATCAGGCCCTGACCCCCCTCTGATCTATCAGGCCCTGACCCCCCTCTGATCTATCAGGCCCTGGTCACCCTCTGATCTATCAGGCCCTGACCACCCTCTGATCTATCAGGCCCTGACCCCCCTCTGATCTATCAGGCCCTGACCCCCCTCTGATCTATCAGGCCCTGGTCACCCTCTGATCTATCAGGCCCTGGCCCCCCTCTGCCACCGGAAGGTACAGGACAGCAGGTCTCAGCCAATGGTGCCCAGACCAGAAAAAGTTAATGAGTCTCTTTTGCACCTCCCGCAGAAGCTGGTCAGGCGGCTCCAGCACGCTGAACCGGTGCCAGAGCATCGAGGCGACCAGGTTGTTCACCACCAGAGTCCTCCCCCTGGACGACAGCTGTGGCAGGACCCATGTCCAGTGAGAAAACCGAGCACATACCTTTTCCAAGAGTCCCTCCCAGTTCTTACTCTGAAACTCCTTGCTTCCCAGATAACCCCCCAAGGCCCTCCCTGCTCCACTCCAGCCCTGCTGGTAGGGTGAGACGTCTCTGGTTTCCCCACCGCCCTAGCACTTACCCCTCCCAATTTACCTTGGCCGATGAAGCCTTCTCATACACTGCAAGGCCCTCTAAGAGTGCCTGGACATCCGCCTGGCGTTCTAAAAACACTGTCATATCATCCGCATATGCAGACACTGCTAAGGAAATGCCCAGTTCTCTCCCTGTAAAGGACAGCCCTGTCAGTCTTCTCCTAAGCATGGCCAGGAGAGGCTCTATGGCCACGGTGTAGAGCAGCCCGGATAGGGGGCACCCCTGCCTGATCCCCCTATGGACACCTACTGGGCGACTAAGTCCCCCCCCCCCCCCCCCTTTAGTGTGACTGCATCCCCATCTTCCACCACCCAACTAGGTCCTCAAACTCCGCCTTCCTTTCCTGCCAGTTCTTCCAGAAAATCGTGAAAAAATGACAGAAATCATGGTCCTTCACCAGCCTTACGTTGAAATGCCAATACGGGCTTGGTGAGGGGGCAGCTGGTGTGGAGAGACCAAGCACCACTAAGTGATGGTCAGAAAACCCCACTGGCCCTATCCATGCGTTGTTTAGCCTGTTACTATACCTTCTGCTTATGTACACCCTGTCCAACCTAGCTGCACTTACCCTGCCTGCTGAGACCTTCACCCACGTATACTGTTTGGCTGCTGGGTTTAATTGCCTCCAGCCATCCACAAGGTCAATTTCCTCCATAACCCTATCCAGCAAGGAGGCCGAAGCTGGGTCCGGCTCCTCCCCATTCCTGTCCATCGAGAACCTGCAGGTACTGTTCCAGTCCCCTCCCAGGACTAACAGAGCACTGTTCCAGTCCCCTCCCAGGACTACCAGAGCACTGCCATCCAGCTGGTTAAGCTTATCATTAAGCTTGTGAAATAGCCTACAACGCTCCGCCCCAGTGCTGTATGCATAAATATTGATAAAAATATAAAAGCTGTCCCTGATCTTTGCCTGCATTTCCAGCAGTCTACCCTTCTCCACCTCACACACCTCTACATCCGTCAGGTTGGTACGCTGTGAGAAGCCTATTGCTACTTCAGCACTGACATTAGTCCCATGGCTTAAAAACACCCGCCCCTCCCAACCCATTCCCCAGCTACCCCTACCCCTCCATCAGCTACCCCTACATCAGCTACCCCTACCCCTCCATCAGCTACCCCTACACCTCCATCAGCTACCCCTACCCCTCCATCATCTACCCCCACACCTCCATCAGCTACCCCTACCCCTCCACCAGCTACCCCTACACCTCCATCAGCTACCCCGACCCCTCCATTAGCTACCCCTACCCCTCCATCAGCTACCCCTACACCTCCATCAGCTACCCCTACACCTCCATCAGCTACCCCTACCCCTCCATCAGCTACCCTTACCCCTCCATCAGCTACCCTTACCCCTCCATCAGCTACCCCTACCCCTCCATCAGCTACCCTTACCCCTCCATCAGCTACCCCTACCCCTCCATCAGCTACCCTTACCCCTCCATCAGCTACCCCTACCCCTCCATCAGCTACCTCTACCCCTCAATCAGCTACCTGCTGGTCACCTGAGCCCCTCTCTACCTCATGATCTCCAGCATGACCTCTGCTGCCAGCCTCCTCCTTCCTCTGCCCATCACTACCGGTCGTAGTACCAGTCTGATTGGTGGACTGTGAGGTGCCCTCACCCCCCGCTGCCCTCTCTCTGTTCAGACAGGATGCCCGCTTATGCCCTACTGCTCCACACCCAAAACATTTCAAACTCCCCGCACTTGCATAAACAACATAGTTACCCCCCTCATGTTTCACTTTAAATGAAGCATCTAGGGCCGTTGCCTGATCATGTAAATACCTGAAGCACTGCCTACGTAGGG
>NC_140253.1:15415361-15425361 GCF_949987555.1 Borostomias antarcticus
GGAGGGGAGAGAGAGGATGAGGGAGAGAGAGGAGGGGGAGAGAGAGGATGAGGGAGAGAGATGAGGGAGAGAGAGAGGATGGGGGAGAGAGATGAGGGAGAGAGAGAAGATGGGAGAGAGAAAGAAGGGAGAGAGAGGAGGGAGAGAGAGAGGAGGGTGAGAGAGGAGGGAGAGAGAGAATGGGGCAGAGAGAGGATGGAGAGAGAAGAGGGAGAGAGAGAATGGAGGGAGAGAGAGGATGAGGAAGAGAGAGGAGGGAGAGAGAGAGGATGGGGGGAGAGAGAGAATTGGGGGAGAGAGAGGATGAGGGGGAGAGATGAGGGGGAGAGAGGAGGGAGAGAGAGAGGAGGGGGAGAGAGAATTGGGGGAGAGAGAGGATGAGGGAGAGAGAGGAGGGGGAGAGAGAGGATGAGGGAGAGAGAGGAGGGGGAGAGATGAGGGGGAGAGAGGAGGGGGAGAGAGAGGAGGGAGAGAGAGGATGGATGGACGGAGGGATGAAGGGAGGAGGGGTTGTGGCCTGCAGGCTGTGGCCAGCAGGGCTGTTTATTTCTCATGGTGGGAGGTAAATAAATGAAGTGGACTGTGTTTGTGTGAAGCCAATTATGCTCCGCCAGGCATAGAGTGAGGAAAGGACGGAGACCAGCCTGTGTGTGTGTGTGTGTGTGTGTGTGTGTGCGTGTGTGTGTGTGTGAGTGCGTCCGTGTGTGTGTGCGTGCGTGCGTGCGTGCGTGTGTGTGTTGAGTGGAATGGGGGAGGGGGGTATTGTCTGAGCCAACAATACACCTTGTGTTTGTGTGCATAACTGGAAAAAAACACTTGATCTGTTTCTTTCTCTTCAATTCTCTCTCTGCCTCTCTCCTTCTCCCTCCCTCCCTCTGTCTGTCTCTCTCTCCCTCTGTCCCTCTCTCTGTATCTCTCTCCCTCTCTCTCTCTCCCTCTCTCCCTCTGAGACTATCCCTCTCTGTTTCTCTCTCCCTCTCTCTCTCTCTCTCTCTCTCTCTCCCCCTCTCTCCCTCTCTCTCTCTCTCTCCCCCTCTCTCCCTCTCTGCTTGTTTTCTCTGAACGCACCGGAGCATGGTGGCATTAGAGTGTTACACACTAAGCCCAGCCAGTGTGTGTGTGTGTATCAACTGACACACACACTGGGTTAGGACTATGCTTAGGGAATATGTGTGTGTGTGTGTGTGTGTGTGTGTGTGTGAGTGTGTGTGTGTGCGTGCGTGTGTGTGTGTGCGTGTGTCACCTGGTCTGTGGAAGGCCAAAGTTGGTGCCCACTCCAACGCGTGGCAGACAGTGGACCACCTTCTTGACCGTGGCCGCGTCCGGGAAGTTGAACATGACCGCAGCTAGGAAGAGAGACCAGCAGCGCACATAAGATCACACCTCCGCTTCCAGGTGGAGCACGATTACACCCTAATATCACTATTACACCCTAATATTACCATTACACCCTAATATCACTATTACACCCTAATATCACTATTACACCCTAATATTACTATTACACCCTAATATCACTATTACACCCTAGTATCACTATTACACCCTAATATCACTATTACACCCTAATATTACTAGTACACCCTAATATCACTATTACACCCTAGTATCACTATTACACCCTAATATCACTATTACACCCTAATATCACTATTACACCCTAATATTACTATTACACCCTAATATCACTATTACACCCTAATATTACTATTACACCCTAATATCACTATTACACCCTAATATTACTATTACACCCTAATATCACAATTACACCCTAATATCCCTACTGCACCCTAATATCACTATTACACCCTAATATCACTATTACACCCTAATATCCCTACTGCACCCTAATATCACTATTACACCCTAATATTACTATTACACCCTAATATCACTATTACACCATAATATTACTATTACACCCTAATATCACTATTACACCCTAATATCACTATTACACCCTAATATTACTATTACACCCTAATATTACTATTACACCCTAATATCACTATTACACCCTAATATTACTATTACACCCTAATATCACTATTACACCCTAATATCACTATTACACCCTAATATCACTATTACACCCTAATATTACTATTACACCCGCACTATTACACCCTAATAGCACTATTACACCCTAATATCACTATTACACCCTAATATCACTATTACACCCTAATATCCCTACTGCACCCTAATATCACTATTACACCCTAATATCACTATTACACCCTAATATCCCTACTGCACCCTAATATCCCTACTGCACCCTAATATCACTAGTACACCCTAATATCACTATTACACCCTAATATCACTATTACACCCTAATATCCCTACTGCACCCTAATATCACTATTACACCCTAATATCACTATTACACCATAATATTACTATTACACCCTAATATCACTATTACACCATAATATTACTATTACACCCTAATATCACTATTACACCCTAATATCACTATTACACCCTAATATCCCTACTGCACCCTAATATCACTATTACACCCTAATATTACTATTACACCCTAATATCACTATTGCACCATAATATTACTATTACACCCTAATATCACTATTACACCCTAATATTACTATTACACCATAATATTACTATTACACCATATTATCACTATTACACCCTAATATCACTATTACACCATAATATTACTATTACACCCTAATATCACTATTACACCATAATATTACTATTACACCCTAATATCACTATTACACCCTAATATCACTATTACACCCTAATATCCCTACTGCACCCTAATATCACTATTACACCCTAATATTACTATTACACCCTAATATCACTATTACACCATAATATTACTATTACACCCTAATATCACTATTACACCCTAATATCACTATTACACCCTAATATCACTATTACACCCTAATATAACTATTACACCCTAATATTACTATTACACCCTAATAGCACTATTACACCCTAATATCACTATTACACCCTAATATTACTATTACACCCTAATATCACTATTACACCCTAATATCCCTACTGCACCCTAATATCCCTACTGCACCCTAATATCACTAGTACACCCTAATATCACTATTACACCCTAATATCACTATTACACCCTAATATCCCTACTGCACCCTAATATCACTATTACACCCTAATATCACTATTACACCATAATATTACTATTACACCCTAATATCACTATTACACCCTAATATTACTATTACACCCTAATATCACTATTACACCCTAATATTACTATTACACCCTAATATCACTATTACACCCTAATATCACTATTGCACCCTAATATTACTATTACACCCTAATGTCACTATTACACCCTAATATTACTATTACACCCTAATGTCACTATTACACCCTAATATTAATATTACACCCTAATATCACTATTACACCCTAATATTACTATTACACCATAATATTACAATTGCACCCTAATATCCCTATTGCACTCTAATATCACTATTACACCCTAATATCACTATTACACCCTGATATTACTATTATACCCTAATATCACTATTACACTCTAATATTACAATTGCACCCTAATATCATACACCATGATATCACTATTACACCCTGATATCACTATTGCACCCTAATATCACAATTACACCCTAATATTACTATTGCACCCTAATATCACTATTACACCCTGATATCACTATTACACCCTAATATCACTATTGCACCCTGATATCACTATTACACCCTAATATCATAATACTTGACTGATAATGTAATAATCTAAAAAGTGAATGAATAATATTGTTAGGGTACTTTGTGGTATACTTTGGCATACTTTTTGGTACTTGTGGTATACTTTGGTGTGTCTTATGATACTTTGCAGTATACTTTGGTGTGCTTCGAGGTACTTTGTGGTATACTTTGAGGTGCTCCGTGGTATACTTTGCAGTACTTTGCAGTACTTTGTGGTACTGTATACTTTGGGGTACACAGCAATACTTTGCAGTACTATGCAGTATACTTTGGGGTACTTTGAGGTACTTTGATATTTTGCGGTAGTTTGCAGTAAACGTTGGGGTACTTTGCAGTACTTTGTGGAATACTTTGAGGTACTTTGTGGTGTGCTTTGGAGTACTTTGCGGTACTTAGTGGTATACTTTGGGGTACATTGTGGTACTTTGCAGTATACTTTGGATACTTTGTGTTATACTTTGGGGTACTTTGTAGTACTTTGTGGTATACATTGAGGTACTTACCCATACTTTGCAGTAATGTGTGATAATTCATGGTACTTTATGGTATACGGAGGTACTTTGCAGTATGCTTTGGGGTACTTTTAGTTCGGCACTCCACCTCCTCCACGTAGCACCCCAAAGTATACTGCAAAGTATCATAAGACACAAAAATATACCACAAGTACCACAAAGTATGCCAAAGTATACCACAAAGTATCCTAACAGTATTTTTCATTCGCTTTTTCAGATTATTACATTATCAGTAAAGTATTACATTACCAGTTTTGAAAAAAAGACCCACCTGATAATGTAATAACTTGACCAATAATGTAATAAGGTATTACATTATCAGAAAAATTATATTACATTATCAGTCAGGAAATTTTATTACATTATTGGTTGTTATTACATTATCAGGTTTTATTACATTTTCAATTGAGTTAAGTCAAACATTTATTACATTATCAGGCGTTATTACATTATCAGTTAATTATTACATTATCGGGTGCCACACACCCTGATATCACATTACAGCCTTATTCCAAAATTGATTAAATTATTTTTTTCTTATCAATCTACACACAATACCCCATAATGAGAAAGTTATTTTCCCCCCCACTTTTTTCCACTTTTTATTTTCATTAAAAATAAAAAACTGAAATATCACATGTACATACTGTAGGTATTCACACCCTTTAATCAGTACTTTGTTGAGGCACCTTTGGCAACGATTACAGCCTCAAGTCTTCGTGTGTATGACTACAAGCTTGGCACACCTATTTTTGGGGAGTTTCTCTCATTCTTCTCTGCAGATCCTCTCAAGCTCCCTCAGGTTGGATGGTTGGTACACGGCCATTTTCAGATCTCTCCAGAGATGTCCGATCGGGTTCAAGTCTGGGCTCTGGCTGGGCCACTCAAGGACATCCACAGACTTGTCCTGAAGCCACTCCTTTGTTATCTTGGCTGTGTGCTACGGGTCATTGTCCTGTTGGAAGGTAAACCTTCACCCCAGTCTGAGGTCCAGAGTGCTCTGGAGCAGGTTTTCATCCAGGATCTCTCTGTACGTTGCTGCATTCATCTTTCCCTCGATCCTGACTAGTCTCCCAGTTCCTGCCACTGAAAACATCCCCACAGCATGATGCTTCCACCACCATGCTTCACTGTAGAGATGGTATCAGCCAGGTGATGATACCACCATGCTTCACTGTAGAGATGGTATCAGCCAGGTGATGATACCACCATGCTTCACTGTAGAGATGGTATCAGCCAGGTGATGATACCACCATGCTTCACTGTAGAGATGGTATCAGCCAGGTGATGATACCACCATGCTTCACTGTAGAGATGGTATCAGCCAGGTGATGAGCGGTGCCTGGTTTCCTCCACACGTGACGCATTCAGGCCAAAGAGTTCAATCAGACCAGAGAATTCAATCAGTCCAGAGTTTCATCAGACCAGATCATTTTGTTTCTCATGGTTGTCTGAGAGTCCTTTAGGTGCCTTTTGGCAAACTCTAAGCAGGCTGCCATGTGCCTTTTACTGAGGAGTGGCTTCCGTCTGGCCACTCTACCATAAAGGCCTGATTGGTGGAGTGCTGCAGAGATGGTTGTCCTTCTGGAAGGTTCTCCCATCTCCACAGAGGAACGCTGGAGCTCTGTCAGTGACCATCGGGTTCTTGGTCACCTCCCTGACCAAGGCCCTTCTACCCTGATTGCTCAGTTTGGCCGGGCGGCCGGCTCTAGGAAGAGTCCTAGTGGTTCCAAACTTCTTCCATTTACGAATGATAGAGACCACTGTGCTCTTTGGGACCTTCAATGCTGCAGAAATGTTTTTGTACCCTTTCCAAGATGTCTAAGACGTTATCAGTATTTTGTGTAGATTGATGAGGAAAAAAATGAATGAAATCCATAACGTAAGGAAAGGTGTAAACATTGAAGGGTTGTGAGTCTCTCTGGATGACCTGGCGTCTCATATCAGGTTATACTGTGTGATGAAAACACATACAACAGCCTTTCCAAATAGAACCCAAACGCTAAAGTAACGTTTGAATAAATGTAACCCAAACGCTTAAGTAACGTTTGAATAAATAACGTTTAAATAAATGTAACCCAAACGCTACTGTAACATTTAAATAAATTGAACCCAAATGCTAAAGTAAGGTTTACAGGATGAAACGCTCGTGGGTCAACATGAGACTCCCACAGACAGGCGCTCCTGTGACCCGCCATCTTACTTCTGTTGGCCATGAAGATCTCCAGGGCCGAGTTCTGGAGCAGGTAGCGCCTGGAGAACACCGCCCGGATCTCCGTGAACAGCCACTTGCCATGGAGGCCTTCTGTGTAGGCCAGGATCTAGAGGAGAGGAGAAGATAGAGGAGGAGAGGAAGAGAGGAAGAGAGGAAGAGAGGAAGAGAGGAAGAGAGGAAGAGAGGAAGAGAGGAAGAGAGGAGAGGAGAGGAGAGGAGAGGAGAGGAGAGGAGAGGAGAGGAGAGGAGAGGAGAGGAGAGGAGAGGAGAGGAGAGGAGAGGAGAGGAGAGGAGAGGAGAGGAGAGGAGAGGAGAGGAGAGGAGAGGAGAGGAGAGGAGAGGAGAGGAGAGGAGAAAGGAGGAGAGGACAGGAGAGAGGAGAAGGCCGTGCGTTAGTTCATTAATCACGGCGCGACGAGGCGTGGGCCAGGCCGGCAGGATTAATGTCTAGTATTGATCAGCCTCCATGAAAAAGAGATTCCTCTCAGGAGAGAAAAGGCCCATTCAGACGGAGGCAGGCCGACACATAGCTCACTAAATACTAGTCACACTTCACACACTGGACACCTCCTCTCTTATCATAACAGATGGGGGATATATTCATGGTAGATTACCGAATAATGTACTATACACACACACACACACACACACACACACACACACACAGAGAGAGTATGTCTAGATACAGAACAACACTAATATACAGAGTCCATGGAAGACTGTACGATGACGATAATACAGCTTCAGCTCCTGGGCTTGACAGCAGCGACAGAGGACTGGGTGAAGAGAACCGTTTATGCTTAAACACTCCATTAGCTTGTACTCTTTAACAAGGGGACTGACACTGCGAGAGGTTAAACAGCTAACGCTACCCCCCCCCCCCCCTAAAAAAAAAAAGAAGAAGAAGAAGAAATGGTAAAATGAGCGCAGCGTGATCTCCCTGCGCGCGGCGGTTGTCAGAGTAACTTGTCGTGGCGCTCGTCAGATGACCTGACAGGCCCAGATGCTGGGCTCTGCCCCCGCCATTCACATCCCGGCTAATCCCGTCTTTAGCTTCTGCGCTAACCCACTTAGCGCTGCTTTGTTGACTAGCATTTCTTTTCTTTTCTTTTTTCCCCCTCTCCTTTTTTGTTTCCAAGGTGTTTGATGAGGGAGGGTGCTCAGGGACCCAGGGCAGGTCACTCAGGGTTGGCGCAGAGGGCTGAGAAACAGCCATATTAATCACAAATATTCAAATGCGAGCTAACGTGCTCTAAGACTAGCGTAAACTAGCTTCAAGGAGCTCATTAAGGGAAGGTGACAGTGGAGAGGCCCAGCTGGGGCCCTTAGCTGAGGATGAAGCGGCAGTCTCTCTCTCTCTCCCAGGAATAACATCTGACTGCACTGCTTCACTTCAAAGTCTCTGGAGTTCAATTAAATGTGGATTAGGGCTGTGGAGGAGCAGCCCGCATCGTCCCGCCACCACCCTCCCCGTCCCCGAACAGGGCCCAGGACGACCATACCGCGCCGTCGCCATGGCAACCCCCTCGCAATAGCCTACCGGCCCGCGCCGCGCCGGCTTAATGTGTCCGCAAGAACAGAGGGTCTGTCCGACCCGGCCGTCAGAACCGCACAGCGATGGGTCCACCGGACTGGACTCTAGAGCAGGACAGCTGGAGAAGCTAGGCCTGAGTTCCCACACGGACGGCTTCTGCCCTCGCTCCTGTCCGTCGCTGGGCTGCACACTGACATGGACACTGCGAGCAGAAATCAACTCCTCCCGCTCCGTTTGATAATGAATGAAAGCATGAATGCGTGAGAACGCACCGCCCCCACAATGACACGCAGCGCCAGGAGAGCCGGACGCCACCATGGAGGCTAGGCGGACGTCAGCGCTACATCAGAGCGCCCGAGTCCCCGCCAGACCAGACTAGACCAGACTAGACCAGACTAGACCAGACTAGACCAGACCAGGCCAGGCCAGACCAGACCAGACCAGGCCAGACCAGACCAGACCAGGCCAGGCCAGACCAGACCAGCGGCCAGCCCACCTCTCCCTTTGGCTCAGCCTGTCTGGAGGTGTGACAAACCGCCTTCCGACGGCGGGCGGCTCTCTGCTCCGAGGACAGACGCCCAGGTCAGCAGCCCCGCCCTGCCCCGCTGGGCAGCTGGCCCTTCCTCCTGCTGAGGGGGCGGGGCTGTGGGCGTGCTGGTCCGCGAGGTGGTGGGGTTGCCTCGGCGATGAGGCGGCGGGCGGCACCGGCGTGGAGGGATATGACAGCGCGGAGCGCCGACACCGCGTCGTCAATAAGTCCCTGATCCTCCATCACCGCCCTCTCCCTCCCATCAGAGAGACAGACCACGCGCACCGCACTACACTACCTGGACACACACACCCACGCTCTGTGTGTGTGTGTGTGTGTATGTGCGCGTGCTTGCGTGCGTGTGTGTGTGTGTGTGTGTGTGTGTGTGTGTGTGTGCCTGGAGAGGCTGGACAAATTGCAATGGTCTGGTTCTAGTCTGAGTTCTGGTTCTATGTTCTAGTTCTAGTTATGTTCTAGTTCTGTGATGGGCTGTAGGAGGGCTGTCAGAGTGTGGAGGGACCAGACGATCAGCTGAGTTGGAGTGGGTTCACCACCGAGGAAAGACACTTCCTTGGGCGTTTCTCTGTAGAAGCCTGGAACATCATGGCCTTCTGACTGGCCTGATCTGGAGGTCTCATCAGTGTAGACCGGCCTGGTCTGGAGGTCTCATCAGTGTAGACTGGCCTGGTCTGGAGGTCTCATCAGTGTAGACCGGCCTGGTCTGGAGGTCTCATCAGTGTAGACTGGCCTGGTCTGGAGGTCTCATCAGTGTAGACTGGCCTGGTCTGGAGGTCTCATTAGTATAGACTGGCCTGGTCTGGAGGTCTCATCAGTGTAGACTGGCCTGGTCTGGAGGTCTCATCAGTGTAGACTGGCCTGGTCTGGAGGTCTCATCAGTGTAGACTGGCCTGGTCTGGAGGTCTCATTAGTATAGACTGGCCTGGTCTGGAGGTCTCATCAGTATAGACTGGCCTGGTCTGGAGGTCTCATCAGTGTAGACTGGTCTGGAGGTCTCATCAGTATAGACTGGTCTGGAGGTCTCATCAGTATAGACTGGTCTGGAGGTCTCATCAGTATAGACTGGTCTGGAGGTCTCATCAGTGTAGACTGGTCTGGAGGTCTCATCAGTATAGACTGGCCTGGTCTGGAGGTCTCATCAGTCTGCAGTCAGGCAGACTGGCCTGGTCTGCAAAATGTCAATGTGATACAATATACAATAGCCTACAGTCTGCAAAAATGTAGGCTATTAGAACAGTTGTCAACGCGGCATTCCCAAACGAAAATCTAAAGACCTGACTACACCTGTCATAATTAGCAGCATCAGTAAAATGCATGGGACGATATTATCCTACTCGTTCAGTGACCGCTGTATCCGGAGAAGGGCTCACAGCTGGACCCGGCGCATCGGGGATATTATTGGACAGACAGCACTCTCGCTTTTA
>NC_140253.1:15430361-15437361 GCF_949987555.1 Borostomias antarcticus
CAGACGTTGGTGCTGACATGCTTTCACCCAGCAACTCTCCTCTGAATGCCTGAATCAGCCCTGACTCTCTTCTGAATCCCTGAATCAGCCCTGACTCTCTTCTGAATCCCTGAATCAGCCCAGCGACTCCTCCCTGAATCCCTGAATCAGCCCAGCGACTCCTCCCTGAATCCCTGAATCAGCCCTGAATCTCTGAATCCCTGAAACAATCCAGCGACTCTCTTCTGAATCCCTGAATCAGCCCTGACTCTCTTCTGAATCCCTGAATCAGCCCGGCGACTCTCTTCTGAATCCCTGAATCAGCCCTGACTCTCTGAATCCCTGAAACAGCCCAGCGACTCTCTTCTGAATCAGCCCAGCGACTCTCTTCTGAATCCCTGAATCAGCCCAGCGACTCTCTTCTGAATCCCTGAATCAGCCCAGCGACTCTCTTCTGAATCCCTGAATCAGCCCAGCGACTCTCTTCTGAATCCCTGAATCTGCCCAGCGACTCTCTTCTGAATCCTTGAATCAGCCCAGCGACTCCTCTCTGAATCCCTGAATCAGCCCAGCGACTCCTCTCTGAATCCCTGAATCAGCCCAGCGACTCCTCTCTGAATCCCTGAATCAGCCCAGCGACTCCTCTCTGAATCCCTGAATCAGCCCAGCGACTCCTCCCTGAATCCCTGAATCAGCCCTGACTCTCTGAATCCCTGAAACAATCCAGCGACTCTCTTCTGAATCCCTGAATCAGCCCTGACTCTCTTCTGAATCCCTGAATCAGCCCGGCGGCTCTCTTCTGAATCCCTGAATCAGCCCTGACTCTCTGAATCCCTGAAACAGCCCAGCGACTCTCTTCTGAATCAGCCCAGCGACTCTCTTCTGAATCCCTGAATCAGCCCAGCGACTCTCTTCTGAATCCCTGAATCAGCCCAGCGACTCTCTTCTGAATCCCTGAATCAGCCCAGCGACTCCTCTCTGAATCCCTGAATCAGCCCAGCGACTCTCTTCTGAATCCCTGAATCAGCCCAGCGACTCTCTTCTGAATCCCTGAATCAGCCCAGCGACTCCTCTCTGAATCCCTGAATCAGCCCAGCGACTCTCTTCTGAATCCCTGAATCAGCCCAGCGACTCCTCTCTGTATCCCTGAATCAGCCCAGCGACTCCTCTCTGAATCCCTGAATCAGCCCAGCGACTCCTCTCTGAATCAGCCCAGCGACTCCTCCCTGAATCAGCCCAGCGACTCCTCTCTGAATCCCTGAATCAGCCCTGCACAGGGGGCAGCCGCATCGCGGCGTGTCCCAGACCCGTCCGGCTTCACAGACAGTCTTCTAAATATGTTCCTTCAGTGAATCCGGCCAGGGAGGATTTGTGTCATTAGCGTGTGATTGATAGGCGTGATTGTTGTAGCGTCATGTAAAGGATTCAAGATGTAATCACTGGTCAAATATAGGAGCCTATCTGCCTCGAGGGAAGCAAAACAAACCACAAAACCCACGGTGAGCAAATACACCGGCCTAAGAGCCCGCTGGAGTGTGAGAGAACTAAAGGAAAATAAAGTGCCCTGTCCTGCGGGGTGTGGAGTCGCCCCGCGCTCGGACCAGTGGGCTCGCTCCAGAAAACCCTCGCTTAGTCCCAGGCTCTGCTCCTTGAAAGGAAGTCCCCTTTTCACAGGCTGTTTTGGGGCCATTTAGTTAGAATTTACCCTAATAGGGATTAAAGTCCTTTTGTCCGTCTCTCCACTGTGTTTGCTAACAGGTTAGCCTTTTCACTACCCCCGGCTCCAGCGCCAGCAGCTTAGCCCTTTAAAGCGTGAACAGAAAAAAAAGAAAAGAGAAAAGTCTTGTGTGGATTTAGGAAAATGCCGGAATGGTCCCGAGGTTAATTGGAAGAGAAGTGAAGCCTTAAACGCATTGACTCATTAAACATTTAGCCATGGATCGAGGACAAGCGCCTCAGGAGGGACCTGGTGGGTGAAAAGACGGTAATAAGAAGGCAGAGCCCTTTTCATGACACCGAAAAACAACCAGGGAGGGATGCCCAAACCTGGCAACCTGGCGAGGGGTCGATAGTGTTGCTCCTCCTCAAGCCTCTTCAGAAAAGGACGGAGAGAAAGTGTTATTTTTGGGAGGTGATTACACAAAGATAGGGATCAGGGATGCCAGAGGGTATAACCCCCCCCCCCATTGGGCCCCTCCAGCCCCATTCAGGGTGTGTGCTTCCTCCCCTGCTCAGAGTTCAGCTGAGCCCCCCCGGGGCCGAGCAGCGCTGGATCAGGGGTGACAGGGGGTGAAAGGGGAATAAGGCCACATAAGTGAAGGGAAGAGAGGCGTGAAATCCAACAGACATACGCAAACTGGGTCACCTCCCCCTCTGCTCATTCTACCTCTACCTCCCCTCTACCTCTACCTCCCCTATGCTCCTTCTACCTCCCTCTACCTCCCCTATGCTCCTTCTACCTCTCCTCTACCTCCCCTCTACCTCCCCTATGCTCCTTCTACCTCCCCTCTACCTCCACCTCCCCTATGCTCCTTCTACCTCCCCTCTACCTCTACCTCCCCTATGTTCCCTCTACCTCCTCTCTACCTCTACCTCCTTCTACCTCCACTCTACCTCTACCTCCTTCTATCTCCTCTCTACCTCCCCTCTACCTCCCCTCTACCTCTACCTCCCCTATGTTCCCTCTACCTCCCCTCTACCTCTACCTCCTTCTACCTCCACTCTACCTCTACCTCACCTATGCTCCTTCTACCTCCCCTCTACCTCCCCTTTACTTCTACATCGCCTATACCTCTACCTCACCTCTTCTTCCCCTCTACCTCCCTCTACCTCTACCTCCCTCTACCTCTACCTCACCTCTACTTCCCCTCTACCTCCCTCTACCTCCTCTCTACCTCTACCTCCACTCTACCTCCTCTCTACCTCCCCTCTACCTCCTCTCTACCTCCCCTCTCCCTCTACCCCCCCTCTACCTCCTCTCTACCTCCCCTCTCCCTCTACCTCCCTCTACCTCCTCACTACCTCCACTCTACCTCTACCTCCCTCTACCTCCCCTCTACCTCCCCTCTACCTCCCCTCTACCTCTCTCTACCTCGTTCTACCTCACCTCTACCTCCCCTCTACCTCTACCTGTCCCTCTACCTCTACCTCCCTCTACCTCGTTCTACCTCACCTCTACCTCCCCTCTACCTCTACCTCTACCTGTCCCTCTACCTCCCTCTACCTCTACCTCCCTCTACCTCCCTCTACCTCTACCTCCCCTCTACCTCCCCTCTACCTCCCCTCTACCTCTACCTCCCTCTACCTCCCTCTACCTCCCTCTACCTCTACCTCCCCTCTGCCTCTACCTCCCCTCTACCTCCCTCTACCTCTACCTCCCCTCTACCTCCCCTCTACCTCTACCTCCCTCTACCTCTACCTCCCTCTACCTCTACCTCCCTCTACCTCCCTCTACCTCTACCTCCCCTCTGCCTCTACCTCCCCTCTACCTCGTTCTACCTCACCTCTACCTCTACCTCCCTCTACCTCCCCTCTACCTCCCCTCTACCTCCCTCTACCTATCTCTTCTGGCTAAGAAAACAGTTGAACAGTGATATAGAACAACAATATGAGCCAGGTGCTGTGGCTGTATGCTGGAGGAAGGCCAGCACTTTTGACATGTGTGACATGTGGTACCTCTGGCCTAACAACGAGTAAACTACTCAGCAGAAGAGCTCTGATAGCCTGCTTTCATCCAAACTGTAAAAAAGAAAACTTTAGACACTCCTCATCGTCACTATCCAGCCATTTCACCACAGTCCTTAGGGCGTACCAGCTTCGTGTTAGCAATGGCAAGCATCTGGAGGCGCTACGATATGGTGGCAGACCTGTTGTGTTGGCCTGAAAACACATTCCTTGGACTGTCACCAACGCTGGCACTCTGCACCGGAGGAGAAAGAGGGGCGCCCTGGTCAGCGGTCCTCAGGGGCTCCAGAGAGAATCGGGGAGACAGGTCGGGTTCTGGAGCCCGCTGGTTAAAGAGCCGGCACCATTGTCCTCCAACTCTCCCTGCAAAACCTGCGCCACGCTGAGGAGGAGGACGGCCAACATCAGACGGGTTCAAACCGCTGACTGGCGCCGAGCGCATTCTCCCCGCCCCCTACCGCCGCCAGCCTTTCTCCCATTGACAGGACCGCTTTCCGGGGTCGCAGAGGTAAACGCTCCCCTAATCCCTCCATTGTCGCTGGCTTAACTGGATTGGGAGAGGAGAGGGCCAGGGTGAAGACTAGACCCCTCTGAGGGGAATCTGGCCCAGGAGTCCTGGTTGAGGGCTGAGCAGGGGGATGGGCATCCCTCCAAGAAGGTAACCACCCAAATAAATGACCCCCACACTCCAGACACAAAAGTGAGGGCTTTTTAAAGGGAGTGAAAGGCCAGTCCAGCAGCTTCTGACGGCTGATAACCTCTCTGTTCAAACATGTGACTGAGGCAACTACTGGTGCAGAAACCAATTTCATCGGGTTATTAAACAAAATATGCAGATGAGAATCTAACAGGGATAACAGGCCAGAGCTGGTGGTCATGGCGACAGAGGCAGAGGTAGATCCAGACCAGATCCAGACCAGATCCAGACCAGATCCAGACCCAGCGGACGGAGGGCAGGACCCTGTATACGCGTCTCTGTCCAAAGCATTGGTCTGACATCACATGACCAGGCCATCGCCTCTGCCTGTGTTTCCGCAGGTCCAGTGGGTCGGTTCTGTAGAGCAGATGTAATGATGGAGGCTGTCTCAGGTCTGGTGGGTCGGTTCTGTAGAGCAGATGTAATGATGGAGGCTGTCTCAGGTCCGGTGGGTCGGTTCTGTAGAGCGGATGTAATGATGGAGGCTGTCTCAGGTCCGGTGGGTCGGTTCTGTAGAGCAGATGTAATGATGGAGGCTGTCTCAGGTCCGGTGGGTCGGTTCTGTAGAGCAGATGTAATGATGGAGGCTGTCTCAGGTCTGGTGGGTCGGTTCTGTAGAGCAGATGTAATGATGGAGGCTGTCTCAGGTCCGGTGGGTCGGTTCTGTAGAGCGGATGTAATGATGGAGGCTGTCTCAGGTCCGGTGGGTCGGTTCTGTAGAGCGGATGTAATGATGGAGGCTGTCTCAGGTCCGGTGGGTCGGTTCTGTAGAGCGGATGTAATGATGGAGGCTGTCTCAGGTCCGGTGGGTCGGTTCTGTAGAGCAGATGTAATGATGGAGGCTGTCTCAGGTCCGGTGGGTCGGTTCTGTAGAGCAGATGTAATGATGGAGGCTGTCTCGGCGAGCGCTGAGCCGGGTCCCGACGGAGCTGCCATCTCAACCAGACGGGACGCGTCATTAACCCTAACGGCCGAGCCAGAGGCCGCCACAGCGCAGGGAGGAGGAGAGGATACCTTCACTGTGGAATCACCACGACAACCACACAACCGCAGCCTCAGCACACGACGCCGACCCCGGCCGTGTCTCCGGAACCCCCCCCCCCCCCGGCCGTGTCTCCGGAACCCCCCCCCCCCGGCCATGTCTCCAGAACCCCCCCCCGGCCGTGTCTCCAGAACCCCCCCACCCCCCCCCCCCCCGGCCATGTCTCCGGAACCCTCCCCCCCCCCCCGGCCGTGTCTCCGGAACCCCCCCCCCCCCGGCCATGTCTCCGGAACCCCCCCCCCCCCCCCCGGCCGTGTCTCCGGACCCCCCCCGGCCGTCCGTGGGCACAGGTGCGCTGCTGTCAGGGCCGGCAGGCCGGCTGGCATCCGTGAACAGGCCGATCCATCAGGCTGGCGCGGGGGGGTGGGCGGGGGCTTGGACAGGCCTGTCAGCGGCCGGCGGAGGGGATGACGGATGGGGAGGGGATCAATCAGGGAGGGGGGGTCCGGACATGCCCCCCGACCGAGGCCCACAGTCAAGCCCTGCAGACGCAGCGTGATGGAGAGGCCAGGCTCAGGTGTGGAGGAGGACCAGAGGGGGAGGGGGAGGAGGTGTGGAGGAGGAGAGGGGGAGGGGGAGGAGAGGGGGAGGGGGAGGAGGTGTGGAGGAGGAGAGGGGGAGGGGGAGGAGGAGAGGGGGAGGGGAAGGAGGTGTGGTGGATCTTTGTCTGGAGGTCTAGGGCAGGTTAAAGATACAATTTCAGGGGTATGAGCACAAGTTGGGATGGGGTGTGTGTGTGTGTGTGCGCGCGTGTGTGTGTTTGCGCATGTGTGTGTGTGGGTGGGTGTGTTCGTGTGTGTGTGTGTGTGTGTGTGTGTGGTGTGTGTGTGTGTTGTGTGTTTGCGTGTTTGTGTGTGTGCATCTCGTGTGTGTGTGTGTGTGTGTGTGTGTGTGTGTGTGTGTGTGGTGGGTGGGTGGGTGTGTTCGTGTGTGTGTGTGTGTTTGCGTGTGTGTGTGTGTGTGTGTTTGTTCGGCTGGAGGACAGGACAGGGAGAGATGATGGCCGTTTGGTCATCACACTGAGACATCATGTCAGCCTCCCTCAGTTAATGATGACTAATGTCTCCCTCAGAATCTCCCTAACACTCTCACTCTCACTCTCTCTCACACTTTCACCATCTCACTTTCACTCTCTCACTTTCACCATCTCACCATCTCACTCTCTCACTCTCACTTTTCACCATCTCAACATCTCACCATCTCACTCTCACTCTCTCACATTCACCCTCACTCTCTCTCACTCTCCCTCACGTTCACCCTCTCACCCTCTCACTCTCACTATCTCTCTCACGTTCACTCTCACTCTCTCACTTTCACCATCTCACTCTCTCTCTCTCACCCTCTCTCTCACTCTCTAATTCTCTCACATTCACCCTCTCACTCTCACATTCTCTCACGTTCACCCTCTCCACTCTCTCACTTTCACAATCTCACTCTCAACCTCTCACTTTCATCCTCTCACTCTCACACTCGATGACCCGGTGAGGAAATGAGACGGAGCACCACATGGAACACTGAGGAGGAGCCCTGAGTCAACCCAGGAAGAGCTGGGGCTGAACACACACACACACACACACACACACACACACTCACACACA
>NC_140253.1:15445061-15472561 GCF_949987555.1 Borostomias antarcticus
GGCTGGGAGGAGCAGGCAGGGAGGAGCAGGCTGGGAGGAGCAGGCAGGGAGGAGCAGGCTGGGAGGAGCAGGCAGGGAGGAGCAGGCAGGGAGGAGCAGGCAGGGAGGAGCAGGCTGGGAGGAGCAGGCTGGGAGGAGCAGGCAGGGAGGAGCAGGCTGGGAGCTCTCAGCTACGCTCCTCAGGAGCAGGGATTATCTGGTAGCCAGTTAGCCTCCTTAGGGGAGAGGGAGGGAGGGGGGGGGGGTGAGAGAGAGAGAGAGAGAGAAGGAAGGGGGCCCAGATCAAAGAGGCCTCTCTCCCGCCAGGCTCAGTGAATTCTCATCAGGTTCCTCCAGTGCTGGGTGAGGGTTCTGATAATGTTGGGTGTGTTCAGGGTGAGGGTTCTGATAATGTTGGGTGTGTTCAGGGTTCTGATAATGTTGGGTGTGTTCAGGGTGAGGGTTCTGATAATGTTGGGTGTGTTCAGGGTTCTGATAATGTTGGGTGTGTTCAGGGTTCTGATAATGTTGGGTGTGTTCAGGGTGAGGGTTCTGATAATGTTGGGTGTGTTCAGGGTTCTGATAATGTTGGGTGTGTTCAGGGTTCTGATAATGTTGGGTGTGTTCAGGGTTCTGATAATGTTGGGTGTGTTCAGGGTGAGGGTTCTGATAATGTTGGGTGTGTTCAGGGTTCCGATAATGTTGGGTGTGTTCAGGGTTCTGATAATGTTGGGTGTGTTCAGGGTGAGGGTTCTCCTCTTCTGAGAATGGCCCAACGACACGTTCTGTCATCCAGGACGCCGGTACGTCCCCGACAAGCCTGTAGCGCTCTATAAAGATCAGAACATCAGGGGTCAGGATCTGACCCAAGCCATCGGGCCAAAACAATCAAAGGTTTGGGCCCAAAACCCAACGGTTCTGTAATTTGAACTGACAAGAGGAAAGACAGAGGAAACTGGACTCTCCAGCCTTGCTAATGTACTACCACGGAGAGGCTAGTGTACTATGATGGAGAGGCTAGTGTACTACCACAGAGAGGCTAGTGTACTATGATGAAGAGGCTAGTGTACTACCACGGAGGCTAGTGTACTATGATGGAGAGGCTAGTGTACTATGGAGAGGCTAGTGTACTATGATGGAGAGGCTAGTGTACTATGATGGAGAGGCTTGTGTACTACCACGGAGAGGCTAGTGTACTATGATGGAGAGGCTAGTGTACTACCACGGAGAGGCTAGTGTACTATGATGGAGAGGCTAGTGTACTACCACGGAGAGGCTAGTGTACTATGATGGAGAGGCTAGTGTACTATGATGGAGAGGCTAGTGTACTATGATGGAGAGGCTAGTGTACTATGATGAAGAGGCTAGTGTACTATGATGGAGAGGCCAGTGTACTATGATGGAGAGGCTAGTGTACTATGATGGAGAGGCTAGTGTACTATGATGAAGAGGCTAGTGTACTATGATGGAGAGGCCAGTGTACTATGATGGAGAGGCTAGTGTACTATAATGAAAAGGCTAGTGTACTATGATGGAGAGGCCAGTGTGCTATGATGGAGAGGCTAGTGTACTACTGTATGATGGAGAGGCCAGTGTACTATGATGGAGAGGCTAGTGTACTATAATGAAAAGGCTAGTGTACTATGATGGAGAGGCAAGTGTGCTATGATGAAGAGGCTTGTGTACTATGATGGAGAGGCCAGTGTACTATGATGAAGAGGCTAGTGTACTATGATGGAGAGGCCAGTGTACTATGATGGAGAGGCAAGTGTGCTATGATGAAGAGGCTTGTGTACTATGATGGAGAGGCAAGTGTGCTATGATGAAGAGGCTAGTGTACTATGATGGAGAGGCTAGTGTACTATGATGGAGAGGCTAGTGTAATATGATGGAGAGGCTAGTGTACTATGATGAAGAGGCTAGTGTACTATGATGGAGAGGCCAGTGTACTATGATGGAGAGGCTAGTGTACTATGATGGAGAGGCTAGTGTACTATGATGGAGAGGCCAGTGTACTATGATGGAGAGGCCAGTGTGCTATGATGGAGAGGCTAGTGTACTATGATGGAGAGGCTAGTGTACTATGATGGAGAGGCCAGTGTACTATGATGGAGAGGCCAGTGTGCTATGATGGAGAGGCTAGTGTACTATGATGGAGAGGCTAGTGTACTATGATGGAGAGGCTAGTGTACTATGATGGAGAGGCCAGTGTGCTATGATGGAGAGGCTAGTGTACTATGATGGAGAGGCCAGTGTGCTATGATGGAGAGGCTAGTGTGCTATGATGAAGAGGCTAGTGTACTATGGAGAGGCTAGTGTACTATGATGGAGAGGCTAGTGTACTATGATGGAGAGGCTAGTGTGCTATGATGGAGAGGCTAGTGTACTATGATGAAGAGGCTAGTGTACTATGATGGAGAGGCCAGTGTGCTATGATGGAGAGGCTAGTGTGCTATGATGAAGAGGCTAGTGTACTATGGAGAGGCTAGTGTACTATGATGGAGAGGCTAGTGTACTATGATGGAGAGGCTAGTGTACTATGATGGAGAGGCTAGTGTACTATGATGGAGAGGCTAGTGTACTATGATGGAGAGGCCAGTGTGCTATGATGGAGAGGCTAGTGTACTATGATGGAGAGGCCAGTGTGCTATGATGGAGAGGCTAGTGTGCTATGATGAAGAGGCTAGTGTACTATGGAGAGGCTAGTGTACTATGATGGAGAGGCTAGTGTACTATGATGGAGAGGCTAGTGTGCTATGATGGAGAGGCTAGTGTACTATGATGGAGAGGCTAGTGTACTATGGAGAGGCTAGTGTACTATGATGGAGAGGCTAGTGTACTATGATGGAGAGGCTAGTGTACTATGATGGAGAGGCTAGTGTAGTGTACTATGATGGAGAGGCTAGTGTACTATGATGAAGAGGCTAGTGTACTATGATGGAGAGGCTAGTGTACTATGATGGAGAGGCTAGTGTACTATGATGGAGAGGCCAGTGGAAAGGAGAGCTGCTAGTCTCGGGGGGATTACAGCGGAGTTGTTTTGTTCCTGTTCTCAGGCGCTGACCCAGATGAGAGCATGTGACAAGCCGTAAGAATAAGCAGCCATCTTCGCCTTTTGCCAAAAGCTGATACTTACTGTGATAGGGCCTCTTTGGATCTCCATGCGAAGGGGAGAGTGGCCAAAGAGAACCAGCATCCAAATGATCCAGGAAAATGTTTGCAGATTGGTTGTCTGGTTTTGCGGATATTGTAACGAAGCCTTATTCGCTCATACACACGCTGATGACATTCTCTACCCCAAACAATACCGAGAGCAGGTCAGCTGCTTGAAGTGGACCTGACGACAACAAGATGAGCGCTCAACTATATGCTGAGTACTTTGGCTTGAAAAACAACCATGTACTGTATGGGTGTATGGGAAAGCAAAAGCTATTTTCAGATTTGCATGCTTCAACTATAATAGGGTAACGGTTGTCACGACACAGACATCAGTTGAACCCTGCTTCAGACATGATTGTGCTCATTCCTCGTGAATGTATGAATTTATATTCCAGAGATGTGCGCTGTGTACTGACCTTGTCAAGGTTCAGAGTGTATTTACAATTTGTCTTTAATAGCCATTCCTACTGTCACCATATATTTCATTAAGCTACAGTTAGCGTGTTGCGTTACATTCAGACATGTTCATGACCCAGAGTGTATATCCATCTTTCTGGAGCTGTGCTTTTGATATGAAACAGCCTCAAACTGAAATAAAGACCCGTAGACGTTGTTTTCTCCTCCTGCGTCTCTCTGCTACGGCCTCCGCTGCTTCTACATGACTGCTGCTGCACTCGGGGATGATTCACAGGAAAAGAATGTCAAATCTCAACACTTTAGCATTTCTCTAAGTCTTCCCGATAAATCAGGCTTGTGGGTTATCTGCACATCACGGCTGTAGCTCCTCTTCACAGGCCGTATCTCTCACTGTTCAGACCGGAGCGCGTCTCTCTTCTCATAGTTAGGAGACGCGCATCCCAAAATAATGTGATTCCTGATTGAGTTTATTAAAGTCAAACCGCAGATCTGAGACAGTCTGAGCTCTACAGAGAAGTCACACAAAACAAGTGTGGAATTGTTTGGACGGGAAACCAATGACATCATAAAAATATATCAATTGTATTTTGCACTATTAAAAGCACTTTGAACCCACATTTCAAATGACTGACTAAAGCTCAAATAAGACACACAGCCTAATACACACAACCCAACACACACAGCCTAATACACACAACCCAACACACACAGCCTAATACACACAACCCAACACACACAGCCTAATACACACAACCCAACACACACAGCCTAATACACACAACCCAACACACACAGCCTAATCCAACACACACAGCCTAATACACACAACCCAACACACACAGCCTAATACACACAACCCAACACACACAGCCTAATACACACAACCCAACACACACAGCCCAATTCTAAGCTGTTGTTCAGCATAGCGGTGTTAGTGAGACCCCAGACGGCTCCTGCCCCCTGTGTAGCGAGGCCGGTCTCAGAGACGGGGGGACGGAGGGATATGACACACAGACCCGCACCATTTCAACAGATATGTTCTGGATCTGAAAACTCTCAACCTCTCTCTCCCATCTTCCCAGCGGATGAGTGTGTGGTTCTCCATGTTCCCAGCGGATGAGAGTGTGTGGTTCCCCATGTTCCCAGCGGATGAGAGTGTGTGGTTCCACTATTCACGACTGCAAACAGACCTGTACCGTAGATCGCTTGTGGTCTAAACCAACAGCCCTGATATGAGGGCATGAATGATCTAGGATTTGAGGATAATGGCTGAAATGTCCAGTTCCAGTCTGTTGTCCAGTACTAATACAATGTGTTCAGGTTCTGATTCAGAAAACCTCCATGTCCTGGAGAGGTCTTTCATTTTGCAGCAGTACAACCATCCCGTGCAGCCGGATCAGCAGAACACAACCAAACATATCTTACCTGCTGAAAACTATCTATCCCTCATATTCAGCATCAAGTACATTTCGTTTATAAACATGTATTAGGTTAATTGACGACTAAGCAAGCTCGCCCATCAAATTAGAATAAATAAGAATATCAGTGCACATTTTACACGTGGTGTAAAGCCTATGTCATTATTATCGTTTGTCTATGTGTTCCTACTGATTAATAATCGGCTTCAAAATTCGACGATATTATGAAAAAAATGTTGAAATAAATTGCATGGAATATGCATGCATAGCGATAATTAAAGTTTAGGTTTAAACCAAAGGGCATCACCGACGTCCAAATGCGACACGGAAAATGAGAGACGTTTTCCTGACTCAAATGTCCCAGGTCTCTGGAATGAGAACGCGTCTAATTAAGGGGACAGGCCGCGAGGACGCCGCACTAGACAGAGAATGTCCAATTGACTCCCTGATGAATTTAACACCAAGCGCCAAACGAGCTTCGTCTCATTAACTCGAGTACAAGGAGAGGCTATGCCGGGAGCTTCAGGCAGATCAATAGTTGCAAAGACTTCAAGTGACTTCCATTGAGAACACTGCTTTATTTTTCGCCAATCTTGTGCACCATCACTGAGCAGCCGTGTCCCCCCCCGGGCCTCGCTGCGACCTGTGATGGCTTCTTAAGTCATCTAACATGACGGCGGGGTGATAAGGGGACTTCAATTACAACCCCGGCTGAAGCCCTGCTATGCTAAATTATTCAGAATGGACAAGGTTCACAGCCGATAAAGCGATGGCGAGATTAAAATTATGTAGCCTCTATTCTAAACCGTGCACCTTCTAAACATTTAATTCAGTTAAGGAAAACGTTAAAGAGAGAAGAGGAATTCAGATTTCCAAACACACATTCAAATAACATGCTGTATTAAATGACTAAACTCTGATTTCTAGGAAAATATAGGCCTACTATTGGTGCTTGTATTGTCTTGTTTATGCGTTAAAAAGTGCATTGCAGGTGCGGCCGTTCAAGGCCCAAACCTCCCAGGTCATCTTGTGATCTACACAGGCTAAAACTGCTCCAACATTTCCATCCCGCTCTGCAGACTACATCGGTTATTAGAATTGTGGGCGCGTGAATGGACGTCTCTTCCAGCGCGCGCTCAGCCCACTGAGCCCACGGCCTGGTGAAGGTGAAGAGGGCGGTTGCTGATATTCTAGTATTTTATGAGACAGTTTTTATCTTTTCGCATGTGTAGGCCCATCAAATACAGTTCACGGGCCTAAAGGCTACAACAACAAAATGTAGGATCGACACTGTTGAAGAGGACTGTCTGCAATTTAGCAAAACAATGATTTCCTGTCAATGACACAATATTTTAATTTTAATTTAATTTTAATTAATCACAATATTGATCATTCAATATTCTGCCGTTTAATGTATTTAATCAAATTGACCTTATTATCACACACCGCTCCAGCTCAGGGAAAACATAGGTTTCTCAACTCGGATCTGACAAATAGCCTACAGAAAATTGCTTAACAATCTATACATTTGCAAGGAAGTGTAGCCTACTTTTATTTTAAAAGAACATAATTCAATCAATAGGTTACATTACTAAGGGATTAGAAGTGCGATTATATGCCCAAAAAGCGCTAGGCTATAAAAACTTCTAACGTTTCCAAACATGTTCGTGCCCTTCAGACGCCCGGAGAGCACGGGGGAAGAAACACGTCGCTTTCCACACATGCAGGTTCAATGCGTCCACGAGCATGCGAGGATCTATGCGTGCAACGGCATGCCATGTTATTCCTATGCCCTATTACGCACCTGGAAATGAATAGCAGATCAAAATAGATGCAGTTGTGGGTTTAAATAAATGTTTTGTCTATTCGATTGGAATAGAAGATAATACAATGTTTATAG
This sequence comes from Borostomias antarcticus, assembly GCF_949987555.1. Classification (NCBI taxonomy): domain Eukaryota; kingdom Metazoa; phylum Chordata; class Actinopteri; order Stomiiformes; family Stomiidae; genus Borostomias; species Borostomias antarcticus. Next base: position 15,451,935 of record NC_140253.1, read on the forward strand.
GAAAGTCCCCATTTGGCTCTGGTGTCTGGAGCTGGAGCGGAGGCACCGCGCGCAGGACGGTGGAAGGCAGAGTGCGCCTCTCCGCGCGGAGTGCCTGTCGGCGGCGGCTGTGATTGGCTGCTCGCACTGACAGCTCCGCAGTTGATTGCAGGAAGAGAAGCCCGACCCCTTCCTCTCCTGCTAGGGACCATTCATAAACTACACTGGTCCGAGCTCAGCTGAGTGTGAACAAACAGCGGGGCGAGGGACAGAATAGCGCGCAGTTTTCACTGACAACGGAGATGAGTGGCCAGGGCGCGCGGTTTATCCTGTAGTGTCTGCAGCCGAGGACACGGACAGTCTCGCGCACTGAACCCACCCCGTCAGGGAGTGCAGAGTATGGACTGATAGACTATCTAGCAGCCTATTACGTTGCATCTTTATCCATTTCCTCCTGACACTGACGTCCATCCGCTGTGAAGCATAAAAAGAAAAGAAAAGTCGATTCTATCTGTTTTCACTGCTGGAGTGAGATCTGCCTCTGGCTTCACCGGTAAGCATTGGATCCGTCGGCGTACTGCGACTCTCCGGTGTATAACCCGGACCTCTGTCCAAACATGATTGCGACGCAGGCAAAGCTGGTTTACCAGCTTAACAAATACTACAACGAAAGATGCCAAACTCGCAAGGCAGCCATTGCAAAGACTATCAGAGAGGTTTGCAAGGTGGTGTCAGACGTCCTGAAAGAGGTCGAAGTGCAGGAGCCCCGTTTTATTAGCTCTCTAAGCGAGATAGAGGCGCGCTATGAGGGGATGGAAGTTATCGCCCCCAACGAGTTCGAGGTGGTGCTTTACCTGAACCAGATGGGGGTGTTCAACTTCGTGGACGACGGCTCTCTGCCCGGCTGCGCGGTGCTGAAGTTGAGTGACGGCCGCAAGAGGAGCATGTCACTGTGGGTCGAGTTCATCACCGCCTCGGGCTACCTCTCCGCCCGGAAGATCCGCTCCCGTTTTCAGACTCTGGTGGCTCAAGCGGTGGACAAATGCAGCTATCGTGACGTGGTGAAAATGGTCGCGGATACCAGCGAAGTGAAACTACGGATCCGGGAGAGGTATGTGGTTCAAATTACCCCTGCGTTCAAGTGCACTGGAATCTGGCCTAGAAGCGCTGCCCAGTGGCCCATGCCTCACATTCCGTGGCCTGGGCCGAACCGGGTGGCTGAGGTGAAAGCAGAAGGCTTCAATCTCCTCTCCAAAGAGTGCTACTCACTAACCGGGAAGCAGAGCTCGGCGGAAAGCGATGCCTGGGTCTTGCAGTTCAGCGAGGCCGAAAATCGTCTCCTGATGGCGGGCTGCAGGAAGAAATGTCTCTCGGTCCTGAAGACGCTGCGGGACCGCCACCTGGAGCTGCCCGGCCAGCCGCTCAACAACTACCACATGAAGACCCTGCTGCTGTACGAGTGCGAGAAGCACCCGCGAGAGACCGACTGGGACGAGTCCTGCCTCGGAGACCGACTCAACGGGATTCTCCTCCAACTCATCTCGTGTTTGCAGTGTCGCAGATGTCCCCATTACTTTTTACCAAATTTGGACCTGTTTCAGGGCAAGCCCCACTCGGCCCTGGAAGCGGCCGCTAAGCAGACGTGGAGATTAGCGAGGGAAATCCTCACCAACGCGAAGAGTTTGGACAAATTATAAACTGATTGTCAGACTATCGCTGTAATAGTGCCGAAGGACGTTTAGATCACACTTCAGAGCGGAGGAAAAAAGTGGCCACGATTCTCCAAGCAATGTGAAACAATTGAAATCAGAAAAAAGCAAGCAAACAGTTTTACAACATGGACGGGACATTGCCAGAGTGAGAGAAAGAGAAAATTGAAGGTACTTTTAAGCTAAGTGTAGGCCAATAACTTTTGATTGTCTTGTTTTAAATGTTTTCACAAAGTGAAGAAATTTTTATTTAAAATATATGCACAAAATCTTTAAGTGAAATAATAAAAATGTAGTGTGCCAAGTTCAACATTTTCATTATGTGACCTTAAACTGAAATGTTAATAAAACGAAGTAAATTACATTACAATTTGGCCTTGTGTCTGGAACATGCTTGGGGTTCAGGATATATCCTTTATTTCAAATTTTAACCATTATTGCTTGACAAGGAACAGTTAGGCTATATAATAGCTCTTTATTGATATATATATATAGGATATGCTAAACACACACACAATGATATACAAAGTCTGATCTATAGCCTACTAATAAGTATTATAATAATTAGTGATGAAAGTCAAGATTCCCCCACGAAAATCTGCGACAGATTACATAAAACATATTTGAGAGCTGTAGGCTGTTTCAGGCGTGACAATATTATATTCTATTATATTCTATTCTATTATATTATATTATCATTAGTGCGTGAGCATGAGATGCTCAACGTGTTCGATAGTGTAAAAGTCCGCCGGTGCTTCCTACAGGCCTACAGTCTAGAGAATTCAGGACGATGTTTTCATTTAGCACAAACCTGCGCTTTCACAGGAATAAACAATACATTATCTAGGGTAGCCTATTGGTTTAGGAAGCGTATTATTAGCATGTCATTAGCATGTTCTGAATTGCGCTACCTCGTTTATAGCAAACGGAGAAGCCAGACACCACACTGTCATGTCACCACTTGTAACCTTAGTGTTGCTTTCAGCCGGGTACAAGTCAATTTGGCAGTTCAACGCAAAGTATAAGAAATTGGAGGACTAACGTCAGACGTGTCTGTTTATTAAGGATATCACGATATATTGTACCCTCCTCATTGACTCATGACTCCCACGAGCATGGGGGGAAATAACCCAGTTTGTCTCGTCATAGCTGCCAGATGAGCCGAGGTGTGCGGGTCTTTTCCAGCCAGGCCCGGCTCAGTAGTGTTCCTGCTACTTTAGGTTTTTATAGAACACACCGCTGGACGTCAACATTAGTGTAGCCTACTTTTGATGCCAACATTCATCGAAATAATAGTTTATTTCATGACCCAATTTCGGTCAACATGCCATATTTGCACAAGTTTAATACCCATTCTAATTCAGCATAAGCAAAAGCCCTTATTCATAACAGCCTAAATTAAATTAAATTAAATATGATAGGATATGTAGCCTATGCTTAGCCTATATTTTTACGCCGAAAATAAGGACCCTTCGATCACTCATTGCAAGTCACATTTTGTTCTTATGTGCCTAATTCAGCGGAAACAGCGAGACTGCAGGCAATCTGCAAACTGCTTAAAACCACGTTATAAACAGGCTCTAGTTTGGGCGATGCGCAGCTCAATATGCATCATTTGCATTTTCATTCATCAACAATATTCCAATTGATAACGGTGGAGGCCTAAGCAGAACAGGCCTAGGCTATAGCGACCGGCATGCCTTCACTGCTATGAGGACCGGGGTCGAGGAAAGATGGCCATTTTGAAGCTCGCTTTAAAAATGACATTTTGAGGCGCTCAAAATCAATGGAGTTAAAGCCCCTCTCTTACCTTGGGATCGATGGTCTTAAAGCCGGGCGCTTCCTCATCCACCTCGAAGTACAGCTCGGAGGCGGTGATGGACAGCGTGCCTCTCAGCGCGGCCGCCGGGGCCACCAGCTGGGCGCTGGTACTCAGGTTTACTGGGCCTGCGAGACGGACGAGGCCCAAAACAAAACATTAGCGCCTAAAACCGCTCCCCTCCCCTCTCATTGCACCAAAACACTGCCTTTCAAAGGGCACCAGCGTGCAAAAGTAAACATATAAACTCAACAAGGGCACGGATTGACTTTGATGGCGTTTTTTTCTGTCCTTGAAAAGCCGTAAGAACAGGCTACAAGCTACAGGCATCCTGGTCGGATTCGTTATGTGGGTTGAGATTAGACGGGCTAAAACAAACTGGACCTGCAACACATCCGTTTGATTTACCAGAAATATATGATCAATTATGGAATAGCAGATAGTAGGCTATTGTTACTAATTGCAGTAGGCCTATTAAACTCTATTATCCTAATATTATCATAATTCATGCATTTTCGTGTTAGGTTATCTTGTCGATTTAGATCTCTTGAATAGCGTGGGTTGGAGATATATAGCTATAGGCTACAGTATCAGCGTGATCACTGCTAGGTGTTTGGCCCGCGGCTCCGAGTCAAATCAAGCCCGAGAGAGAGGCAGCCTTGTCACAAACCCAACCCGCTGTCAATCAGAAACCATTGATTGCGGGCTGGCGCGAGCTCTGTTTAATCTCTCATCAATCTTAATTCACCCGGATGACAAAGAGCGCGCGGCTCTGGGGAGGGCGGCTCAGCCCGCGTCGCTGCTTTGTATCTGCAGATGTGCGGCAGAGAAACTCGGACCTCGGCGTGATTTCCCCAAAGCACCCTCTCTCACACACACGAGATGGAATAAACAGATATGTTCATTTGCCGTCTCACCCCTCTCCCCATAGTCCTCGCGCGCATTAACATGTAATCCGGGGGTTGAAATAACATTTTTTCAATCACTCCCCTACATTCAATTACACCTGCATCAGACAGCTGCTTGCGCTGTCGCGGACCCCCGGTACAATAGGCCTATATCCACTTCATCTCCCAATCCATGTCACTTTATTAGGCAGGATCACCGCTTAATCCCCATTGTCATTACGGGCGTTTCTATAATTGCACTCTGATGCGCCATTTCCAGTGAACGTGTTACCCAGAAATATACATAAGGAAATATGGATTAGAATGCAATCCGATTAGTATGATAACAAACACGTAGCCTTAACAAAGAGAATACATCATATCGGTGATAGTGCGGCGGAACGAGTTCAAATGGCTCAAATTGGTCTGAAAATTAATTACAATATAATATTTGAATTAGCGTCTAATAGGCTACAAGATGGAGCTCATCAGCATAATTATTGCAAGCTTGATTGTTGTCTAAATGTGGCTTCCTAGCCACAGTCAAAATGTTTTGGCAATGCACATTTACAGATAGGCTAAAACAAAACACAACCCTATTTAGCATTTGGTTATCTTGACAGTGTCAGCAGCTTTTCTTGTCTTTTGGGCGGGTTGCTAAAATGCTGTTTAATTAAATTGAAACAGCATTACGCTGGCTCGTGCAGTCTGTAAGGAGACCACGCGCTGTTTATGGTGCACTTGTCCTCGCGCCTGAACACGTCATTCATTATGAACAGAGTCAGAACCACCTAGACAACCACGAGGGCCGCGAGGCCAGGAGAAAGCAGCCTGCGACTATTAACTACTACAATGCATTTTACATTTTATAGAAGGCCTACAATTTATAGAATTTAATACCAAACACAATACGGATGCTTTGAGAAAGCCATATATATATATATATATGTGTGTGTGTATATATATATATATATATATATATATATATATGTGTGTGTGTGTGTGTGTGTGTGTGTGTGTATATATATATATACATATATATATATATATGTGTGTGTGTGTGTGTGTGTGTGTATATATATAGCAGCCAATTCTGGCCAACAGGAGTTGTGAGCGTGATTTCTTCCTGCCTGTGGCAGGTGAAGATGCGGAGCCAGAGTGATCAGAGGCCGTGATGAGGGAGGCTTGTCAGAGGTAATGGAGGGACGTGATCTCCCCTCATTAACGGTCTGGAGCCCCGTTATAACACACCTCAAAGGTATCAGCACAGCGCAAGGGTGCAAGACGTGTGGGAGAGAGAGAGAGAGAGGGAGAGAGGGAGGGAGAGAGGGAGAGAGAGAGGGAGAGAGAGAGAGAGAGGGAGAGAGAGATAGAGAGAGAGAGAGAGAGAGAGCTTGATTCTGTGTTCGACCTGCGCGTGGAAGACATGACAGGCCTGGTGTGCGTTACCTGTTAGGTTCTCCAGTTCTTTCTCCTCCAAGGAGGACAGCGTGTCATCGTCCCCGTCCAACAGGGCCTCAGTGTCCGGGTTCTGATTCCCTAGAGCCGCGCTTCTGATGGACGCTTTGCCTTTGAGAACATCTTCCTCGGGAGCTGAAAAGGAACGGGGCATTTTAAAACCCAGTCATGCGTAATTGCTGTTCTACCCAGTGCAATTTCTGGTCAGAGGTGAGTCTGCTACAGCCAACCCTTCTGAGTTTGCCTCCCCAATACAGATGCAAATAGACACCGCTTCTAGACATGTTAGAATTATATTTTACTATGCCACATGGACAGCAGATGTTACAGGATACATAATTCAAAATGTATCTCTTTGGTCATAGCAAACATGTAGTGGCCAAAGGGTAGCATTATAATGTGTTTAAGTATTTATTGTAGCCTAATATAAAGTCAAATATAAAATGTATATTGCCTAGGTTGAATGCTTTCATACACATATTTAAATCAAACTATATCATTTTTTAATTTCAGTTTGGTTTTTGGAGTCACATGAATTATTTTACAACAACATAATAATAATAATAATAATAATAATAATTATTATTATTATTATTATTAAACATTAATACAAACATGCTTGATCATTTGTGTAATTAGTGCAATACAAAGCATACTAAAAACAAACTGCTAAAAAGACTATTCAGATGCCCCATGTCTCCATACTAACAAGTTCAAAGTGGTGCAGAGAAATATGGCATCAAGAAGCAGGAATGTAAACAAGCAAACTAGATTAGTGGAGAACTGGCATCATTCAAACGACACTGTATACAATTTTCTTGCAATATACTAAAATTTGTCAAGTTTTCATACTGTCTAAACACGGCTGATCTACTCAATGGCCCATGCTTGCCTGGGGAAGGGACCAGGCAGGGTTAGATTCACAAACACGACTCTTATCTGAGGCTGCTCACGCTGGCACCACGCCAGCTTCGCCCGCGCTGCAGAGGGGACCGACTTTCTACTCTGACTTCACTTCACTTGTACAAATCTAATATTCCAAGTCCAATTGTATGATTTCACAGTTATTCCTTTGGGCAAACTGTAGACTACTCCATTTCTGATGTAGATTTGTCAGCCGCTGTAATATGAACTTGAAACATAAAAGGTGCAAACATATCTAACTGATACATGTGACTGATAACAAGCACCGGAAATCACTGTTAAAAGGTAATTAATGTTTTAACTTTAAGAGGCTTTAAAAGACATCAAAACAAATAGAATATTTCTGGCCAGAGCGATATCCAGTAACAAGCGCCAAACACATCCCAACACAGCCGGGCCACGCTGCCCACTTTGATTTACACTCAACATGACTTGAGGTTCCAAATGGATTATTTAAGAAAAATGGTAATCTGCAAACATTTACAGAGCCCCGCGTTCCCCCGGTTCCCCTGCGTTCCCCCGCGCATGTTAAAGATACACACACACGGCCATACTGGACATGAACTGGCAACTCTTCCATCTATGTAAACACAGTTGGCTAGACAGGGCAGTCCCTCACACGCGTGTGTGTGTGTGACATTATGTGTACTTGACAAGGCCTTTACAAACACACGCACACACACACACACACACACACCAAACTACTGGACAGTACCAGTGGCCTCTTCCGATCCCTGGCAACAGCATCACCCAATTTCCATGTCCTCACGACAGACAATTCCATGTCCTCACGACACACATTTCCATGTCCTCACAACAGACAATTCCATGTCCTCACAACAGACATTTTCACATGTAGCTGCATCGCTGGGGACGGACTCTCAAACTAGGAGAGAATTGAGGACTGAGAAATCTCTTGTCATGGAAAATATGCAGCTCGCTGATATTTAGAATGGTCTTCCTGTAATTAAGTCTCCCTAGAGGATTCTTTAGTTAGTGGCACTGAAATTACTACCAGCTTCCTAATACATACCACATGCCACAATATTCACACCAAGCTAGGAGACTGGGGGCTTGACAGAAGAGAGAGTTTTAAAAGCAGACATGTGCATTTGAACTTCTGCACATTCCACCCTAAACATTTCTCAGTTACTCTCACCACAAAACTCAATATTCCCCTAGAATGTGTCAGATAAAACACCCCTACTACCGCTGCCAGTACTACTACTATTACTACTACTACACCTACTACTACTAATACTACTACTAGTACTATTACTACTACTACTACTACACCTACTACTACTACTACTACTACTACTACTACCACTACTACTACCACTACTACTACTACTACTACTACTACTACTACTACCACTACTACTACTACTACTATTACTACTACTACTACTACTACTACTAGTACTATTACTACTACTGCTACTATTACTACTACTACTAGTGCTACTAATACTAGTGTTACTACTACTACTACTACCATCACTACTACTACTATTACTACTACTGCTAGTATTACTACTGCTAATAATACTAGTGCTACTACTACTACTACTACTGCTATTACTACTAGTATTACTACTGCTACTAATACTAGTGCTACTACTACTACTGCTATTACTACTACTGCTGCTACAACAACAAACAATAATTTCTTTCTACTACTATCAGCACAGTTATGAGAAAAAAAGAGTAGTGTTAGAAATTCTTGTAGGCTAGTTTAAAATATGCCACAAATATGAAACACAAAAATGTGATATGGTGAATATATTGAGAATACCTAGATACTTAAATCATATTTGAGAATGACAACAATGAACAATCTTGAGCAGGAATGATACATGAACAAAACACCCATCAGGGCACTTGAAGCAGATCATTCATGGAGCCAGGGGCAGGGACATGAATAAAAACACACACGTTACCCCCTTTTTTCGCCCTCCCCTAAAGGTTCAAACGCTCGTCTATATGCGACTCAAGGCATGTGGAGGCAGAGCAATTAAATTGTCAGAATTAACAAATTTGTTTTTAACAAGAGCGTAGCCAGGAGTGTGGAGCTGAGGTGCGTATTGATGGCCAGAACAGAGCCATTACTCTTCAGGTATTTACCCTGCCCCTCCTGGTCCACCGGCCCCGGCCCCGGCACAATCCCTCCCCAGGAAAGATGGCTCTTTCCAGCCATGAATACATGAGCAGCCTCCCCGGCCCCCGGCCCCCGGCCCCCGGCGCGTGCCTGGCCGGTCAGAAGGAGCATGCCTGAGCTGGGCCCTGAAGGGACAACTGCTTTATTTGCATATGGTGAAAGGATGCTGGTTATGATGGCCAGTTTAAATAAAGGCTCTGGAATTGAATTGAATATGAATTCATTGAAGTTCCTTTGAAAAAGCAGGGAACGTCATGTACAAATAAAATAACATTAGTCACAATGGTGCTGATCCTGAGTGAGGAAAAAAACTTTTGATAAAAATCATTTTTTCATACAGCCTACATGTAGGTGTGACTCCATGATTTGCTACAGACGTTCTAATGGTGGTTCTCACTAGAAAGGCATTCTTATGGTGGTTCTCACTAGAAAGGCATTCTTATGGTGGTTCTCACTAGAAAGACGTTCTAATGGTGGTTCTCACTAGAAAGACGTTCTAATGGTGGTTCTCACTAGAAAGACGTTCTAATGGTGGTTCTCACTAGAAAGGCGTTCTAATGGTGGTTCTCACTAGAAAGGCATTCTTATGGTGGTTCTCACTAGAAAGACGTTCTAATGGTGGTTCTCACTAGAAAGACGTTCTAATGGTGGTTCTCACTAGAAAGGCGTTCTAATGGTGGTTCTCACTAGAAAGGCGTTCTAATGGTGGTTCTCACTAGAAAGGCGTTCTAATGGTGGTTCTCACTAGAAAGACGTTCTAATGGTGGTTCTCACTAGAAAGGCGTTCTAATGGTGGTTCTCACTAGAAAGACGTTCTAATGGTGGTTCTCACTAGAAAGGCGTTCTAATGGTGGTTCTCACTAGAAAGACGTTCTAATGGTGGTTCTCACTAGAAATACGTTCTAATGGTGGTTCTCACTAGAAAGACGTTCTAATGGTGGTTCTCACTAGAAAGACGTTCTAATGGTGGTTCTCACTAGAAAGACATTCTAATGGTGGTTTTCTCACTAGAAAGGCATTCTTATGGTGGTTCTCACTAGAAAGACGTTCTAATGGTGGTTCTCACTAGAAAGACGTTCTAATGGTGGTTCTCACTAGAAAGGCGTTCTAATGGTGGTTCTCACTAGAAAGGCGTTCTAATGGTGGTTCTCACTAGAAAGACGTTCTAATGGTGGTTCTCACTAGAAATACGTTCTAATGGTGGTTCTCACTAGAAAGGCGTTCTAATGGTGGTTCTCACTAGAAAGGCGTTCTAATGGTGGTTCTCACTAGAAAGGCGTTGCCACTAGTAGCCTGAAATCATGTTGAATCCAGACTTGATCAGGCACTAAATGTTTTCTTTGGGGGGGTGACACTCTCCCCGCTCTCCTCCTTCATCTGATGAAAATAATTACAGCCAGATATGACCTTTGTGCTCCGTTTGAAACCCAGGCCTGCACTCTCATCTACCGACACACTTCCGCAACAAATGTTGGGTCGACGAAAACAAGAGGAAAGGTTACATCAGAAAATGGAGGCCGGCGGGCCTCAACGTCAGAGAGTTATTTTAATGATATACTCTGAGCTGCAGCTGGGCAGGACTCTCCTGGGTAACATGTCCACGACTCGGCAGGCTGGTGGCTACTTTCTCCTCAGTCTGGAACTCGACAAGAAAAACATACATTGTCCAGTGGAATTTGTCCTCCATATGGTGTTGCATATTTAATGGTTTATGTAATTGTAGACTATCCATTTATAGATGCACCATCTACTGCTCTGCTCAATAACAAACCCAGAAAACCAGTCAGAGAGGATCCCATTCATTTACCATTCAAAGCAGTCAGAGAGGATCTCATTCATTTACCATTCAAAACCAGTCAGAGTGGCTCCCATTCATTTACCATTCAAAACCTGTCAGAGGGGATCCCGTTCATTTACCATTCACATGAATGTGGTTTCACCAGTCAATATTCTTAGGAAAAGAGAAGAGGAGAATAAAGAAATAAAAGTGTGTGTGTGTGAGTGTGAGTGAGTGAGTGAGTGAGTGTGTGTGTGTGTGAGTGAGTGAGTGTGTGTGTGTGAGAGAGAGAGAGAGAGAGAGAAATGGAGGTAGAGAGAGAGAGAAAGGGAGATAGGGAGAGAGAGAGAGAGAGAGATGGAGGTAGAGAGAGAGAGATGGAGGTAGAGAGAGAGAGAAAGGGAGAAAGGGAGAGAGAGAGATGGAGGGAGAGAGAGAGAGAAAGGGAGAAAGGGAGAGAGAGAGATGGAGGTAGAGAGAGAGAGAAAGGGAGAGAGAGAGAGATGGAGGTAGAGAGAGAGAGAAAGGGAGAAAGGGAGAGAGAGAGAGAGAGTGAGAGAGAATGACCACTAGGCCGCGGGTCTCTTTCTCCAGCTGCTTCCCCAGAGTGGCCATTAGGACGTCCGGCTGGTCTCCCAGGACGCGGGGATTCTGAACGCTTATTGCTTTTAGATCACATTCTTATTGACTTGTGTCCCCCGGCTCGTTAGTCTCAGAGCCCTGTCCTCTCCGAGGGGGACGGACTACCTTGGGACAGATTGAAAACATTTTTGGCCCAGAAACGGCCCGTTATTGGCGAGTGCAAGAGGTTAAGCCGGTAAAACCAGGCCTGGCGTGGTGCTGATTGCAAACCCTGGTGTGGGCAGCAACGGATACTGTCTTAGCAGAAACAAGGGATTATGGGTACTCTAGGGGGAATATGACTCCTACTCATAATGAAGGCAGTCATGTGACATGGCGTAGCGTAGAGGAGGACTGGGAGATGGTGCTCAGTAATTGTCCTCAAATCTGCACCTGTTGTTACGAGCAAGTGCAAGAGAAGAATTGATTGACGGTGATTCTAATACCTGAAGCGAAAAAGGAATCAATGTTGTTGGTTTTAACGACTTCTCCATCTTCCAGGTAATACGATAGTATTGATGTGTCCATTTAGCCAGGCGCTATTTCACCTCCTCCTTGAGGCGCTTGCTTTTACCAAATGAAAGGTATTTTTTTCAAGTGTAATATTTTAACATTTTACAGGATAATTACAATGCACTTATAATTGAATTGTTCTGCAGAACTTATAATATTAAATAGGTATAATGATAAGTGATACCACTGATAAAAGAACATAATTAATCTAGATTAATAAAACATAAAATAAAATAATTAATCTAGATTAATAAAACAAAAAAAATCATATTTGCCTGCAGAAAGAAAATATCTGATGAAGCCTCATACAATTATTCTTTGGTGACCTTCACATAGCTTCACCTAATTCACTGATTCATACTGTAATTGGTGACCCTTTTATAATCCCCCAAACATGAAACATTCAGAAGAAAAACTGAGATGAAAAGAGTGATACTGCATCTCCTACTGAAGGAGGCTAGAGGGACTCAGAGAGAGGACAGAGGAGAGAGGACAGAGGAGAGAGGAGAGAGGAGAGAGGAGGGAGGAGAGAGGAGAGAGGAGAGAGGAGAGAGGAGAGAGGAGAGAGAAGAGAGGACAGAGGAGAGAGGAGAGAGGAAAGAGGACAGAGGAGAGAGGAGAGAGGAGAGAGGACAGAGGAGAGAGAAGAGAGGACAGAGGAGAGAGGAGAGAGGAAAGAGGACAGAGGAGGGAGGACAGAGGAGGGAGGAGAAAGGCTCCACGCGCTCCTCACCAGCAGTGCCACGCCCTGCCATGCAACAAAGAGAATGGAACAAGCAAAATTCAACATTTTCCACTGAAATATCAGCCATCTCCAAGGCATCAAAGGGGAATTTAAAAGTAAAAGTAGGGCCGCTGACGCAGCGTGTGTGTGTGTGTGTGTGTGTGCGTGTGTGTGTGTGTGTGTGTGTGTGTGTGCGAGGCCAGTCAGGGAGATTAACGGTGTGAATTCAAATGAGGGTGCTTCTTTTACAGTGTCTGGTGGCCCAGTAAAGCTTTTACGGCTGCACAGCTAATTTTTACTGGCTGTACCTGCTGCCACCAGGTCGACCAGGGGGGGGAGGGAGGGGGTGACCAGGTCGACCAGGGGGGGGAGGGGGGGAGTGACCAGGGGGGGGAGGGGGGGAGTGACCAGGGGGGGAGGGGGGGAGTGACCAGGTCGACCAGGGGGGGGAAGGGGGGGGGTGACCAGGTCGACCAGAGGGGGGAGAGGGGGGGGTGACCAGGGGGGGGAGGGGGGGGGTGACCAGGTCGACCAGGGGGGGGAGGGGGGGAGTGATCAGGGGGGGAGGGGGGTAGTAACCAGGTCGACCAGGGGGGGGAGGGGGGGGGTGACCAGGTCGACCAGGGGGGGGAGGGGGGGAGTGATCAGGGGGGGAGGGGGGTAGTAACCAGGTCGACCAGGGGGGGGAGGGGGGGGGTGACCAGGTCGACCAGGGGGGGGAGGGGGGGAGTGACCAGGGGGGGGAGGGGGGGAGTGACCAGGGGGGGAGGGGGGGAGTGACCAGGTTGACCAGGGGGGGGAGGGGGGGAGTGACCAGGTCGACCAGGGGGGGGAAGGTGGGGGGGTGATCAGGGGGGGGGGTGACCGGGGGGGGTGACCAGGTCGACCGGGTGGGAGGAGGGGGGACTGACCGTGGAGGGCCGGGGGGAGGAGGGGGGAGGAGGGGGGTACTGACCGTGGAGGGCCGGGGTCCTGAGCGTGGCCCCCGTGTGCGTGGATCCAAAGGGGTTCCTGACGAAGCGACGGCGGCGCCTCAGGTCGTCCTCCCAGTAGTCGAGGCGCCAGAACGCTGTGGGCCGGCTGTGGAGACGGAGGGAGACATGTGGAAGTGATTACCAGCCAGCGTGATGCAGCCCAGCGCCGGGGCCACCGGCCCGGCCCGCATACAGAAAGCCTGCCTTGTTTTTACTGTCTGTCTTTTTTCCACGCACATACACACACACACACACACACACGTGCGCGCGTGCACACACGCGCACACGCACACACACACACACACAAGCGCGTGCACGCACGCACACACACATGCGTGCACACACACACACGCACACACAAACATATGCGTGCACACGCACGCTGAACAATATATAACCTTCATATGTGGCTAAGGTGCACCTAGGACTTTCTTTCTTTCTTTCTTTCTTTCTTTCTTTCTTTCGATGCTTTTAATGTCTCATGTAAAGCACTTTGAATTGCCTTGTTGCTGAAATGTGTTATATAAATAAACTTGCCTTGCCTGCCTGTCTGCCTGCCTGCCTGCCTGCCTGCCTGCCTGCCTGCCTGCCTGCCTGCCTGCCTGCCTGCCTTCCTGCCTTCCTTCCTTCCTTCCTTCCTCCCTCCCCCCCCCCCCCTCTCTCTGAGAAGGTTGATTAAGCCCTAAATACATCAGGACTGTCTGGATGAGGCGTTGACAGAGTGATCAGTTTCCCTCCACTCTGCTGGTGTGTGCTCTCATCCTGCCTGGGCCCAGTCCAACACCACCCCAACACCCCCCCAACACCACCCCAACACCCACCCAACACCCCCCAACACCACAGAGGACCCATCTCTGCCTGGGCCCGGTCCAACACCACCCCAATACCCCCCCAACACCACAGAGGACCCATTTCTGCCTGGGCCCGGTCCAACACCACCCCAACACCCCCCCAACACCTCCCCAATACCCCCCCAACACCACAGAGGACCCATCTCTGCCCAGCCCAACACCAGCCCAACACCAGCCCAACACCACAGAGCATCACCAGGACCATCTCTATCTGCAGCCGACACCATTTCTCTCCCCGATGTTCTCTCAAATCAAAGGGATTTAATTAAAACAATCTGCTAAAATATTCATGACCTTACGACCCACGGGCACAGAGCACAGCATATGAAAATATAATAAAACATGTACCCCCTCCACACACACACACACACACACACACACTCACACACACACACACACACACACACACACACATCTACATCGAAATAACTCATTTTTACTTGGGAATGAAATTTGCTAACTTATTCCATTACATACAATGCAGCGGCCACTCAAAAGAAAGAAAGATGCCTTATTTGGGGAGGGATGAATGCAAGGGCCTGTCCTGAGGGAACCAGGGCGCTGGGAGAGAGACGCTGGGAGAGACGCATCTATTCATCCAGTCCAGGTATTTATTTGGAGGTAGTATAGGGGTTGAGTGCGGGCTGGTGTCTGTAGCCCTGCTCACCCGGCTGGGGGCTGATTTATGGAGGCCTGGTGAAATAGAAGTGTGTGAGTCCATTGTGCTCTGTGGACGCGAGAAGAGGTTTTATTGAGCAACAGGCCCTGTTCACCCAGGACAGATCAATCAGGATAATGGCCGCCTAAGTGCCCTCTAGATACACACCTCTCTTACGCCACATATTTCACTGACAGTCTGCAAATATGTTAATGCAGACTAACCACAATGAATATTACAGGAGCTCAAAACACACTAAAAGGCAACATACCAGGGAAATCCTCTATTACTTAAACTAAAATAAACTAGTGGAAGGTATAGAGAGACAGTAGAACTCTGCTGGTATCAGGGAGACAGTAGAACTCTGCTGGTATCAGGGAGACAGTAGAACTCTGCTGGTATCAGAGAGACAGTAGAACTCTGCTGGTATCAGAATGCTCTGCTGGGGCCTCACTGCTCTGCTAGGGGCCTCACTGCTCTGCTAGGGCCCTCACTGCTCTGGTGGGGCCCTCACTGCTCTGCTAGGGGCCTCACTGCTCTGCTAGGACCCTCACTGCTCTGCTAGGACCCTCACTGCTCTGCTAGGGGCCTCACTGCTCTGGTGGGGCCTCACTGCTCTGCTAGGGCCCTCACTGCTCTGCTAGGGCCCTCACTGCTCTGCTAGGGCCCTCACTGCTCTGCTAGGGCCCTCACTGCTCTGCTAGGGCCCTCACTGCTCTGCTAGGGCCCTCACTGCTCTGCTAGGGGCCTCACTGCTCTGCTAGGGCCCTCACTGCTCTGCTAGGGCCCTCACTGCTCTGCTAGGGCCCTCACTGCTCTGCTAGGGCCCTCACTGCTCTGCTAGGGCCCTCACTGCTCTGCTAGGGCCCTCACTGCTCTGCTAGGGGCCTCACTGCTCTGCTAGGGGCCTCACTGCTCTGGTGGGGCCTCACCACAAATCTTCAGCCCAACACCAAAAGATCACACTGGGGCTTCTAAAAGGGGAAGGGCTTTAGACAAGAAAATAAATACAATTTCAAGCAGGCGCTTTAAGACCTCTATGCCCTGACTAATGAAAACCATTAATTACTTGATTTATCTGGTCAAAAGAACAACAGCAGCTGTCTCAGAATGGGCTGGCCTGGTGGCTGCAGCTGGTTCTTCCTACAGGCTTCCCAGCGCGGCGCTCAGACAAGGGCCTTTAATAGCATGCATGCTCGCTCCACCAGCATCAATATTTCACAGGAAACATTCTTCACACAGGCAGAGAGTGGATCCCAGAGCTCTCACATTAAAAATGGATTTAGCAAGTTGGAGGCGTGGTGAGCAGCCGGGGGAGAGAGGAGGGTGTAAAGAGGCAGGAGGCTCTCTCTGCTCAGGGATCACTATCACACACACACACACACACACACACACACACACACTCTCTCTGCTCAGGGATCACTATCACACACACACACACACACACACACTCTCTCTGCTCAGGGATCACACACACACACACACACACACACACACACACACACACACACACACACACACACACACACTCTCTCTGCTCAGGGATCACACACACACACACACACACACACACACACACACACACACACACACACACACACTCTCTCTGCTCAGGGATCACTATCACACACACACACGCTCTCTCTGCTCAGGGATCACTATCACACACACACACACACACACACACACACACACACACACACACACTCTCTCTGCTCAGGGATCACCATCACACACACACACACACACACACACACACACACACACACACTCTCTCTCTGCTCAGGGATCACCATCACACACACACACACACACACACTCTCTCTGCTCAGGGATCACTATCACACACACACACACACACACACACACTCTCTCTGCTCAGGGATCACTATCACACACACACACACTCTCTCTGCTCAGGGATCACTATCACACACACACACACTCTCTCTCTGCTCAGGGATCACTATCACACACACACACACACACACTCTCTCTGCTCAGGGATCACTATCACACACACACACTCTCTCTGCTCAGGGATCACTATCACACACACACTCTCTCTGCTCAGGGATCACTATCACACACACACACTCTCTCTGCTCAGGGATCACTATCACACACACACACACTCTCTCTCTGCTCAGGGATCACTATCACACACACACACACACACACTCTCTCTCTGCTCAGGGATCACTATCACACACACACACACTCTCTCTGCTCAGGGATCACTATCACACACACTCTCTCTGCTCAGGGATCACTATCACACACACACACTCTCTGCTCAGGGATCACTATCACACACACACACACTCTCTCTGCTCAGGGATCACTATCACACACACACACTCTCTCTGCTCAGGGATCACTATCACACACACACACTCTCTCTGCTCAGGGATCACCATCACACACACACACACACACTCTCTCTGCTCAGGGATCACTATCACACACACTCTCTCTGCTCAGGGATCACTATCACACACACACACACACTCTCTCTGCTCAGGGATCACTATCACACACACACACACACTCACTCTCTCTGCTCAGGGATCACTATCACACACACACACACACACACACTCTCTCTGCTCAGGGATCACTATCACACACACACACACACACTCTCTCTCTGCTCAGGGATCACTATCACACACACACACACACACACTCTCTCTGCTCAGGGATTTTTATTTATTTATAATTAATAATTACATAGGTCTTACTAGTAACGTTACTTTTGACAATATATAAGGGTCATATTTGCTCGCGCTGTCTCTTGTCGGCGGCGGAGGCTACTGCAGTAAATTGTTTCGTTATTCCAAGGAAGTTCTGGACGACCCGACCACGAAATAATAATCTAAAAATAAACTACATGGAAGAAACGATATTTGTCAAAAATGGACACAAACAAGTGTGGGTAATGTAGATTCACCCACATTAAAATGACACTGTTTCATAACCAAAAATCAACTCCTCGGGGTCCCTTTATTTAACCAGGCAAGCATTTCAGAACAAGTTGTTATTTACAAAGGCGGCCTGGCAAAAAGAATAAGCCTGGAGGGAAAGGGGATGGGGGGCTTCTCAGGAGGATTGAGGATTGTATGTATTGTATTAGTTGTCACAACATAATTCTGTTATGTCATTTTTATTCAATAATCAGTTGCCAAGCATTTGATTTACTTAGAGATCCAAGAGTTTCAGAATGTTTGTCTGCATGTTTCAGTAGGAATCTTTCAAATGGTGACTCAGTCTTCAGTCTTCAGTCTTCAATCCTCAGTCTTCAATCCTCAGTCTTCAATCCTCAGTCTTCAATCCTCAGTCTTCAATCCTCAGTCTTCAGTCCTCAGTCCTCAGTCTTCAGTCCTCAGTCTTCAGTCTTCAGTCTTCAGTCTTCAATCCTCTGTCTTCAGTCTTTGGTCTTCAGTGGACAGTCTTCAGTCTTCAGTCCTCAGTCTTCAGTCTTCAATCCTCTGTCTTCAGTCTTCAATCCTCAGTCTTCAGTCTTCAATCCTCAGTCTTCAGTCCTCAGTCTTCAGTCCTCAGTCCTCAGTGTTCAGTCTTCAATCCTCAGTCTTCAGTCTTCAGTCTTCAGTCCTCAGTCTTCAGTCTTCAATCCTCAGTCTTCAGTCCTCAGTCTTCAGTCCTCAGTGTTCAGTCTTCAGTCTTCAATCCTCAGTCTTCAGTCTTCAGTGGACAGTCTTCAGTCTTCAGTCCTCAGTCTTCAGTCCGCAGTCTTCAGTCCTCAGTCCTCAGTCTTCAGTCTTCAGTCTTCAGTCTTCAATCCTCAGTCTTCAGTCCTCAGTCTTCAGTCCGCAGTCTTCAGTCCTCAGTCCTCAGTCTTCAATCCTCAGTCTTCAGTCCTCAGTCTTCAGTGGACAGTGTGGCGCTGCTACCCGGTCTGGCCAGCGAAGCTTCCTGTTGTCCAGTCTTCCCCGAGCTGGGATTAGATGTGATCTTAATCTGTGACTAGAGAAGTCTTCCCCGAGCTGGGATTAGATGTGATCTTAATCTGTGACTAGAGAAGTCTTCCCCGAGCTGGGATTAGATGTGATCTTAATCTGTGACTAGAGAAGTCTTCCCCGAGCTGGGATTAGATGTGATCTTAATCTGTGACTAGAGAAGTCTTCCCAGAGCTGGGATTAGATGTGATCTTAATCTGTGACTAGATAAGTCTTCCCAGAGCTGGGATTAGATGTGATCTTAATCTGTGACTAGAGAAGTCTTCCCAGAGCTGGGATTAGATGTGATCTTAATCTGTGACTAGAGAAGTCTTCCCAGAGCTGGGATTAGATGTGATCTTAATCTGTGACTAGAGAAATCTTCCCAGAGCTGGGATTAGATGTGGTTTTAATCTGTGACTAGAGAAGTCTTCCCAGAGCTGGGATTAGAGCCCATGACATCACGGGGCAGTAGGGCAGTAAGATGGAAGGAAGGAGGGAAGTGAACTATCTGTGGGAGGAGAGAGGAGAGGAGAGGAGGAGCCTGGTGAGATCACACCAGCTGGGAACACAGGGGTGTGTGTGTGTGTGTCTGTGCATGAGTGCGTGTGTGTGCGTGTGTGTGCGTGTGTGCGGGTGTGTGTAGGCGGAGGGGGGGTTGTAGCTGTGCGCGTGTGTGAGTGTGTGTGTGCATGAGTGCGTGTGTGTGTGTGTGTGCATGAGTGCGTGTGTGCGGGCGGAGGGGGGGTTGTAGCTGTGTGTGTGTGTGTGTGTGTGTGTGTGTGTGTGTGTGTGTGTGTGTGTGTGTGTGTGTGTGTGTGAGAAAGCGAGAGAGACAGAATGAGAGTGAGAAAGAGAGAGTATTTGTAAAGGAGACGGTGCATTGTGGGACACAGGGGACAGGTAGCTGGCTGTGTCTCTGGTCATCTGCGAGGGCCCAGATTGGGCCCCGGGCACAAAGCCTCAGCCGTGTTGGGCTGTGATAGTCTCCCCACGCAAATGGCCTCTTCATCATCCTGCCCAGCATTCATCCGGGATGATGCTGCTGCAGCCGTGCGCGGCGCATGTCCCTGGGAACGCCCCCCCTCCCGGGGAAGGAGGGCTCCCCACAATACGCCTCCATCCATCAGAGGGCCGGCGTGGCGGGGTGATTAGTCGCAGCCTCCTCCGCCCGTAATTACCGCCGCGACCGGACTGATCAGCGGAGACGCCGCCACATCAGCCCCCCCGTCAGGGCCCGCCCCCCCCTCACCCCCGTCAGGGCCCGCCCCCCCCCACGCCGAGGGTGCTTCCACTGTTTCCACAGACGTTCATTATTCAGCCCTCCGTCTACGGCGGCGCCATTCTTCACGATCACAACAGCTCCAATCACAGAGGACCAGAGCAGCCCTGCCCCTCCCCGACACGCCGGGGTAATTAGGGCTCCTTAATTAGTCATTATTAGTTTACTCACGCTGCTCGCTAGGCCCGCCTGCGTGCGTGAATGTGTGTGAATGCGTGTGTGTGTGTGTGTGTGTGTGTGTGACTGTGTGTGAATGTGTGCGTGTGTGTGTGTGTGTGTATGTGTGTGAATGTGTGTGTGAATGTGTGCGTGTGTGTGTGTGTGTGTGTGT
>NC_140253.1:15475061-15482561 GCF_949987555.1 Borostomias antarcticus
GATTATTGGCATATGTGTATAAATGGCACTATGATATGACAGTTATTGAGTAAAATCACACTTCTTACATATAATTACTCCCACTTGTCAATACACCAAGTCAATTACATTGATTCTTATTTGACATTCAGAATAAAATAAGATAACATATTTTAGTCTGATTTGATATGATTTAAAAATGTAATTACAAATAGCAATTGTCAAAAATGTGCTCACTCTTTAACACAAAATCCTATGGTTATGATTTCAACAGAGGACAAATCCATTAACCTCTACTAATAGCGTTTACATAAATGGGACTGAAATGAGTTGTGTGTGAGGGCTAATGTCACTTATCACCGGCTCAACCTCTCCACTGATGCAGTTAAAACATGTTAATAGATTCTCTTGAGCGGCCCTGAAAGTTTGATAGCTCTTATTTCAACGGCCGGATTGTTCTTTTTCTGACAAGGACAAACGATGGCCATCCATCAAGATCCAATCAGATGCAGCGAGGACCGTGGCAGCCGGGAGAGAACGCCTTTACCTACCTAGCCCTGCCTACACTAGAACAATAACAACACAACAACAATAATAACACAACACAGAACCTCTATTAACCTAACCCTGCCTCCACTAGAACAATAACAACACAACAACAATAACAACACAACACAGAACCTCTATTAACCTAGCCCTGCCTCCACTAGAACAATAACAACACAACAACAATAATAACACAACACAGAACCTCTATTAACCTAGCCCTGCCTCCACTAGAACAATAACAACACAACAACAATAATAACACAACACAGAACCTCTATTAACCTAGCCCTGCCTCCACTAGAACAATAACAACACAACAACAATAATAACACAACACAGAACCTCTATTAACCTAGCCCTGCCTCCACTAGAACAATAACAACACAACAACAATAATAACACAACACAGAACCTCTATTAACTTAGCCCTGCCTCCACTAGAACAATAACAACACAACAACAATAACAACACAACACAGAACCTCTATTAACCTAGCCCTGCCTCCACTAGAACAATAACAACACAACAACAATAATAACACAACACAGAACCTCTATTAACCTAGCCCTGCCTCCACTAGAACAATAACAACACAACAACAATAATAACACAACACAGAACCTCTATTAACCTAACCCTGCCTCCACTAGAACAATAACAACACAACAACAATAATAACACAACACAGAACCTCTATTAACCTAGCCCTGCCTCCACTAGAACAATAACAACACAACAACAATAATAACACAACACAGAACCTCTATTAACTTAGCCCTGCCTCCACTAGAACAATAACAACACAACAACAATAACAACACAACACAGAACCTCTATTAACCTAGCCCTGCCTCCACTAGAACAATAACAAAACAACAACAATTACAACACAACACAGAACCTCTATTAACCTAGCCCTGCCTCCACTAGAACAATAACACAACAACAATAATAACAACACAACACAGAACCTCTATTAACCTAGCCCTGCCTCCACTAGAACAATAACACAACAACAATAATAACAACACAACACAGAACCTCTATTAACCTAGCCCTGCCTCCACTAGAACAATAACACAACAACAATAACAACAATAGCAACACAACAACAATGCTAGAACAATAACACAAAACAGAACCTTTATTTACCTATTCCTGCTAGAACAACAACAACAACAACACAACATAGAACCTCTATTTACCTAGCCCTGCTAGAACAACAACAACACAATATGGACCCTCTATTTACCTAGCCCTGCCTCCACTAGAGCAATAACACTCTTGTTGGAGGCTCTTCATAGTGTTCTAGGGTTAGAACTATATATTATTACTGTTGGAGGCTCTTCATAGTGTTCTAGGGTTAGAACTATATATTATTACTGTTGGAGGCTCTTAGTGTTCTAGGGTTAGAACTATATATTATTACTGTTGGAGGCTCTTCATAGTGTTCTAGGGTTAGAACTATATATTATTACTGTTGGAGGCTCTTAGTGTTCTAGGGTTAGAACTATATATTATTACTGTTGGAGGCTCTTAGTGTTCTAGGGTTAGAACTATATATTATTACTGTTGGAGGCTCTTCATAGTGTTCTAGGGTTAGAACTATATATTATTACTGTTGGAGGCTCTTCATAGTGTTCTAGGGTTAGAACTATATATTATTACTGTTGGAGGCTCTTCATAGTGTTCTAGGGTTAGAACTATATATTATTACTGTTGGAGGCTCTTCATAGTGTTCTAGGGTTAGAACTATATATTATTACTGTTGGAGGCTCTTAGTGTTCTAGGGTTAGAACTATATATTATTACTGTTGGAGGCTCTTCATAGTGTTCTAGGGTTAGAACTATATATTATTACTGTTGGAGGCTCTTCATAGTGTTCTAGGGTTAGAACTATATATTATTACTGTTGGAGGCTCTTAGTGTTCTAGGGTTAGAACTATATATTATTACTGTTGGAGGCTCTTAGAGTTCTAGGGTTAGAACTATATATTATTACTGTTGGAGGCTCTTAGTGTTCTAGGGTTAGAACTATATATTATTACTGTTGGAGGCTCTTAGTGTTCTAGGGTTAGAACTATATATTATTACTGTTGGAGGCTCTTAGTGTTCTAGGGTTAGAACTATATATTATTACTGTTGGAGGCTCTTAGTGTTCTAGGGTTAGAACTCTATGATATTACTGTTCAAAGGGCTGGAGATGATGCAGATGATAGCGATATGACCTTTATCACAGCAGCCAGGCTGGAGGAGAGCGTGGCGCGTCCATCCATCACCCCTCCCTGGGCTCTCTGGCCACACAGCCATCCATAACCTCTCAGCTGGGAGTCATGTGGACCCAGTCGACAGGATTGCATATGCAGAATACATTTCTCCCTATGCTTTTTTTTCATTAATGCAAGCCCCCATTGGCGCGTCTCAAATTGCTCAAACGTCGGGGTTATCGGCGACATCATTTCCTTTGATTTGCATAAACCATGTGTTTAGAGTGAGAGAGAGATGGGGGATTGAGGATTTGTCATGTTGAGGACGGTAGCTCCAGCACTTCCTCTTTGTCAGACGGCGGTCGCCGTGGCGATACCTCCAGCCTCAAATTAAAGTGAAGCGGGAGCGCTGGCGTCCCGGGGAGCCGGCGTGATTAAGTCCCGCTAACGCCGCGCTCTACATGCGCATTAAGCCCCGCCCCTTCACACAGAGCATGTGTTCTCTGCGTCCGATTTGCATGTAGTGTGTATGTAAATGTTGTTTATGCGTTTTACCCAAAGGTAACGTGCGGGTCACAGAGGACACGCCCGATCCATCTCTGCTCTTAGATGACTTCTCTCCTCCTGACCCGGATCATCCTTCCTGTTTACGGCGGTCTGGAGACGTTTCATTTGCCTATCTGAATATCAATGGGGATCCTGTGCAGCTCGATCAGTCGTGGTCGGACGAAGAAGGAAAGATCGGTTATTGAAACCAGCGATGCACGTGCTTCACGCCACGGGCGAACACACACCAACCGGGACTCCACAACCAGAAAAGAAAAAAACATTTTGTCCATAAACTGCTATAATCAAACTATCCCTCCATCAATATTTAGATTTTGTGGAACACACACATACATCTATAATAATTCTAATTACAGGGCCTCTAGGGGTCTTTAAGCAACCACACGGCAGTGACACACAAGTACACAAGTACACACACGAGCGGAGACACGGCACACAACACACACAACACACACAACACACACACATGCAAATCCAGCTCGCCGATGGAATTTGTCCTCTACATTTCTCCCATCCCAGCTGTCAGTGGGCAGTGGACAGCCTCATCAGTGGACAGCCTCGTCAGTGGGCAGCCTCGTCAGTGGACAGCCTCGTCAGTGGGCAGCCTCGTCAGTGGACAGCCTCGTCAGTGGACAGCCTCATCAGTGGGCAGCCTCGTCAGTGGGCAGCCTCGTCAGTGGACAGCCTCATCAGTGGGCAGCCTCATCAGTGGGCAGCCTCGTCAGTGGACAGCCTCGTCAGTGGACAGCCTCATCAGTGGACAGCCTCGTCAGTGGACAGCCTCGTCAGTGGACAGCCTCGTCAGTGGCGCCCGGGGACCAAGTCCAAGTGCTCAGGTCAGGTCCTGGTCAGGGACCGGGTGCTCAGGTCAGGTCCTGGTCCTGGTCAGGGACCGGGTGCTCAGGTCAGGTTCTGGTCAGGGACCGGGTGCTCAGGTCAGGTTCTGGTCAGGGACCGGGTGCTCAGGTCAGGTTCTGGTCTGGTCAGGTCCTGGTCCTGGTCAGGGACCGGGTGCTCAGGTCAGGTCCTGGTCAGGGACCGGGTGCTCAGGTCAGGTCCTGGTCAGGTTCTGGTCAGGGACCGGACTGAAGAGCATCTGTTCTTCTGCACGCTTTTCATATTGGGTTCTTGGGAGGAAACCCTTGTGAACACAGGGAGAACATGCAAACTCCACACAGAAAGGCCCGGGAGATACCTCCCACCTGATACCCCACCTGGGTACCCCACAACCCTGGGAGATACCCCACCTGAGTACCTGACCACCTTGGGAGAGATACCCCACCTGGGTACCCCACAACCCTGGGAGATACCCCACCTGAGCACCTGACCACCTTGGGAGAGATACCCCACCTGGGTACCCCACAACCCTGGGAGATACCCCACCTGAGCACCTGACCACCTTGGGAGATACCCCACCTGAGCACCTGACCACCTTGGGAGATACCCCACCTGAGTACCTGACCACCTTGGGAGATACCCCACCTGAGCACCTGACCACCCTGGAGAGAGCATCCCCAGTGCCGACATCCTCCCAGGCGGGAATCAAACTCAGGACCTTCTTGCTGTGAGGCGTCAGAGCTAAGGACAGCGCCACCGTGCCCATCTGCAGTCTAACCACAACCCAACCACCCTGGGTCCTCACACTCTGAACCCAACCACCCTGGGTCCTCACACTCTGAACCCAACCACCCTGGGTCCTCACACTCTGAACCCAACCACACTGGGTCCTCACACTCTGAACCCAACCACAACCCAACCACCCTGGGTCCTCACACTGAACCCAACCACCCTGGGTCCTCACACTCTGAACCCAACCACCCTGGGTCCTCACACTCTGAACCCAACCACACTGGGTCCTCACACTCTGAACCCAACCACAACCCAACCACCCTGGGTCCTCACACTCTGAACCCAACCACAACCCAACCACCCTGGGTCCTCACACTCTGAACCCAACCACACTGGGTCCTCACACTCTGAACCCAACCACAACTCCCCCCTCTGGGTGAAAACAGGGGTGTTTGAGTGATGGAGGGGAGTGAGACTGTCTCTGACATCGCCTGCTCTCTGGGGGGGGGGGGGCGCACATGGACGCGGCACAGCCAAATGAAAAATGCAAATACGCCTCTAATTACCGACGGCTTGGTACCAAGCACCCGCCAATTAGCAGCAATTAAACTCAGAGTAAATTGGGAGACAAAGGGGGGTATGGAAATGACATGGTATCACCCACAGCTCCCCGCGCTGGTCTGACAACAGGCTCAATATTCTACATACTGCTAAAGCGTCATAAATAAAACAAACATATCTCCAAATGCAAGAATGTTAATATTCAAGAGACATAAACACACAAAAATGTAAAACTGTGTGTGCTGTAAGTGAAACATATTTGTTACGACCACTGAAGCTGTGAACCGTCTTTCTGATGATGATGGTGTTTTTCTGCCGTTTGGACGCCGTGCGTTTAGACCATCCATCACACCTGGTCCTCGGTGATGAGCCGGCCGCTGCACACGGGTGCATAATTCTGCCATCACCGCCCTGCCCTCATCATCTCCTGTCCTCTAGCCTTCACAGCGCCAGAATCATGACAAATGTAACCCAACCAGACTCCCGAACCCGGCCAACACCCCCGTCTGGAGGAGCCGCAGCCCAAGGTCGGGGGAGATTAGCGCACGCTGAGGGGTTTGGGGGGGGGGGGGGGCTGTCGGTCTGGAGTTCACATTAACAACATGTGGACAGGATCATCCATAACCCCACACACTCAACATCTGAGAGGCGTCAAGGGGGGGGGGGGGCTAGGTGGGATTAGAATATCATCTAGAATAGAATTAGGCTTTAAACCTTAAAACAGAAAATATCAAAACTTCACACCGAGCACAAAACAACCTTAACAAATGTGAAATTGAGGCCACCAGTCAAACATCAAGCAGGTCCATAACCAGGGCGGAGAAGAAGAGGGCCAGACTGACATCTCTCTGGGTGGGGATGCAGGGCTGTGATAGGCTCATCCTACAGCCCCTCCCCCTCCCAGAACGCTGCTCTCACCATTATACAACACTTATGGCACAATGACTATGTGTGTGTGCCACACAATCATGTCAAGGGCTGCACTTGAGCACAGGAGGGAGAGAGAGAGAGGGGGGGAGAGAGGGAGGGAGAGAGAGAGAGAGAGAGAGAGAGAGAGAGAGAGAGAGAGAGAGAGAGGGAGAGAGAGATAGAGAGAGAGGGAGAGAGAGAGCGATAGAGAGAGGGAGAGAGAGGGAGAGAGAGAGAGAGGGAGAGAGAGAGAGAGAGAGAGAGAGAGGGAGAGAGAGAGGGAGAGACAGAGAGGGAGAGGGAGAGAGAGATAGAGAGAGGGAGAGAGAGAGATAGAGAGAGGGAGAGAGAGGGCGAGAGAGAGAGAGGGAGAGAGAGAGAGAGAGAGAGGGAGAGAGAGAGAGAGGGAGAGAGGCGGAGAAGGAGAGACAGAGAAAGAGAGGGAGAGAGAGAGATAGAACCTGCATGAGAATGAACTCCTGAAATGTTCATATTTCTTCTGTATTTTCAAATGAGATGAGCTCATACACTTTACATTGACCACAACAAGAAACAGCAAGAAAGAACTTTCATCAATACTCCAGAGAAAATAACCCTCCTAAATCAAGACAAAAACATTTATTTTATTTTTTTTCGTTTTGCTAGCCAACACCAACAGACATTCCATTGCTCGGCAACAACACAGAGCTAGCTAACTAGCTAGCTAGGAAAGAAATCAAGAAAACGAAGGTACAAAGGATAAACAAACGTCCAATCTACAGTTTACTACACTGAGTGTGTACACCATTACTCAATAACTCACTTTAGTGTGTCATCAATTTATTTATCGTTATAGTTTTCGCACGATCAGAGCAAAATTATACTTTTAAAAAGAAGAGTTGCAATAAAGCGCATATCTATCTACCCTACCCGTGCGGACTACATCATTAGTGTACAATAAAAGGAGTCGCAATATAGCGCACATCTATCTACCCTAACTGCGCATAGCCTACATAACACATCATGGGAATGTTGTCGTTAAACATTTTATTAAGCCAAATAAAATAGAGGGGCTATCCATAATATAAATTCAACACTTTCTTATGTAAAGGAGCAATATTCTCTTATGTTAAGGAGCAATTTGATGGCATATGACTTTTCTGGCTGTCTTAGCCACTA
>NC_140253.1:15487561-15489255 GCF_949987555.1 Borostomias antarcticus
TACAGACTAGTCCTCCAGGTCTCTATAATACAGACTAGTCCTCCAGTCCCTCTATAATACAGACTTGTCCTCCAGTCCCTCTATAATACAGACTAGTCTGTCAGTCCCTCTATAATACAGACTAGTCCTCCAGTCCCTCTATAATACAGACTAGTCCTCCAGTCCCTCTATAATACAGACTAGTCCTCCAGTCCCTCTATAATACAGACTAGTCCTCCAGTCTCTCTATAATACAGACTAGTCCTCCAGTCTCTCTATAATACAGACTAGTCTGTCAGTCCCTCTATAATACAGACTAGTCTACCAGTCCCTCTATAATACAGACTAGTCCTCCAGTCCCTCTATAATACAGACTAGTCCTCCAGTCCCTCTATAATACAGACTAGTCATCCAGTCCCTCTATAATACAGACTAGTCCTCCAGGTCTCTATAATACAGACTAGTCCTCCAGTCCCTCTATAATACAGACTTGTCCTCCAGTCCCTCTATAATACAGACTAGTCTGTCAGTCCCTCTATAATACAGACTAGTCCTCCAGTCCCTCTATAATACAGACTAGTCCTCCAGTCCCTCTATAATACAGACTAGTCCTCCAGTCCCTCTATAATACAGACTAGTCCTCCAGTCTCTCTATAATACAGACTAGTCCTCCAGTCTCTCTATAATACAGACTAGTCTGTCAGTCCCTCTATAATACAGACTAGTCTACCAGTCCCTCTATAATACAGACTGGTCCTCCAGTCCCTCTATAATACAGACTAGTCCTCCAGTCCCTCTATAATACAGACTAGTCCTCCAGTCTCTCTATAATACAGACTAGTCCTCCAGTCTCTCTATAATACAGACTAGTCCTCCAGTCCCTCTATAATACAGACTAGTCCTCCAGTCTCTCTATAATACAGACTAGTCCCCCAGTCTCTCTATAATACAGACTTGTCCTCCAGTCCCTCTATAATACAGACTAGTCCTCCAGTCCCTCTATAATACAGACTTGTCCTCCAGTCCCTCTATAATACAGACTAGTCCTCCAGTCCCTCTATAATACAGACTAGTCTGTCAGTCCCTCTATAATACAGACTAGTCCTCCAGTCCCTCTATAATACAGACTAGTCCTCCAGTCCCTCTATAATACAGACTTGTCCTCCAGTCCCTCTATAATACAGACTAGTCCTCCAGTCCCTCTATAATACAGACTAGTCCTCCTGTCCCTCTATAATACAGACTAGTCCTCCAGTCTCTCTATAATACAGACTAGTCCTCCAGTCTCTCTATAATACAGACTAGTCCTCCAGTCCCTCTATAATACAGACTAGTCCTCCAGTCCCTCTATAATACAGACTAGTCCTCCAGTCTCTCTATAATACAGACTTGTCCTCCAGTCCCTCTATAATACAGACTAGTCCTCCAGTCCCTCTATAATACAGACTTGTCCTCCAGTCCCTCTATAATACAGACTAGTCCTCCAGTCCCTCTATAATACAGACTAGTCTGTCAGTCCCTCTATAATACAGACTAGTCCTCCAGTCCCTCTATAATACAGACTAGTCCTCCAGTCCCTCTATAATACAGACTTGTCCTCCAGTCCCTCTATAATACAGACTAGTCCTCCAGTCCCTCTATAATACAGACTAGTCCTCCAGTCCCTCTATAATACAGACTAGTCCTCCAGTCCCTCTATAATACAGACTAGTCCT
>NC_140253.1:15489455-15491955 GCF_949987555.1 Borostomias antarcticus
GAGGAGGAGGAGGAGTGTTCAGGGGAGATGGGGGTAGAGGAGGAGGAGGAGTGTTCAGGGGAGATGGGGTAGAGGAGGAGGAGGAGTGTTCAGGGGAGATGGGGTAGAGGAGGAGGAGGAGTGTTCAGGGGAGATGGGGTAGAGGAGGAGGAGGAGTGTTCAGGGGAGATGGGGTAGAGGAGGAGGAGGAGTGTTCAGGGGAGATGGGGTAGAGGAGGAGGAGGAGTGTTCAGGGGAGATGGGGTAGAGGAGGAGGAGGAGTGTTCAGGGGAGATGGGGTAGAGGAGGAGGAGGAGTGTTCAGGGGAGATGGGGTAGAGGAGGAGGAGGAGTGTTCAGGGGAGATGGGGTAGAGGAGGAGGAGGAGTGTTCAGGGGAGATGGGGTAGAGGAGGAGGAGGAGTGTTCAGGGGAGATGGGGTAGAGGAGGAGGAGGAGTGTTCAGGGGAGATGGGGTAGAGGAGGAGGAGGAGTGTTCAGGGGAGATGGGGTAGAGGAGGAGAGGAGTGTTCAGGGGAGATGGGGTAGAGGAGGAGGAGGAGTGTTCAGGGGAGATGGGGTAGAGGAGGAGGAGGAGTGTTCAGGGGAGATGGGGTAGAGGAGGAGGAGGAGTGTTCAGGGGAGATGGGGTAGAGGAGGAGGAGGAGTGTTCAGGGGAGATGGGGTAGAGGAGGAGGAGGAGTGTTCAGGGGAGATGGGGTAGAGGAGGAGGAGGAGTGTTCAGGGGAGATGGGGTAGAGGAGGAGGAGGAGTGTTCAGGGGAGATGGGGTAGAGGAGGAGGAGGAGTGTTCAGGGGAGATGGGGTAGAGGAGGAGGAGGAGTGTTCAGGGGAGATGGGGTAGAGGAGGAGGAGGAGTGTTCAGGGGAGATGGGGTAGAGGAGGAGGAGGAGTGTTCAGGGGAGATGGGGTAGAGGAGGAGGAGGAGTGTTCAGGGGAGATGGGGTAGAGGAGGAGGAGGAGTGTTCAGGGGAGATGGGGTAGAGGAGGAGGAGGAGTGTTCAGGGGAGATGGGGTAGAGGAGGAGGAGGAGTGTTCAGGGGAGATGGGGTAGAGGAGGAGGAGGAGTGTTCAGGGGAGATGGGGTAGAGGAGGAGGAGGAGTGTTCAGGGAGATGGGGTAGAGGAGGAGGAGGAGTGTTCAGGGGAGATGGGGTAGAGGAGGAGGAGGAGTGTTCAGGGGAGATGGGGTAGAGGAGGAGGAGGAGTGTTCAGGGGAGATGGGGTAGAGGAGGAGGAGGAGTGTTCAGGGGAGATGGGGTAGAGGAGGAGGAGGAGTGTTCAGGGGAGATGGGGTAGAGGAGGAGGAGGAGTGTTCAGGGGAGATGGGGTAGAGGAGGAGGAGGAGTGTTCAGGGGAGATGGGGTAGAGGAGGAGGAGGAGTGTTCAGGGGAGATGGGGGTAGAGGAGGAGGAGGAGTGTTCAGGGGAGATGGGGTAGAGGAGGAGGAGGAGTGTTCAGGGGAGATGGGGTAGAGGAGGAGGAGGAGTGTTCAGGGGAGATGGGGTAGAGGAGGAGGAGGAGTGTTCAGGGGAGATGGGGTAGAGGAGGAGGAGGAGTGTTCAGGGGAGATGGGGGTAGAGGAGGAGGAGGAGTGTTCAGGGGAGATGGGGTAGAGGAGGAGGAGGAGTGTTCAGGGGAGATGGGGTAGAGGAGGAGGAGGAGTGTTCAGGGAGATGGGGTAGAGGAGGAGGAGGAGTGTTCAGGGGAGATGGGGGTAGAGGAGGAGGAGTGTTCAGGGGAGATGGGGTAGAGGAGGAGGAGGAGTGTTCAGGGGAGATGGGGTAGAGGAGGAGGAGGAGTGTTCAGGGGAGATGGGGTAGAGGAGGAGGAGGAGTGTTCAGGGGAGATGGGGGTAGAGGAGGAGGAGGAGTGTTCAGGGAGATGGGGTAGAGGAGGAGGAGGAGTGTTCAGGGGAGATGGGGTAGAGGAGGAGGAGGAGTGTTCAGGGGAGATGGGGTAGAGGAGGAGGAGTGTTCAGGGGAGATGGGGTAGAGGAGGAGGAGGAGTGTTCAGGGGAGATGGGGTAGAGGAGGAGGAGAGTGTTCAGGGGAGATGGGGGTAGAGGAGGAGGAGGAGTGTTCAGGGGAGATGGGGGTAGAGGAGGAGGAGGAGTGTTCAGGGGAGATGGGGTAGAGGAGGAGGAGAGTGTTCAGGGGAGATGGGGTAGAGGAGGAGGAGGAGTGTTCAGGGGAGATGGGGTAGAGGAGGAGGAGGAGTGTTCAGGGGAGATGGGGTAGAGGAGGAGGAGGAGTGTTCAGGGGAGATGGGGTAGAGGAGGAGGAGGAGTGTTCAGGAGAGATGGGGTAGAGGAGGAGGAGGAGTGTTCAGGGGAGATGGGGTAGAGGAGGAGGAGGAGTGTTCAGGGGAGATGGGGTAGAGGAGGAGGAGGAGTGTTCAGGGGAGATGGGGTAGAGGAGGAGGAGGAGTGTTCAGGGGAGATGGGGTAGAGGAGGAGGAGGAGTGTTCAGGGGAGATGGGGTAGAGGAGGAGGAGGAGTGTTC
>NC_140253.1:15496955-15516955 GCF_949987555.1 Borostomias antarcticus
GAGACCAGGAGACCAGGAGAGGCTCTGAGGAGCAGCTCACACCAGGAGACCAGGAGACCAGGAGAGGCTCTGAGGAGCAGCTCACACCAGGAGACCAGGAGAGGCTCTGAGGAGCAGCTCACACCAGGAGACCAGGAGAGGCTCTGAGGAGCAGCTCACACCAGGAGACCAGGAGAGGCTCTGAGGAGCAGCTCACACCAGGAGACCAGGAGACCAGGAGAGGCTCTGAGGAGCTCATTAAAGGAGTAGTAAAGGGAAAATGCATGTTTAGCCCTGTTTTATGGTTACTTATGATCATATATAATGGTTCAGATCAAAACGTTGACAAAACTAGCACTTTTGAGAAAGTTGATAATTGCTCTACCACCGTTTTGGTCATACAATGGATGTGGGTGGGCACCTTGAAAAATCATTCAAAAACATGTTAAACTCTCAATTTCAAAGACAAGAAACTCACTGAGGTGTAAGTTGGCGTTCTGGCATATAATTCGCCATAAAGTAAGATTCTAGTTCATCTAGAAAGGCTTTTTAAAATATTTAGCATAGAACTATTTAGTCGCAGCACATACGTGTGTAAACTTCTGCAAACTAGGTAGCCTAGCAACATTAACAATAACTACCGTAAGTAGTTCCGCTTCCTGAATCCCCTCTGCGGATTGATCTACACATCTACAACGGTCGCGTCAATACAAGTCAATGGATTTCCTAAAATGATCAATAAAACCCTACAGGATTTGGACTTTGCGGTGAATTTGATGTCAGAACACCAACGGACACCAATTACCCCCTCGGTGAGCTTCTTGTCTTTGAAATCGAGTCATGTTTTTTGAAAGATTTTTCAAGATGCCCATCAACATCCATTGTATGAACAAAACGGTGGTAGAGCAATTATCAACTTTCTCAAAAGTACTAGTTTTGTCAATGTTTTGATCTGAACCATTGTATATGATCATAAGTAACCTTAAAACAGGGCTAAACATGCATTTTCCCTTTACTACTCCTTTACGGCTCAGGAGAACAATGGCCAGAAACGACATGAGTATTAAATAACAAGTCGCTGATACTCTTCTAATCCTCGTCATCATCATCATCGCTGTATGGATAGAGAGATGGATGGATAGAGAGATGGATGGATAGAGAGATGGATAGAGAGATGGATAGAGAGATGGATGGATAGAGAGATGGATAGAGAGATGGATGGATAGAGAGATGGATGGATAGAGAGGTGGATGGATAGAGAGATGGATGGATAGAGATGGATAGAGAGATGGATAGAGAGATGGATGGATAGAGAGATGGATGGATAGAGAGGTGGATGGATAGAGAGATGGATGGATAGAGAGGTGGATGGATAGAGAGATGGATAGAGAGATGGATAGAGAGATGGATGGATAGAGAGATGGATGGATAGAGAGATGGATGGATAGAGAGATGGATGGATAGAGAGATGGATGGATAGAGAGATGGATAGAGATGGATGGATAGAGAGATGGATGGATAGAGAGATGGATGGATAGAGAGATGGATGGATAGAGAGATGGATGGATAGAGAGATGGATGGATAGAGAGATGGATGGATAGAGAGATTGATGGATAGAGAGGTGGATGGATAGACAGATGGATGGATAGAGATGGATGGATGGATAGAGAGATGGATGGATAGAGAGATGGATGGATAGATGGATAGAGAGATGGAGAGATGGATGGATAGAGAGATGGATGGATAGAGATGGATAGAGAGATGGATGGATAGAGAGATGGATGGATAGAGATGGATAGAGAGATGGATGGATAGAGAGATGGATGGATAGAGAGATGGATAGAGAGATGGATGGATAGAGAGTTGGATAGAGAGATGGATGGATAGAGAGATGGATGGATAGAGAGATGGATGGATAGAGAGATGGATGGATAGAGATGGATAGAGAGATGGATGGATAGAGATGGATGGATAGAGAGATGGATGGATAGAGAGATGGATGGATAGAGAGATGGATGGATAGAGAGATGGATAGAGAGATGGATAGAGAGATGGATAGAGAGATGGATGGATAGAGAGGTGGATGGATAGAGAGATGGATGGATAGAGAGGTGGATGGATAGAGAGATTGATGGATAGAGAGATGGATGGATAGAGAGATTGATGGATAGAGAGGTGGATGGATAGAGAGATGGATGGATAGAGATGGATGGATAGGGGGTGGATGGATAAAGAGATGGATAGAGAGATGGATGGATAGAGAGATGGATAGAGAGATGGATGGATAGAGAGGTGGATGGATAGAGAGATGGATGGATAGAGAGGTGGATGGATAGAGAGATTGATGGATAGAGAGGTGGATGGATAGAGAGATGGATGGATAGAGATGGATGGATAGAGAGATGGATAGAGAGATGGATGGATAGAGAGATGGATGGATAGAGAGGTGGATGGATAGAGAGATGGATAGAGAGATGGATGGATAGAGCGATTGATGGATAGAGAGGTGGATGGATAGAGAGATGGATAGAGAGATGGATGGATAGAGAGATGGATGGATAGAGAGATGGATAGAGAGGTGGATGGATAGAGAGATTGATGGATAGAGAGATGGATGGATAGAGAGATGGATGGATAGAGAGATGGATGGATAGAGAGATGGATAGAGAGATGGATGGATAGAGAGATTGATGATAGAGAGGTGGATGGATAGAGATGGATGGATAGAGAGATGGATAGAGAGATGGATGGATAGAGAGATGGATAGATGGATAGAGAGATGGATGGATAGAGAGATGGATGGATAGAGAGATGGATGGATAGAGAGATGGATGGATAGAGAGATGAATGATAGAGAGATGGATGGAGAGATGGATGGATAGATGGATGGATAGAGAGATGAATGATAGAGAGATGGATGGAGAGATGGATGGATAGAGAGATGAATGATAGAGAGATGGATGGAGAGATGGATGGATAGAGAGATGAATGATAGAGAGATAGATGGAGAGATGGATGGATAGAGAGATGAATGATAGAGAGATGGATGGAGAGATGGATGGATAGAGAGATGAATGATAGAGAGATGGATGGAGAGATGGATGGATAGAGAGATGAATGATAGAGAGATGGATGGAGAGATGGATGGATAGAGAGATGGATGATAGAGAGATGGATGGAGAGATGGATGGATAGAGAGATGAATGATAGAGAGATGGATGGAGAGATGGATGGATAGAGAGATGAATGATAGAGAGATGGATGGAGAGATGGATGGATAGAGAGATGAATGATAGAGAGATGGATGGAGAGATAATGTCCAGTGGTTTTCTCTCTCTACCTTTGAGCTTAGCTCAATAGAAGCTGTATTAAGAGAGAAGACATGTCCATGTTCAGGTCCTACTGCTGAGGGTCTAAGAGAGAAGACATGTCCATGTTCAGGTCCTACTGCTGAGGGTCTAAGAGAGAAGACATGTCCATGTTCAGGTCCTACTGCTGAGGGTCTAACAGAGAAGACATGTCCATGTTCAGGTCCTACTGCTGAGGGTCTAACAGAGAAGACATGTCCATGTTCAGGTCCTACTGCTGAGGGTCTAACAGAGAAGACATGTCCATGTTCAGGTCCTACTGCTGAGGGTCTAACAGAGAAGACATGTCCATGTTCAGGTCCTACTGCTGAGGGTCTAACAGAGAAGACATGTCCATGTTCAGGTCCTACTGCTGAGGGTCTAACAGAGAAGACATGTCCATGTTCAGGTCCTACTGCTGAGGGTCTAACAGAGAAGACATGTCCATGTTCAGGTCCTACTGCTGAGGGTCTAACAGAGAAGACATGTCCATGTTCAGGTCCTACTGCTGAGGGTCTAACAGAGAAGACATGTCCATGTTCAGGTCCTACTGCTGAGGGTCTAACAGAGAAGACATGTCCATGTTCAGGTCCTACTGCTGAGGGTCTAACAGAGAAGACATGTCCATGTTCAGGTCCTACTGCTGAGGGTCTAACAGAGAAGACATGTCCATGTTCAGGTCCTACTGCTGAGGGTCTAACAGAGAAGACATGTCCATGTTCAGGTCCTACTGCTGAGGGTCTAACAGAGAAGACATGTCCATGTTCAGGTCCTACTGCTGAGGGTCTAACAGAGAAGACATGTCCATGTTCAGGTCCTACTGCTGAGGGTCTAACAGAGAAGACATGTCCATGTTCAGGTCCTACTGCTGAGGGTCTAACAGAGAAGACATGTCCATGTTCAGGTCCTACTGCTGAGGGTCTAACAGCCTGATGTTCTGACTGAGCTTCTCTGACCCTCTCCTGTCTGCTGGATTCCACACACACTGGACCGCAGAGCACGGAGAGAGGGCGCACACACACACACACACACACACACACACTCACTCACTCACTCACTCACTCACTCACTCACTCACTCACTCACTCACTCACTCACTCACTCACTCACTCACTCACTCACTCACTCACTCACACAGTGGTGGGGGAGTCAGAGAAGGTGTTAACTTCATAGGCCTTCAGAGAGTGATAAACACATCCTTTAATGTCCCCCTACCGAGGGACACACATCCTTTAATGTCCCCCTACCGAGGGACACACATCCTTTAATGTCCCCCTACCGAGGGACACTCATCTTTTAATGTCCCCCTACCGAGGGACACGCATCCTTTAATGTCCCCCTACCGAGGGACACGCATCCTTTAATGTCCCCCTACCGAGGGACACTCATCTTTTAATGTCCCCCTACCGAGGGACACGCATCCTTTAATGTCCCCCTACCGAGGGACACGCATCCTTTAATGTCCCCCTACCGAGGGACACACATCCTTTAATGTCCCCCTACCGAGGGACACGCATCCTTTAATGTCCCCCTACCGAGGGACACGCATCCTTTAATGTCCCCCTACCGAGGGACACACATCCTTTAATGTCCCCCTACCGAGGGACACGCATCCTTTAATGTCCCCCTACCGAGGGACACGCATCCTTTAATGTCCCCCTACCGAGGGACACACATCCTTTAATGTCCCCCTACCGAGGGACACTCATCTTTTAATGTCCCCCTACCGAGGGACACGCATCCTTTAATGTCCCCCTACCGAGGGACACTCATCTTTTAATGTCCCCCTACCGAGGGACACTCATCTTTTAATGTCCCCCTACCGAGGGACACTCATCTTTTAATGTCCCCCTACCGAGGGGCACAGATCAGGAGGCCAGCGCCCCATGGAGGATTCAGGTAGAGAGAGGATCAGGGTCAGTGTTCATTTCCTCGACCAAAACTATGATAAAAGCTATTCAGCAACTACCTTTATTTAGTTATAGTCACGAGATGATAACTAAATACATTTATAATGACAAAAACTATGAACTAGAAATCTATTGACCTTTTCATCAACAAATAAAAACTAGTCTAAAATGTTAGTGAGGGATGTTTTGGGAAGAGATCCAATCAGAATGCTGAGATTTCTGTGAAAGTCGTGGCTCACGCTGAAAAAAGTCAAACACAGGCAAGGAGAGTGTTTTGAAATGTAATTCAGTAGCTTTGTCCATCAGTTTAACATGGTTCCTCCAGGAGTAGATGAGTTTAGGAATTCTAGAGAAATGGTTAAATAATGCATTATACTTTAAAGGACAGGTTTGGAATTTAGCATCATACGCCGTGTTATAAGGTAATTTACGATTATATACAACGGCCGATATCAGAGTTTCATCAAACGGCGCACTCTCGAGATGTAGCCCGTCTAAGACACTCAATGGATCCATAGATGCATAGATAAAATCCCTCAAAAACACCATGAACTCTCGTTTCCAAAGACAGAAAATTCATTCGCCAAGTGGTCTGTTGATGTTCCGACAAAAACATCACCACAAAATATATTTGTGAATGGGTTTTATCTATCATTTAGCACAGTATATTTGTGAATGGGTTTTATCTCTCATTTAGCACAGTATATTTGTGAATGGGTTTTATCTCTCATTTAGCACAGTATATTTGTGATGGGGTTTTATCTATCATTTAGCACAGTATATTTGTGAATGGGTTTTATCTATCATTTAGCACAGTATATTTGTGATGGGGTTTTATCTATCATTTAGCACAGTATATTTGTGAATGGGTTTTATCCATCATTTAGCACAGTATATTTCTGAATGGGTTTTATCTATCATTTAGCACAGTATATTTGTGAATGGGTTTTATCCATCATTTAGCACAGTATATTTGTGAATGGGTTTTATCTCTCATTTAGCACAGTATATTTGTGAATGGGTTTTATCTCTCATTTAGCACAGTATATTTGTGAATGGGTTTTATCTCTCATTTAGCACAGTATATTTGTGAATGGGTTTTATCTCTCATTTAGCACAGTATATTTGTGATGGGGTTTTATCTATCATTCAGCACAGTATATTTGTGATGGGGTTTTATCTATCATTCAGCACAGTATATTTGTGAATGGGTTTTATCTCTCATTTAGCACAGTATATTTGTGAATGGGTTTTATCTATCATTCAGCACAGTATATTTGTGATGGGGTTTTATCTATCATTTAGCACAGTATATTTGTGAATGGGTTTTATCTCTCATTTAGCACAGTATATTTGTGAATGGGTTTTATCTATCATTTAGCACAGTATATTTGTGAATGGGTTTTATCCATCATTTAGCACAGGACTATTTGTGAATGGGTTTTATCTCTCATTTAGCACAGTATATTTGTGAATGGGTTTTATCTCTCATTTAGCACAGTATATTTGTGAATGGGTTTTATCTCTCATTTAGCACAGTATATTTGTGAATGGGTTTTATCTCTCATTCAGCACAGTATATTTGTGATGGGGTTTTATCTATCATTCAGCACAGGACTATTTTCACTCGCATTACATCACATTTGTTAACTTCCACTTGAACTTTGGGAGGTCTTGACTGAGTTTGGAGGCTACCAAGAGAGCCGCTTCCGGGTCACAGGTCTACACAACAACAACAACAACAACAAGTGGAGAAGCCTAGGATTGCTTTGCAGCTGGTATTTCATTGGTAGTGTTAGGTGGTACAAGTGTTTGTTAATCAAAACAAATATGGGACGCGGATTCATCTAAACATCTCTGGCTTTCTTGTCAATACAAATCAAGGGATATAATATGATCAATAAAACCTGATCGGAAACTTTGTGTGGTGATTTTTTTGCCAGAACATCATCGGACAGCAGTGACCACTCGGTGAGTTTCTGTCTTTGAAAAAGAGAGTTTCTGGTGTTTTTGAGGGATTTTGTCTGATGCACCTATGGATCTATTGAGTGTGTTAGTGGTGACAGGCTATTTCGAGAGTGCATCGTTTGAGGAAACTTTGATGTTGGCCATTGTATATGATCGTATATAACCGTATAACATGGCTTATAATGCTAAATTACGAACCTGTCCTTTAACTAAACCCATTCGATTTTTGTTGAGTAAATACTGTAGGGTTAGTCGACTAAAATCTTGAAGCTATGTAGTCAATTAAACCTAGACTAAAACAATTCAGATGAACCTGGTAAAGGTTACGGGTAGAGACCAAGAGGGCTGACTGATAATGACTTAACCTAGCCAAATGATTTACACAATAATTGCAGCTGTGACATTCTCATGAATAATAATGTGAACAGTGTGACAAATCACATTTAAATTGATGCCGTTTTTAACACCTCAGTTTCATAATGCACTTATCATCACAGTGAGGCGGACGGGGATTGAACCTATGATCTCAGTCCTCACACCGGTCCTGTTTAAACCGCTGCCCTGTCTCTGCTCTGTCCTGTCCTGTCTCCGCTCTGTCCTGTCCTGTCTCCGCTCTGTCCTGTCTCTGCTCTGTCCTGTCCTGTCTCCGCTCTGTCCTGTCCTGTCTCCGCTCTGTCCTGTCTCTGCTCTGTCCTGTCCTGTCTCCGCTCTGTCCTGTCTCTGCTCTGTCCTGTCTCTGCTCTGCCCTGTCTGCTCTGTCCTGTCTCTGCTCTGTCCTGTCTCTGCTCTGCCCTGTCTGCTCTGTCCTGTCTCTGCTCTGTCCTGTCTCTGCTCTGTCCTGTCTCTGCTCTGTCCTGTCTCTGCTCTGTCCTGTCTCTGCTCTGTCCTGTCTCTGCTCTGTCCTGTCTGCTCTGCTCTGTCCTGTCTCTGCTCTGTCCTGTCTCTGCTCTGTCCTGTCTCTGCTCTGCCCTGTCTCTGCTCTGTCCTGTCTGCTCTGTCCTGTCTCTGCTCTGTCCTGTCTGCTCTGTCCTGTCTCTGCTCTGTCCTGTCTCTGCTCTGTCCTGTCTCTGCTCTGCCCTGTCTCTGCTCTGTCCTGTCTGCTCTGTCCTGTCTCTGCTCTGTCCTGTCTGTCCTGTCTCTGCTCTGTCCTGTCTGCTCTGTCTCTGCTCTGCCCTGTCTCTGCTCTGTCCTGTCTCTGCTCTGTCCTGTCTCTGCTCTGTCCTGTCTGCTCTGTCCTGTCTCTGCTCTGCCCTGTCTGCTCTGTCCTGTCTCTGCCCTGTCCTGTCTCTGCTCTGCCCTGTCTCTGCTCTGTCCTGTCTCTGCTCTGTCCTGTCTCTGCTCTGTCCTGTCCTGTCTCTTCTCTGTCCTGTCTGCTCTGTCCTGTCTCTGCTCTGTCCTGTCTGTCCTGTCTGCTCTGTCCTGTCTCTGCTCTGCCCTGTCTCTGCTCTGTCCTGTCTCTGCTCTTCTCTGTCTCTGCTCTGTCCTGTCTCTGCTCTGTCCTG
Source organism: Borostomias antarcticus (assembly GCF_949987555.1). Lineage (NCBI taxonomy): Eukaryota > Metazoa > Chordata > Actinopteri > Stomiiformes > Stomiidae > Borostomias > Borostomias antarcticus. The sequence goes on from NC_140253.1 coordinate 15,505,663, forward strand.
TCTCTGCTCTGTCCTGTCTCTGCTCTGTCCTGTCTGTCCTGTCTGCTCTGTCCTGTCTCTGCTCTGTCCCGTCTCTGCTCTGTCCTGTCTCTGCTCTGCCCTGTCTCTGCTCTGTCCTGTCTCTGCTCTGTCCTGTCTGTCCTGTCTGCTCTGTCCCGTCTGCTCTGTCCTGTCTCTGCTCTGTCCTGTCTGTCCTGTCTGCTCTGTCCTGTCTCTGCTCTGTCCTGTCTCTGCTCTGTCCTGTCCTGTCTCTGCTCTGTCTCTGCTCTGTCCTGTCCTGTCTCTGCTCTGTCCTGTCTCTGCTCTGTCCTGTCCTGTCTCTGCTCTGTCCTGTCTGCTCTGTCCTGTCTCTGCTCTGCCCTGTCTCCGCTCTGTCCTGTCTCTTCTCTGTCTCTGCTCTGTCCTGTCTCTTCTCTGTCTCTGCTCTGTCCTGTCTCTGCTCTGTCCTGTCTGCTCTGTCCTGTCTGCTCTGTCCTGTCTCTGCTCTGCCCTGTCTCTGCTCTGTCCTGTCTCTGTCCTGTCCTGTCTCTGCTCTGCTCTGCTCTGCTCTGCTCTGTCTCTGCTCTGCCCTGTCTCTGCTCTGCCCTGTCTCTGCTCTGTCCTGTCTCTGCTCTGTCCTGTCTCTGCTCTGTCCTGTCTCTGCTCTGTCCTGTCTGCTCTGTCCTGTCTCTGCTCTGTCCTGTCTCTGCTCTGTCCTGTCTCTGCTCTGTCCTGTCTCTGCTCTGTCCTGTCTCTGCTCTGTCCTGTCTCTGCTCTGCCCTGTCTCTGCTCTGTCCTGTCTCTGCTCTGTCCTGTCTCTGCCCTGTCCTGTCTCTGCTCTGCCCTGTCTCTGCTCTGCCCTGTCTCTGCTCTGTCTCTGCTCTGTCCTGTCTCTGCTCTGTCCTGTCTCATCCTGCACCCTGTCCAATGTTGTCTCATGTTATGCACCACGACCGACAGCAAATTCCTAGTATGTTGAAAAACAGCACAGCAATAAAACAAAGTCTGATTCTGATTTAGACTGTAGGGAATGATGGGCGTTTGAGTTGATTGTGATTTATGATCCACGGACGACTGGCGTGGCAGACTGGCGTGGCAGACTGGCGTGAGAGACTGCCGTGAGAGACTGGCGTGAGAGACTGGCGTGGGAGACTGGCGTGGGAGACTGGCGTGGGAGACTGGCGTGGGAGACTGGTGTGGGAGACTGGCGTGGGAGACTGGCGTGGGAGACTGGCGTGGGAGACTGGCGTGGGAGACTGGCGTGGGAGACTGGCGTGGACGTGGTGTTTTATGAATCAGAATATTTTTGTGTGTATTTTTTCAGACTTGCATAAGTACACAGCCTTAGTAAGGTGAATCCTCCGCAGGGTTTATACCTGAGGCCCCAGAGAGACCAGGGTTTATACCTGAGGCCCCAGAGAGACCAGGGTTTATACCTGACCAGAGAGACCAGGGTTTATACCTGAGGCCCCAGAGAGACCAGGGTTTATACCTGACCAGAGAGACCAGGGTTTATACCTGAGGCCCCAGAGAGACCAGGGTTTATACCCGAGGCCCCAGAGAGACCAGGGTTTATACCCGAGGCCCCAGAGAGACCAGGGTTTATACCTGACCAGAGAGACCAGGGTTTATACCTGAGGCCCCAGAGAGACCAGGGTTTATACCCGAGGCCCCAGAGAGACCAGGGTTTATACCCGAGGCCCCAGAGAGACCAGGGTTTATACCCGAGGCCCCAGAGAGACCAGGGTTTATACCCGAGGCCCCAGAGAGACCAGGGTTTATACCCGAGGCCCCAGAGAGACCAGGGTTTATACCCGAGGCCCCAGAGAGACCAGGGTTTATACCTGACCAGAGAGACCAGGGTTTATACCTGACCAGAGAGACCAGGGTTTATACCCGAGGCCCCAGAGAGACCAGGGTTTATACCTGACCAGAGAGACCAGGGTTTATACCTGACCAGAGAGACCAGGGTTTATACCTGAGGCCCCAGAGAGACCAGGGTTTATACCTGAGGCCCCAGAGAGACCAGGGTTTATACCTGAGGCCCCAGAGAGACCAGGGTTTATACCTGAGGCCCCAGAGAGACCAGGGTTTATACCTGAGGCCCCAGAGAGACCAGGGTTTATACCTGAGGCCCCAGAGAGACCAGGGTTTATACCTGAGGCCCCAGAGAGACCAGGGTTTATACCTGAGGCCCCAGAGAGACCAGGGTTTATACCCGAGGCCCCAGAGAGACCAGGGTTTATACCTGACCAGAGAGACCAGGGTTTATACCCGAGGCCCCAGAGAGACCAGGGTTTATACCTGAGGCCCCAGAGAGACCAGGGTTTATACCTGAGGCCCCAGAGAGACCAGGGTTTATACCTGAGGCCCCAGAGGGACCAGGGTTTATACCTGAGGCCCCAGAGAGACCAGGGTTTATACCCGAGGCCCCAGAGGGACCAGGGTTTATACCCGAGGCCCCAGAGAGACCAGGGTTTATACCTGAGGCCCCAGAGAGACCAGGGTTTATACCTGAGGCCCCAGAGAGACCAGGGTTTATACCTGACCAGAGAGACCAGGGTTTATACCCGAGGCCCCAGAGAGACCAGGGTTTATACCCGAGGCCCCAGAGAGACCAGGGTTTATACCTGAGGCCCCAGAGAGACCAGGGTTTATACCCGAGGCCCCAGAGGGACCAGGGTTTATACCTGAGGCCCCAGAGAGACCAGGGTTTATACCTGACCAGAGAGACCAGGGTTTATACCTGACCAGAGAGACCAGGGTTTATACCTGAGGCCCCAGAGAGACCAGGGTTTATACCCGAGGCCCCAGAGGGACCAGGGTTTATACCCGAGGCCCCAGAGAGACCAGGGTTTATACCTGAGGCCCCAGAGAGACCAGGGTTTATACCTGAGGCCCCAGAGAGACCAGGGTTTATACCTGACCAGAGAGACCAGGGTTTATACCCGAGGCCCCAGAGAGACCAGGGTTTATACCCGAGGCCCCAGAGAGACCAGGGTTTATACCTGAGGCCCCAGAGAGACCAGGGTTTATACCCGAGGCCCCAGAGGGACCAGGGTTTATACCTGACCAGAGAGACCAGGGTTTATACCTGACCAGAGAGACCAGGGTTTATACCCGAGGCCCCAGAGAGACCAGGGTTTATACCCGAGGCCCCAGAGAGACCAGGGTTTATACCTGAGGCCCCAGAGAGACCAGGGTTTATACCCGAGGCCCCAGAGAGACCAGGGTTTATACCTGAGGCCCCAGAGAGACCAGGGTTTATACCTGAGGCCCCAGAGAGACCAGGGTTTATACCTGAGGCCCCAGAGAGACCAGGGTTTATACCTGAGGCCCCAGAGAGACCAGGGTTTATACCTGACCAGAGAGACCAGGGTTTATACCTGAGGCCCCAGAGAGACCAGGGTTTATACCCGAGGCCCCAGAGGGACCAGGGTTTATACCTGAGGCCCCAGAGGGACCAGAGGATGGAGAGACCAGAGGATGGAGAGACCAGGGGATGGAGAGACCAGGGGATGGAGAGACCAGGGGATGGAGACCCTGAGAGTTACTGCTGCCCGTCCATCAATCTATTTCTCAGTCGGGTGAGTCAACTAGTATTGTGTGTGTGTGTGTGTGTGTGTGTGTATGTGTGTGTTTGCGTGTGTGTGTGTGTGTGTGTGAGCGAGAGAGAGAGAGAGTGTGAGTGTGTGTGTCTCACCAGTTGCTGACTCACTGCCCTGGGAGGCGTCTCCCGTGGACACCACGGCAACAGAGGCAGCGGTGTCTGATGGGCCGGGCGTGGCGGAGGAGGAGGAGCCAGGAAATGGAGCTCCTCCCACTTTCTTGGGCGCCACGACGACGCTTCTGTAAACAGTCCGAAGGAGAAGGTTTCATGAGTCACGAGGGCAAAAATCATCCCACACATGTAAAAACAATCTAGTTGAGAAGTATGGGGAGAAATAACATCAACATTCACCACAAACACGCAGTCCTGCTACAGAACAGCCCCTCACAAGAACCAGAAGGACATCATCTCAGGCTATTAAAAGACCTGCAGACCAAACAGGCCCAGGACTGGACATGGACAGGGCAAACAGGCCCAGGACAGGACAGGACAGGACAGGACAGGACTGGACATGGACAGGACAGGACATGGACAGGGCAAACAGGCCCAGGACTGGACATGGACGGGACAGGACATGGACAGGGCAAACAGGCCCAGGACAGGACAGGACAGGACATGGACAGGGCAAACAGGCCCAGGACAGGACAGGACAGGACAGGACATGGACAGGGCAAACAGGCCCAGGACTGGACATGGACGGGACAGGACAGGACATGGACAGGGCAAACAGTCCCAGGACAGGACAGGGCAGTTACAGAGAGGACAGAGCAGGACAGGGACAGAGCACCAGCCTCCAGGCCCGTTTAGTCTGGAGGAGCGATTAGAGCCCATTTCCCCGACAGGGAACATTCTGTAATGGACGCATCCATCTTCCGTCCAATCGATGGGCTCCCTGCCCCGGTCGGTCAGTCAGTCAGCCACACCAGCTAACTCTGTGATTAACGGCAGGGCCGGCTCTGCGCTCCGCGCCAGGTCTGTTCCTAACGCGGCTGTTTGGAGGCGCGCTGGGCTGGGGCTGTTCTGGTGCTCGTCCGAGGAGACCACAGAGTGTAGCGAGAGAGGAAACCACAGCTCTGGACGAGCCTGGAGCCGGTCAGCCGATCACTCCTGGTATTCAGCACCTGCAAGCTGGGAAATCCAGCGACCAGTATGTTTTCTTAAATAACCCTCAGAGCTACGGTCTACCAGGAATATGATACAATGGGTAGCTCCGACCGCACGCTGTGATTGGTGGAGAGGCGTTCTGGACCACGCTTCTATCCATGGTTGATGACTGGTTTAGAGCGGTCAGATCCCCTGAGAGGGGGGCCCTGCGCCAGGGGCGGGGCCCAGCAGAGATTGCCCCGCCCTGTCTCCCCTTCCAGAACACCCCCTTACTAATGTCCCAACCCCCTTGAGAAGGCGACCTCATCGGGGGCCTTACTAGCGCGGGGCCGGTGGCGTCCAACTCCCTGCACGCTGGCTGAGCCCGTAACCACTCAACCCGCTCAATTAACTGGGGGACAATATCTCTCAATGCTCTCTCTACACAGAGCTCTGTCAACGAGCGCGCTAACGGGATACAACGCCGCCCTCCCCAGCAGCCATCCGGCAGAGGCGGGCACACCTGACCGGCTGACTGATGACTGGACCGAGCACACCAACAACGGACCAAATAAGCATCTCATTTTTGGGGTAAAAATAGCTGGCTAGCAAAACCAGTTTGTTGGCAGTTAGTTTTGACAACTGGACAATTGACATGTAGCACAGCAAATACACCCAGGTACCCTTCGTTCCTGGCTAGCTACACTGCAGCTAGGTTACCAAAGTCTGCCGTTAGTTCTGGTTGCTAGGGCTCGCTGTTGGTCAGACTAGCAGTTCGAACCCAGGAAATGTAACAGACGCTTTCCATCTCACTAACGGCTCCAACCCCATGTGGACTGCTGGATGTGTCCAACCCCATGAGGACTGCTGGATGTGTCCAACCCCATGAGGACTGCTGGATGTGTCCAACCCCATGTGGACTGCTGGATGTGTCCAACCCCATGAGGACTGCTGGATGTGTCCAACCCCATGAGGACTGCTGGATGTGTCCAACCCCATGAGGACTGCTGGATGTGTCCAACCCCATGAGGACTGCTGGATGTGTCCAAACCCATGTGGACTGCTGGATGTGTCCAACCCCATGAGGACTGCTGGATGTGTCCAACCCCATGTGGACTGCTGGATGTCATCGCCGCTCCTCCAGGGGATAATGATCCCCGTTTGAAACTCTGTAGCGACGGGATAGTTTAAGGGGATAGTTTAAGGGGATAGTTTTAGGGGATAGTTTAAGGGGATAGTTTTAGGGGATAGTTTTAGGGGATAGTTTTAGGGGATAGTTTAAGGGGATAATTTAAGGGGATAGTTTTAGGGGATAGTTTTAGGGGATAGTTTAAGGGGATAGTTTAAGGGGATAGTTTTAGGGGATAGTTTAAGGGGATAATTTAAGGGGATAGTTTTAGGGGATAGTTTTAGGGGATAGTTTAAGGGGATAGTTTTAGGGGATAGTTTAAGGGGATAGTTTTAGGGGATAGTTTAAGGGGATAGTTTAAGGGGATAGTTTAAGGGGATAGTTTAAGGGGATAGTTTTAGGGGATAGTTTTAGGGGATAGTTTAAGGGGATAGTTTAAGGGGATAGTTTAAGGGGATAGTTTAAGGGGATAGTTTAAGGGGATAGTTTAAGGGGATAGTTTAAGGGGATAGTTTTAGGGGATAGTTTTAGGGGATAGTTTTAGGGGATAGTTTTAGGGGATAGTTTAAGGGGATAGTTTTAGGGGATAGTTTTAGGGGATAGTTTTAGGGGATAGTTTTAGGGGATAGTTTTAGGGGATAGTTTTAGGGGATAGTTTAAGGGGATAGTTTTAGGGGATAGTTTAAGGGGATAGTTTAAGGGGATAGTTTTAGGGGATAGTTTAAGGGGATAGTTTTAGGGGATAGTTTTAGGGGATAGTTTAAGGGGATAGTTTAAGGGGATAGTTTTAGGGGATAGTTTTAGGGGATAGTTTTAGGGGATAGTTTTAGGGGATAGTTTTAGGGGATAGTTTAAGGGGATAGTTTTAGGGGATAGTTTTAGGGGATAGTTTTAGGGGATAGTTTTAGGGGATAGTTTAAGGGGATAGTTTAAGGGGATAGTTTTAGGGGATAGTTTAAGGGGATAGTTTAAGGGGATAGTTTTAGGGGATAGTTTTAGGGGATAGTTTTAGGGGATAGTTTTAGGGGATAGTTTTAGGGGATAGTTTTAGGGGATAGTTTTAGGGGATAGTTTAAGGGGATAGTTTTAGGGGATAGTTTTAGGGGACAGTTTTAGGTGCTGCTTTTCTTGGCAGAGTTCAGTAAAATCAATATAAAAGTTCCTGAAATAGTCTGTATCAAATAACGTCTCCTGATGATGTACCCGTTCTATAATAGGCTGAGCCCACTGGAAGTTCTGGTTCCAGCGGTTCTGGTTCCAGCGGTTCTGGTTCCAGGGTTCTGGTTCTAAGCTCTGGTGATGGAGCTGGGCTTCTCGGGGGTTGCTGCTTGATCGAAGGGTGGTGGTTGGGTTTAGGGTTGGTTAGGGTAGGGGTGATCCAGTGCAGATAGTACCAGTGTTCAGGGCAGCTCTGGGGGGCTGTGTTAGGGTTGGGGGGGCCGGGGGCTGTGTTAGGGTTAGGGGGGCTGTGTTAGGGTTGGGGCGGCCGGGGGCTGTGTTAGGGTTGGGGGGGCTGTGTCAGGGTTAGGGGGGCTGGGGGCTGTGTTAGGGTTGGGGGGGCTGTGTTAGGGTTGGGGGGGCTGGGGGCTGTGTCAGGGTTAGGGGGGCTGGGGGCTGTGTTAGGGTTGGGGGGGCTGTGTTAGGGTTGGGGGGGCCGGGGGCTGGGAGCAGCAGGCTGGAGCCTGAAGGAGTCAGTCAGGATAAACCTGTCAGCCCAAACTAGGAGCCTGACAGACCGCCTCCATATCAAAGACGGTCTGGCCCGCTTATCAGCGCTGACACGGGGGCCACGGCCTACCCACGCTGCACACACACACACACACGCACGCACACTCACACACACACACACGCACACACACACACACACACGTAAGCACACACACACAGGCACACACACACACACCCGCACACACACACACGCACCCGCACACACACATGCACACACACACACACACACACACACTTGCAGATACATGATCACAAAAACATACAGATACACACCGACACACACGCACTTGTAAATACATACTCACAAAGAAACAGACACACACACACACACATTCATGCAGAAACACTCGCATGCACGCAAACACAAAGTCAAGCTCTCCCACAGACACATATACACACGTGCGTGCGTGCACACAAACGCACACACACACCCCCCACCCCATACACACACACACACACACACGCACACACACACACACAGGAGAGGAAATCCTCGGGGTCTGGCCCAGACAGAAAGCTGGACGGGCTATCAAAGCGCGGGGCGCTGATTTAAGATAGCAGATGAGAGTTATTAGAGAGTGAAGTTACAGTGCTCTGGATGTTGAACACGGACTGCCGCTGACCCCGGAGTGATCTATGCTGTAGAAGAGCCTCGCTAACACTGAGCCCACTATGGACCGGCCCGCTCGGAGGGGAGCCTGGCGTGTTAGCGCCCGGGCGTGTGCGTCACGGGGCATGATCACACGCGTGTACGTGTGAATACCGCTCTGGGCCTCCTCCCCCTGACTGACCCCGCCCCCCCCCCTGGCATCTGCCCTTACAATGTCCCGCTTGTCCCATTAAAATGCACAGTGAGGTTTACTGACCATGAGGACCGCAGATGACAGAGGCCGTGTCCGAATGTCCATACTATGTATGCAGTACATACTATATAGCAGGCCAGATGCAGTATGCTACATAAAAATCTGGCCTGCTACATCTGGCCTACTATAGTATGTACTGCATATTCCCGAAATTACCCCAAAAATATAGCAGGCATGGAGAGGATGCTATTCCGGAAACGAGTGATTTGAGTTAACCGTCGCTACACTCACCGTAGTTTCCGCTTTGATCAAAATGGTGGAAGTTGAGGCGACAGTAATTCGCCAACCTAGCTTAAATGTTCGTGGACATTGTAGCTAAATCAGTCAGTGGGAAAAAAAAAAAACTTTTTAGCAGATGTCTTAGTGATATCAAGATTAAGCTAACTATTGGCATCGGTGTGCTTATCGGTGTCATATTTATTGAGTTTGAGTAATTTACGATCGAGCTAGCTAACCACCTTTAGCTCAATTGGCTCAGTTGCTGGTTAGCGATGAGAGACAGTCCCAGCCCAGTTGATAACCCTCCGTTGCGGGTTGGGGGGAAGCAATGGTCGGCTGGGATCCTGCCTCTCATAGTTAACCAGCAACTGGTCAGTGGACTGTACCAGGCAGCCTACGGTATGTCTGAATCAAATAACGTTATCAAACAAGCTTAGGAACTAGCTGCAGCGTTTCCGCTGGTAAGATCCTTGCCGCCACACCAAACATTTGATACAAAAAACAATAATACAAATTAGGCTATGTATAAATAAAAATTTCTAAAAATTTCCTAAATGCGCTTTCAAAACCACATTAGGACTATTTATTTTCAATAAAGAGCCTATAGGCCGCGCGCGCTGTGCCGCTCCATGCTGCTCCTTTCTGAGGTGATCGGAAGACTCGGCGCGTGAAGGGATTTTCTCTTCAGTGAGCGGCATGAGGTTACAACGAAAGATAGGTAGGCTATTGCTGCTCAAATATTACCATCGTGTTAACCAGTGTTTGACTTGGGCCAAACTGGTGCTGGCACCTAGGCCTACTCCTCAAAATGCCTAGCCTACTGTCTAAAATGCATTTACGTTAGTAATCTAAGTGCCGTTATAGCTACAGTTAGACGTGCCGACAGCTCCTGCCCATCTCAAGCACGTTGGTAAAGCCTTTGGTTTTATAATTCCCTGATGACAACTAGCGGATCCTATAACCATATATATCAATACCATTTTCCAGACAGACATACAACGATTTTTGAAGAGGAAGAGAGGAGAATGATGAGACCAGTCAGGTAGACTAGGTTATTGAAGAGGAAGAGAGAGGAGAATGATGAGACCAGTCAGGTAGGTTAGGTTATTGAAGAGGAAGAGAGAGGAGAATGATGAGACCAGTCAGGTAGGCTAGGTTATTGAAGAGGAAGAGAGGAGAATGATGAGACCAGTCAGGTAGGCTAGGTTATTGAAGAGGAAGAGAGAGGAGAATGATGAGACCAGTCAGGTAGGCTAGGTTATTGAAGAGGAAGAGAGAGGAGAATGATGAGACCAGTCAGGTAGGCTAGGTTATTGAAGAGGAAGAGAGAGGAGAATGATGAGACCAGTCAGGTAGGCTAGGTTATTGAAGAGGAAGAGAGAGGAGAATGATGAGACCAGTCAGGTAGGCTAGGTTATTGAAGAGGAAGAGAGAGGAAAATGATGAGACCAGTCAGGTAGGCTAGGTTATTGAAGAGGAAGAGAGAGGAGAATGATGAGACCAGTCAGGTAGGCTAGGTTATTGAAGAGGAAGAGAGAGGAGAATGATGAGACCAGTCAGGTAGGCTAGGTTATTGAAGAGGAAGAGAGGAGAATGATGAGACCAGTCAGGTAGGCTAGGTTATTGAAGAGGAAGAGAGGAGAATGATGAGACCAGTCAGGTAGGCTAGGTTATTGAAGAGGAAGAGAGAGGAGAATGATGAGACCAGTCAGGTAGGCTAGGTTATTGAAGAGGAAGAGAGGAGAATGATGAGACCAGTCAGGTAGGCTAGGTTATTGAAGAGGAAGAGAAGAGAATGATGAGACCAGTCAGGTAGGCTAGGTTATTGAAGAGGAAGAGAGAGGAGAATGATGAGACCAGTCAGGTAGGCTAGGTTATTGCCGGCTAGCCATGATTCACACCGGGGGATTAAGGAACAAGGCAAGTTACCTGTAGGCTAACAGTTTTCCCCGCTTCCCAGGGACCAGTAAACTCTGTTCGGCCAAGAGGAAGAAGCCTCATGCAGTTGTCTGATCGGACAAGTAAAAAATTAATATGATAAATAGGCCTTGTGTTGTTAACGTTACGTAACGTTATCTGAAAGTACAGTTTGAGCCGAAGCGGAGCTGCTCCATTTGAGCTACGCGCTGCTGTCTGTCCGTCAGTCACCCTTCAAGAGAGCGTTGTCAAGGAGACACACCACAAGCGCGAGGAGGTTCTGCAACTTTCGTGCGAGTCACGCATTCTATTAATACATCCATGGTTCTATTAATACATCCATGGTTCTATTAATACATCCATGGTTCTATTAATACATCCATGGTTCTATTAATACATCCATGGTTCTATTAATACATCCATGGTTCTATTAATACATCCATGGGCGCAGCGCTGCCTGATTGTGCGACGGTCTTTTTTGGCTGGCTGAACTAACACTAGCTTGCGTTAATGTTCCTCCAGCCACCTAAAAAATGCCAATCAAAATAAAAGAAAACGGCAGCTGTTAATGGTAACCTATACATCTGATTAAAATATATCTATAAACCATATGATTTATTACGTGCCTGTGTGGTTACTGTTTTATCCCGTCCAGTTACATGTAATTTACATTTTAAGCTCTAGGACTTTACCAGCCTTACGAGATAAGTTAGGCCATCTTTATAGGCCTACTTATAGGAAGGGGACAGGAGAGAGGAACAAGGG
>NC_140253.1:15521955-15524841 GCF_949987555.1 Borostomias antarcticus
CAGACAGACAGACAGACAGACAGACGGACGGACAGACGGATAGACGGATAGACGGATAGACGGATAGACGGATAGACGGATAGATGGATAGATAGGATAGATAGGATAGATGGATAGATGGATAGATGGATAGATGGATAGATGGATAGATAGATAGATAGATAGATAGATAGTGTAACATGTCTTTAAACCCTTAAATATGTGTGTTTTTTCCCCCATGTTGAAAGCTGCCTAAGTGAATGACTTGTGCTCTGGGTCTGGACGGCTCTGTTTACCAGGACTCCCTCCTGCTCAGCATCAGCTGATATCTGCCTCCCCGCCCGCCACCACCATCAATCTGCCTGGATGGGTGACCTTTGACCCCTTGGGCCCAGAATTATCTGTGCAATCCCTCTTTCCCCACACATGGCCCTGGTAGACCCCCCCTGTCCCCCCTCCTCCTTCCTCTATGTGCTGACGGGGACAGTCGGGTTGCCAGGTTGGGTTGCCAGGTTGGGCAGCGACGGCGCACTGTAACGTGTTTGAGCATCTGAAGATAGCAACTCTAATCTAACAGAGTCTGGATAGATTTTGGTCTAAAGAGATAAAGAAACCCATCATTCAATATTGAAAATACAGTTTTACTGTAAGACAGACGACACTAAGTATTATGAGACACAAGGCAACCTGAGAGATTACAGGACAGCAGAGAGACACAGACCACGCCCAGAGAGACCACGCCCAGAGAGACCACGCCCAGAGAGACACAGACCACGCCCAGAGAGACCACGCCCAGAGAGACCACGCCCAGAGAGACCACGCCCAGAGAGACCACGCCCAGAGACACAGACCACGCCCAGAGAGACCACGCCCAGAGAGACCACGCCCAGAGAGACACAGACCACGCCCAGAGAGACCACGCCCAGAGAGACCACGCCCAGAGAGACCACGCCCAGAGACACAGACCACGCCCAGAGAGACCACGCCCAGAGAGACACAGACCACGCCCAGAGAGACCACGCCCAGAGAGACCACACCCAGAGAGACCACGCCCAGAGACACAGACCACGCCCAGAGAGACCACACCCAGAGACACAGACCACGCCCAGAGACAGACCACGCCCAGAGAGACCACGCCCAGAGAGACCACGCCCAGAGACAGACCACGCCCAGAGAGACAGACCACGCCCAGAGAGATCACGCCCAGAGAGACACAGACCACGCTCAGAGACCACGCCCAGAGAGACCACGCCCAGAGACACAGACCACGCCCAGAGAGACCACGCCCAGAGAGACACAGACCACGCCCAGAGAGACACAGACCACGCCCAGAGAGACCACGCCCAGAGAGACACAGACCACGCCCAGAGACACACAGGCCACACCCAGAGACACAGACCACACCCAGAGATACAGACAGAGAGACAGGAGGAGAGAGAGAGAAAGAGAGGGAGACAGACAGAGAGAGAGAGACAGAGGGAGAGAGAGAGAGACATAGACATAGATATAGAGAGCTACTGTATTTAGAATGTGATTTGTCCCTAAACAGAGAACACACAGGGGCAGAACAGCTGAGCACGGTGACGGAGCCACAACTAAGGAAGTCCTTGACTCAGCACAGCCTCACAGAGCACAGCCTCACATGGAGAGAGACCACACAGAGAGACCTGCTCCTAGAGGAGAACCATGGAGAGAGACCACCACAGAGAGACCTGCTCCTAGAGGAGAACCATGGAGAGAGACCACCACAGAGAGACCTGCTCCTAGAGGAGAACCATGGAGAGAGACCACCACAGAGAGACCTGCTCCTAGAGGAGAACCATGGAGAGAGACCACCACAGAGAGACCTGCTCCTAGAGGAGAACCATGGAGAGAGACCACCACAGACAGACCTGCTCCTAGAGGAGAACCATGGAGAGAGACCACCACAGAGAGACCTGCTCCTAGAGGAGAACCATGGAGAGAGACCACCACAGAGAGACCTGCTCCTAGAGGAGAACCATGGAGAGAGACCCCCACAGAGAGACCTGCTCCTAGAGGAGAACCATGGAGAGAGACCACCACAGAGAGACCTGCTCCTAGAGGAGACAGACTGGGCACCACTGCTCTCAAAGAGAGGTGGAAACCCAGCTTCACTTGTTAACTACCTGCCAACTGAACCAGGACATCAGAGATACACACTTCCCACAGATTACAAACACCCAAAAGGATGAAAACATGACCTCCATGTCTGCTGGGGGAAATACAGCAATGTGCAAACAGTCCCAAAACCTGTGAGCAGTTGTGACAGGAAAAGGACGTCCAATGGAACACGACCACCGTAAAGACTGTCCATCAGTATCCCTGAACACCACATGATCACTGAACACAGACACACTGAACATGCTACCTGAACAGTTACCATTTAAATACATGTGTAAATATTACACTGACTCATTCACTCAATTCACCTACTGGTAGTTACACTCATATTTGAACCTTCTTGTGGCTTTGATGTTTGCAAGAGAGAGAGAGAGAGACAGAGAGAGAGAGAGAGAGAGACAGAGAGAGACAGAGAGAGAGAGAGAGAGACAGAGACAGACAGAGAGAGAGAGAGAGAGACAGAGAGAGAGAGACAGAGAGAGAGACAGAGACAGACAGAGAGAGAGAGAGTTTTGGGCATATTTTTGCCCCTCCAAGGCCTATTTCCAAAGTAACTAACTGTGTTATTCTGTATAAATGATTCATCCTAGTATTGTATTAGGAGATATGAATGTAGTATTTTATTAGGAGATATGAATGTAGTATTTGATTAGGAGATATGAATGTAGTATTTTATTAGGAGATATGAATGTAGTATTTTATTAGGAGATATGAATGTAGTATTGTATTAGGAGATATGAATGTAGTATTTTATTAGGAGATATG